>NC_135369.1:139030942-139341121 GCF_049243985.1 Paroedura picta
TCCCATTTCTCTGGAGTGGTCACAAGCATCTGAAAAAAAAAGCAAACAGAACAAGGTCTTTCGTTTTCTTTTAAAACATATAATGACATCAAAAGTAAGATTACACACATCATTTCAAGGGTAAAGCCATTGTGATATAGTAGAACATATGGACTGCAAACCCCCTAGATTCAAAACGCGGCTCAGTTGTGGAGTTCATGGCATGATCGTGGGACAGTCTCTATTTCACCATTAACCGTCTTTCTGTTGTTGTGAAGACAAAGTGGGTGGTGACAGGGATACAGACCTGACTCCCTGAGTGAAAAATGGTATAAAAATATAATAAGCATACATACACAGAGAACTATGAGCCTCTTGTGGCGCAGAGTGGTAAGGCAGCCGTCTGACAGCTTTGCCCATGAGGCTGGGAGTTCAATCCCAGCAGCCGGCTCAAGGTTGACTCAGCCTTCCATCCTTCCGAGGTCGGTAAAATGAGTACCCAGCTTGCTGGGGGGTAAACGGTCATGACTGGGGAAGGCACTGGCAAACCACCCCGTATTGAGTCTGCCATGAAAACGCTAGAGGGCGTCACCCCAAGGGTCAGACATGACTCGGTGCTTGCACAGGGGATACCTTTACCTTTACACAGAGAACTGCCTAGTTGGAAATTAGGTAAAGGTATCCCCTGTGCAAGAGCCTCTTGTGGCGCAGAGTGGTAAGGCAGCCGTCTGAAAGCTTTGCCCATAAGGCTGTGAGTTCAATCCCAGCAGCCGGCTCAAGGTTGACTCAGCCTTCCATCCTTCCGAGGTCGGTAAAATGAGTACCCAGCTTGCTGGGGGGTAAACGGTCATGACTGGGGAAGGGAAGGGCAAACCACCCCGTATTGAGTCTGCCATGAAAACGCTGGAGGGCGTCACCCCAAGGGTCAGACATGACTCGGTGCTTGCACAGGGGATACCTTTACCTTTACCTTTAATTCTAGATGATTTCCAATTGGCAACTCCAGTTTCTCTGGAGGGAATGGCTGCTTTGGAAGATGGAATCTGTGTCATCGGGACTTTATGAGTTCCCTCCGTTTTCTAGGAATTTACTAATATGGAATTGGCAGCCTTATCTTCTTCCCACCCAATAGCCCATCTACTTTAATCTGCCCCTCTGTCTTAGGTTTTTCCTCTCCCCATCCCAACAGTCTAGGGTTGCCTGTTTTGGCTTGGGAAATACTTGGAGACTTTGGGGGAGGAGCTGGGAGTGGGTGAGATTTGAGGCAGGGAGGGGACCTCAATGCTATGGAGCCCACCCTCCAAAGCAGCCATTTTCTCTAGAGGACCTAATCTCTTTAGCCTGGAGATGATCTAGAATTCCAAGGGATCACTAGATCCAACCTGGAGACTGGTATCCCTGCAGCATCCTCTCCCTATGAAAACTGTAGCCCAGTAATGTGGTGCTGGCAACTGGGCCAGGGCCACTTGCATGTTAGGGAACGCTTAAGGATGTGGATATCATTTTCTTCTGCATTGCTTTCCATTCACTATTCTCTCCTTTTTAGTCATTCATAATCCTGCCTTTATTTGCCTTCCGTCTTCAGCTATATTATTTATTTACTTCATTTATACACTACCTTTTCCACAGTGGGGATCAAAGCAGCTTCCATTGTTCTCCTCTCCTCCTTTTTATCCACACATCAACCCTGTGAGGGAGATTAGGCTGACTGTATGCAATGGTCTAGGAAGCTTTCACAGCAGGATGGGTATTTGAACCAGGTCTCTCAGACCCTCTTCTGAAGCTTTAACTGCTACATCACTCTGGCTTCCATACGGTAGTTGCTGTTGAACAGTAGCAGTCAAGCGTAGATGAGTCATGCAAGTCAGGTAGTATCAAGTCATGCAGGCAATAGTTTCTAACTTCCAGGTAGGACCTGGACATTCCCAGAATTACAACTGGACTCCAGATGACACAGATCTGTGCCTCTGGAACAATGGCTGCTTTGGAGGGTGGAGTCTATGGCATAATATCTAGCTGAGGTCTTTCCCCTCCCCAAAACTTGCCCTCCTCAGATGCCACTGCAAAATCCTCAGGCATTTCTGAGCTGGAGAATCTTAGGGCTTGAAAGGGTCCTGACCATCTTCCCTACCATGTTACTTATATAAATTTAATCTGGAATACTGTGGGCCATTCTGCATGACTTAAATGTAGCAGAAGTCTTACCCTTGGTAAATGCTATTAATTCAATGTTCCGCATGATGTCGTACACAATCTGCAACACTCCTGCAACACTCCCGCAAAAATCGTTTCATTGTAGTGCTTTTTGGGAAATCCAGAAAAGTGGATTCTCCCTAAAAAAAAACTGCTTGACTCTTGAGAACAACCTGCAACACATCCGAAAAAGACATGTGCTTTCTCAAAGTAGTGGTAGAAAGAATGTCCCTCCCTCGCTCCCGCCCCCGAACTTCAGAAAGGGTTACACTCCATCAATGGACTCAGAAGAGTATTATGCTGTTCAGGTTTGCACTGTTCATGACCATCACCAGAACTAATTAATCAACACTATGTTTCAAAAGCATATAAAGAATGTCCTACAGGGGGCATTGGAGAAAATGTGTGACTGTTAGGTGACAGTTAGGACTCCCTTCTCTTTCTCGACAATTTTTTCTCTCTCTTCTTAATGAAACTATGTTATTCATGTAAGGAGCTTGGTGCTTGGTTTCTCTTTGCATATTTAAACTCTGCCAATATTTGACACAAAAAACATGTGAGTGGGTTCGTTGATATTATTTTTGCTGTGGTGGGAACTTGTGTTGAATTATGGTTTGAAAGGGTTTTTTTTTTATTTGTCAATGTTAAATATTTAGTGCTGATGGTATATTTGTTTTGTTGATCATTTTATTCTTCCTATTTATAATACATGTATGCGTTTGTACTCTTTTACAAATGTAAGTTGCCTTGAGTGCCAAATTTGGTAGAATATATTAGATATTAATATTTCTACTCAATTAATAAATTAAAATTGTTAGCAAACAATGGTTTGCTGTCGACAAGGAACTACAGGAGAGGTGCTGAAGGGAAGGAGAATCCTGAGACCCACAAATCATATCCCCACTCTGAAAGATGCACACCATCATTCTGGAAAATAGGGCACATATGAAAAGTGATGATGTCAGTGTGTTGAATCACCTGACCTAACTTCAGCATCAGCTTGCTTGCCACCTTGTTCACCTTCTGCTTCGCCCCATTTACTCAACCCGGGGGAACTATCTGATGCCAAGGAGCAAAGAAGCAAATGGCCATGGTAAAGGGGTATTTTTTGGAGTGGTGGGGGCGGACAGAGTAAGAAAAGGTACCAGTTACTACAAGTATGCAGGGAGAGCAGTCATTGCAAATGTACCTTCTTATCATAATACAGAGATATATCACTATCAGGCAGGGTCGCTAGTTCCATCTTGGGAAACACCTGGAGAATTGGGGGGTGGAGCCTTAGGAGGGCCGGGCTTGGGGAGGACTATAAGGCCCCCAGTGGGATATAAGGCCACCTTCCAAAGTGGCCTTATCTCCAGGTGAGCTGATCTCTGTCGCCTGGGGTTCAGTAGTAATCCCAGGAGATCTCCAGCTATTACCTGGAGGTTGGTAACTCTACTATTAGGATTTTTTTTTTTGTAAAAATAATTCTTGAAAATATTCGGTGTGCCAAAATAAGGGATACATTTTTTTTTTCATTATCGAGGCGCGGGGAAGAGCACGAGGCAGTGTTGTCTCCTGGTCATGATCCAGTCAGCAGAAAGTGGGAGGAACCAAAAAAAGCACAGGAAATGTTTCCCGTATGAACAAACATGACTCAGATTCAATGGCTAAAAAAAGATTGGGGAAAAGAAGTCCCAAAAGAGCCAGGGAGGGGAAAGGACCCTGGGGTGCAAGGTGAAAAATAATGGCTCTAGAGCAGCAGCTCCCAGGAACCAGTGACTGGGAGCAGTCCGTGGATGAGTCGGTACCAGGCCGCAGCTCTTCCTTGTCCTCCTCCCCGTCTGCTGCCTCGGGGGCTGCCCTGCCACTGTGCTGCCGGCTCGCCTTTGGTGCTCTCCAGTGGCTGGCATGGCTGGGGCTCCCCCTCAGTGCGGCATTGCGCAGATGCTGCTGGCAGGGCCCTCAAGTGGGCGGCGGGAAGTCAGGGGTACCATCAGTGGAGCAGGGGCTCAGGCAGCAGTGATGTCACTCGGCAAAAGACTATCCCCGCCGGGCCTCAATATAATTGTCAAGTGTTTACCGGTCCCCGGTGATAAAAAGGTTGGGGACCACTGGTCTAAGGCAGGGGTAGTCAACCTGTGGTCCTCCAGATGTTCATGGACTACAATTCCCATGAGCCCCTGCCAGAAAATGCTGGCAGGGGCTCATGGGAAATGTAGTCCATGGACATCTGGAGGACCACAGGTTGACTACCCCTGGTCTAAGGGATTTTGGAACTCTAGGCTGGCTGGCCTGGGTGTGTCCCCCACACTGACCCAACCATGCCCCCCATGGACTGTGCCCACACCGTAGGGCTACCTATTTTTGGTTCCCCTGGTACCATAATAACACCTGGAACTCTAGGCTGTTAACTGGAGACCATTATGCACACGTTGGATAATGCACTTTCAATGCACTTTAGAAGTAGATTATCCTGTCCTGCATGGGAAAATCCAGCTGCAGAAGCACATTGAAAGTATATCATCTGATGTGTGCAGAATGGGCCTAGGGCTGCATTGTGCAGGTTTCCAGGCAAAGCATTATTTTAAATATTTGTGACTTCCATCTGCATGGCAGTCATTTTGTGGTGGCACCCAATACTGTTTATGTAATTCCAAAAGTTTACACAAGCACAATAAGGCTGAGACCCCTATCATGGTCCAATATTCTTTTATCAGGTTGTAAGCTGCCTTGGGCTGGGTAGGGTTTAAATTAAATTATAAATAAATATTAGAAGTTTTACAAAACTTTTTCCTTTAAAAAACCTGAAATTGACATTTAAATTAGACCAAAAGTCAATGTTAAGGGGGGGGGGGGTTCTACCTGAAATATGAATATGAGCAAATCAGTTTTTGATTCATAGAAAATGTACGTGTTTTGAGGAGAGAAACCAAGCCAGAATGATCTTTTTGAAATATATCTGCACACATCCCTGATTTCCAGCAGAACAATGTGAGAGCAACAAGGAATGGTAGCAACAGGGAATGTCTATATTCAGAGGCAATAACTGATATATTTAAAGGAGTTTGAGAGGATTGGACTGTATTTTATTGTTTTATTGTAAACTGCCGTGAGTCCGAATGGGGTACGGCAGTATATAAATATTAAAATAAACAAACAAACAAATAAATAAATAAATACACTCCAGCAAGCTGATGCAGGTGGACATGGGCAGGGAATGGCTACGACCATCCCATCCCAGTTGTGAGCTTTCCAGAGGCATCAATTTTAGACTGATGTTGATGATGCAATCCGCTCAGTTGTGTCCGACCCTCGGCAATTCTATAGGACTAGGGGTGTGCAATTTGGATTTGCTGAGCCAAATCAAGGCTGATTGTTTGGGTGGGGCTGGGGGGGGGTGGGGAGAGAGAAGGTGTTGGCATTTCCTAAGCTGACTTGGGATTCTCCCATTTGATTCAGGAACCAAATTGCTAAACCTGGAGCAATTCAGCTTTTGATTAGAGATTCCCAAACCAACTTCATTATACCCCTTGGAGCCATTAAAGTCAATGGGAATTCTATTCTATTCAGTGGTCTGGTAGTGGTAGTGGTGGTGGTTTGAAGTAGAGGTAACAAATTTGCAGCACAACTGCTAAAGCCTCTCCCTAGGAGAACCCCCCCAAGTTACAAGAAGATTGGATTTTTTTTTCATATCCCTATTGTGGAAAGAATGTCAGACCATATGAACTTTTTGATCGGATCTAGCAAGGCAATTTTTATGTTGATAAGTGCTGTGGGGCAAAGGAACAGGATTGTCCAAGAAACTATTGCATTTCGTTTTTTATTTCATTTTAAACAGCTTACATTGTCCCAGAAACACCTGCACACTTTTTAAAATTTCATTTAAAATATCTTACATTCACAGTGAGTCAGGCAAAATACAAATAAACATTAGTTTCCAATGAAACACACAAAACATAAACAAATAGGGTAAACCTTTCACATAATTTCTTCCATATGACAGAAGACATGTTGCCATATACAGTCAAGCTTCTTGACCTCCTTTTCACCTTTTTGAAAGGCTAAAAGTTGGATAGGTATATAGAAATCTCTAAAAAGGTCCACCTCGTTGGTACTTTCTTCTGCTTCTGCAGCTTTGCTATTTCAAATACAAGGAACACACTTACTCAGGTATTGTTGAGTTTTGTTCCGTGCCACTGCACAGTGTGATAGTGCTGCTTTCAAGTTCTGCTGTGGTCTCTCTACTTGTCTGCCCATTCATCCATGGCATTTGCAGTGTTACAATTATGGTATAGTATCCAAGAGCCAACAGTATTTTAAAGCTGCTTATGTGGTTGGCTTGACAGGAAACTTCATGTGATAAGTGCCCTGTGTACACTCAGAAATGTGGTTTATTTTGTCTCAGTAAATGTCAGCATAATTGAAATTGCAGTGATCAATGTCCAGAGCTTTTACAACTCTTCTTTAAACACATAAGTGCTTCCTGTTCTTCCTTCTAATCCTGCCCAGGAGATCTATAACCGTTTCCTATTATTGCTGCCTTTTCACCAGTTCTTTCTCTCATCTCAGTCCAAATTGCCTCAACTGAAGTTGGCCGTATTTATATAAAGCCTTTCCCTTCCAAGGTTGCATGCTGACCGCCCTCTCTCCCTACTCCCTTTCTAAGTCTTCTGCCTCAATGTATATATTAAAAACAATTGTGTGACATTGCAGACTGATAAGGGAACTCATTTACTTGAGGCTTGGAGGTGTACAGCCTAAAGAAAGCTCAGAGATGCTGCTGGAAGCTAAAGGATTGTCAAGCAGGCCTGAAAGGTTAGGCCTCTCAAGAGCCACCCTGGGCCCTTCCATGTGACCCTGATCCACATAAAAAATCATAACAAGATAAATCATTTTGCTTGCTGTTACCATGAATCTATAGTAATAAAGGAATTGGCCTTTCTACCCATGTGTCAATTTATGATGGGCATAACTCAAAACTGGCCACAATCATCAGGATGACTGTGGGAGTTCCAGGGACAAATCTGGAAGGCAGGAAATATCCTGGCCCAGTAGGATACCCTTCCTCGATATTTGCAATGGAAACAAAAGGTCTTGGTTGTGGCAGGCATAACTCATCAGAAAACAATGTTGCATATTTGAAAACTGATCACCAACCCCAGAATAATGATAGAAGCTGGAGTGCCAAAAATGAAAGGAATTAGAACACCCTGAACCAGTGTGTAAACTGCACAGAGCTTTTGTTCCAATCCCAAGCTGATTCAGTCCCTGCCATCTCCGCTGAATGTGATTTCCATTTTGATTTTGTCTGATTTAAATTTTCCCTCTGCAACAAGCATGATTGATCCGGAGTGACCCTACCTTTATCCTGCAATATCCTGGAGTGGATATAACCCTCAATATTTGAAGAATTGGATTGAGAAAGCATGTGGAGCTCTGCCTGCTTCGAATTTGCTGAAGAACTCCATGGTAGAGAAGCCCTGATTGCCCAAGGCTGCACAGGTGACAAGCTTTCCTTAAAGGGGAAGCCCTAATTTCTCTCTGCAGAAGCTCTAGAAATCTGAAATTCTCTCAGCAGAGATTTGCCTTTTGGTATTTTTCTCCCTCCTCTACTGTCTCCAATCCTAACCCCCCCCCCCCGGTTCAAGAAAAGAAAGAATGAGGCTCCGGCTGTGCTTGGCTCCCCCTCCCCTTCTGAACTCCCCTAACCATGTGCAGAATACTTTTATGTTTCAATGGGGAGGGAGGGGGAAGAGGAAGACCCGAGTTCAAATCGATCTGGATTCAGCAGGATCCACAACGGAATAAACAAAGGAAGTGCAGATTCTGCCCAGGTTAGCTTCGCAAGATGTAACAATAGAGTAGCGGTTGTTGTTGTTGTTGTTGTTGCTGTTTAAATTTCTATATTACACTCCTAATATGGCTCAGGGCAGTGTACAAAGTGTACAATTTGTACAAAGTTAAATGAAAGCAAAATGAAATGAAAGCAAATGAAATTTGGTTTGTGCCTTGGTTAATGCCCATATCTAGGGGAACTTGCTAACTTCCCCCTTGGGAGAGCTAGAATGCATGTGAGGGCCAGGGGCAGAGCTTGCAGCTATGTAAGTTTTGTTGCTTCGGAGTTAGGTGAGAGTCATTTTCAAAGAATGGTTCATCCTTTTGATTTGTCCAGTAGATTGGGAAAGACCTGCTAGCCAAGGGCTTGTCAATGCTTCACTAGTTTCATTGGCTTTTCCCCTTTCTTCTAAGCCACTCTGCTTGGTGTGCATGGACTTTTTCCTCTCTTTTATCTTCATGACAACCATCTTGTAAAGTATGATGGGCTGACGGAGAAAAAGACAAACTGATTGTCCATCATCCAATACGTTTATGGCTGTGGAAAGATCTAAACTTGGCTATTCCTAATCTAGTACACTAGAAACTACACCATACTAGCTGCATTATCATTTTCTCTTAAACCAGTGGTTCTCAACCTGGGGGTCAGGACCCCTTTGGGGGTCAAACGACCCTTTCACGGGGGTCATGGCAGGGCAAGCAGCTTGGCCAGGGAGCCATTCACACAACAGCCTTGCATGGTAGATCGAGTGTTCGTTTGTCTGGAGCAGCAGAAAAGAGTGAGATCAGCCTGGTGAGACAAGAGGCAGAACTGAACTGAGAAACCCCAGAAAAAAACCAATTCATATACAATGATGAACAACAGGTCTTCACGCCATTAGTCAGTTTCAGTTTAATTTCTGTGAAAGAACACTTTCATAATTTAATGGTTGGGGGTCACCACAATATGAGCAACTGTATTAAAGGGTCACGGCATTAGGAGGGTTGAGAACCACTGCCTTCAACCCTTTTCAGTCTCTGTCCCTCTCCTAATGTCAGCATCTGGTTTGCCCCAAAGTTGTAATGGTTCTAAATCTAGTATTGTGATGTTACAAAGGATCTGTGAACCATATTGTTATGTTTCAAGAGAGCTTGGAATCTGAATTATGAAGCCCCATGAGAATTTGTTAAATCTTTCCACACAAGTATTTCCAGTATGTTTCTAGAAACAGAATATGTCCTTCTAATATCTGAATAACATTTTATTGGTGAAAATCAGTTGAGCAGTGTCAGAGCCTTGTAATGAAAATGTACAGATAACATTCACTGATTATAAAGTAGATCATGAGTACTGTGCAGTCCACTGCAATGGCAGGGTTTTGGAACAGTCTGTGACTTATGGCGCATAGACTTTATTATGAAAGTAAACACATTAGTTTAATGGGATTATTTGCATACCAGATGCTATATAAGTAGAAATTTAACAGATTTCAGCCTAGGATGGTTTTTGGATTGTTGCAGAGGACAAAGAGCTCTGGCTAGAAAATGGGCCAGATGGTTAACATGATCCTTGTTGCTCAAAACAATTAAGTTGAACAAAGATCCAAGTTAATTAACTGCATATCTAATTTAGTATTCCTGGCTGAAATAAGTGGCGGAGCAAGGATATTCAGACGGTACATTGTGCATCAGGTTAATGCTCCCTTTAATGTTTCAGAAAGTAGCTTAATCTTTTTTTGTGAATCATCATCTTGGAAATTGCATGTCATAATGGCTACACTGGGTCAAAGAGCGATTTAAAAAAATGGGCAGCAACGTGAATATGGCAAAGTTAGCAGGAGGCACAGAGAATCTCAGGGGGGATGGTGACAGGGCTGCTTCCAACAGTATGGATTAAGCATTCAGGAGGAGCATCCCAGTGATGAAAGAAGTTATTATGAAAAAGAACAATGTGGCTGGCACAGTAATACTTTCCCTGGAGATTTTCTCCAACGAGATGCATGTACATCATTTGGAAAGAAAGAAATGACATGCTAGGCTTTACTATAGTCTTTACTATATATTACATGCAAATATGTGTAAGAGTAGCCCAACTATCCTTTTGTAACAGAAACAATACAGCTTTGGAAGGAGGCCTCTGGGGTCAAAGAAATAGCAAGGAGTGGGCAACATGTGACTGGAATCTTGTGTGTGTAGCCCCTAAAATGTCTTAAGAACAACAGGCACAGGTTAAACAGCCTCTCTCCCACCAGCTCTCCAGTTTTAAACAGCTTTTGGCTGTGGGGTACCAAATTTCTATATTATGTGCAGCTGGGCTCCTTGCTGCTGGATCCTCTTTTTGTAGTGGGAAATCAGAGGGTTCTGATATTTGATACAAGCCAGAGAACGTGAGGAAGAGAAGGGCTGTCAGTTAGAATGATGACAACGGTAGCAATTAAATCTGTTCAGTGAATCACAGTAAAGAATTACTATTGATCAGCCTCAGTGCCCTGCTATGAAATGGCAGTGAATATCACTGTTGTGTGATAATGGAATCCTTTCAAACAATCACGAGAGATGGAAGTGGAGGTAATATCCTTGGGGCGGGCAGTCCAAAGGTAGTGTTTTGCTGACAGCTGTCCAGCCACTGCTTGAAGACAGAGGATGCCACGATGATCTAATGTCAGGGAGCTTATGTCACGGCCCTTTTGAGTCGCTGGTTATCTTGATGTTCCCAATTAAATCCAGTCTGTACAACAAATTAGGCTTATTGTTTTGGTTTGGCATTATGGTTTACAGCTCTCTAAATCTGTGACTTTGCCTGGTAAGAATCATATTCAATTTGTTGCTCTTTAGTTTTACATGGTCTCTTTGACAGAAACGAAAATAGTTGCATTGATTATATAAGAGTCCTTGCAGTGGACTTTCATGGAACAATGAACAATGATGTGGAGTTCAAGGAGGTGCTGCTAACCCTGGAAGAAAACAAGAATTACTTTACAGCATTTAAGCAAACGCTGGCAGGGGCTCATGGGAATTGTAGTCCATGGACATCTGGAGGACCACAGGTTGACTACCCCTGAACTAACTCATGTGGAAGTCAAACCTCTTTCAAGGAATGTACACAGCATGGTTCTTACTTTGGTCTAAAAATTAGAATAGAATAATCAAACTTCACACTGATGTGCATTCTCCCACAAACCCTTTTAATCCCCTAGCAACCAATAGTGTCTTCTGTGTTCACCATGATCATTTGACCTATATATCTGATCAAGATTCCAACCTGGCCAACATCCTCAGAACAAACATGATGCATCAACCTCCACTTCTGTGGACCTGGCCTGCTTTCTTTGTACTGGAACCGAAAAAAGCCCAACTGGTAACAGGTTGAATGTCTGTATTGTTGTTAAAATTATATTGCTTTTATTGTGTACAATTAAAAAAACAACAACTATAGGCATTTAAAACATATATCCAGCCCATAGGCTATTGCAAACCAGTATGCTATGCACTATGTGAACCAAAAGGCTGGTGCATTTCTGCCCTCGTTGGGCCTTTTTCAAAAGTCTGGTTTTAACACATATGGCAGCCACTGCCGATCTGTCCAATCACAGGGTCATCAGTACGTGTTAGTTGACTTAATGTTCTCCCCATTGTTTCACCATTCTATGTTATTCACTGTTACCACTGTATTATTATTTTTATAAATACTGAGGGCATTTCCACACATTAGTGAAAATAGCGTTATGCCAGCTGAATGGCAAAGCGCTAAATTATTTCACACTTCACATCCCCTCCCTTTTTGCTGTCTCACCTTTGCCTGCCGCCTTTTTGCATGTCTCACCCTCCACATTTGCTGCTGGAAATGGCAGACGAGTGCAACTAATCCCCTTCCTCTGTTGACTACAATGGGAACCGAGGCCTGGGGTGTGTGTGTGTGTGTGTGTGTGAGGTACAGCCTCCAAACATTCAGGGCACAGAACTGTACATATCCAAATGCTGCTCAATGACCGTTTATGCACTGGGCACTTCACTGTCCCAGCTCCCGTGCAGGAGCAAAAATTGGGGGCAGATGAGGAGCCAAATGCTCCCCTGTGTGGATGCAGGAAGAGGTGGGGCAACCTGCCACAATTAAAACTCCAGCCTGCAGTAAATCT
Source organism: Paroedura picta (assembly GCF_049243985.1). Taxonomy (NCBI): domain Eukaryota; kingdom Metazoa; phylum Chordata; class Lepidosauria; order Squamata; family Gekkonidae; genus Paroedura; species Paroedura picta. The sequence continues at coordinate 139,043,047 of NC_135369.1, forward strand.
TGCATATTTGCAATGAGGTTGCCCACATAAAGTCTTACATCTATAAAAAAATAAATAAAATTTCTCCTTGTACATAAGAGACCTAGACGTTAAGATTGCATCTTTAACTCCCCTTTACCCATATGTTTCCTGACTTCCTTCAGTATTTTTCCTAAGCAAGAGATTAAGTTCTGCAATGAAAGGCATAATTGCATAATGATACAGCTCCATGTGCTGCGTAGCTACTTGGTGGCCAGTTCTGTACTAGAACGGCTGTGCTTTGATATACTGACACATAACTAAGAATAGGCAGACCATATAATAGTCCATTGAGCCACCCAGGTTATGTCAGTCTGAAAACCCAGGACAGGCAGGTCATATTTCATCCGTGATTCATTGTATGAAATTTCTATGTAATGTTTCATCTACAAAAATGTTAGCACATGTCCAAAATTACTGATAGACTCAGGTGGATAGCCATGTCAGTCTGAAGTAGCGGTATAAAGTTTAATCCAGTGGCACCTTTTAAGACTAATGAAATCAGAAAAGACCAATGAAGTTTGTTGGTCTTAAAGGTGCCACTGGACTCAGACATTGCTTCAAATTTATTGAAATGTGCTTTCTGGTAGATGCATCTGTGAGCATTCATTCTACATATGTCCTCTGATATAGGCAACCTAACAAGAAGGAATGGTTCAGAGTGAAACTTTAGTGACTCTAAAAGAGACACACAGATACTTGTTGTATGGCAAGGGTAGTCAACCTGTGGTCCTCCAGATGTCCATGGACTACAATTCCCATGAGCCCCTGCCAGCGTTTGCTGGCAGGGGCTCATGGGAATTGTAGTCCATGGACATCTGGAGGACCACAGGTTGACTACCCCTGTTGTATGGCACTTGGAAGAAACAAGGATGTCCAGTGATATAGTAATGTACTGTTTGAGGAGCTGAATTATGTATAGAGGAATAGATGGTATTTTTCCCCATGCAATCCTTAACTGATAAAAAATAAAAATTGGCTGTTTTATCTTTCAACATTGTAAATAAATAAAGTTGTGTATATTTTTCAGTACAGCTCTGTTTTCATCTACACACATATTTGCATTTCTATGCACACAGGGAATAACAATAAGCAATAAAGTACATTATAACAAAAAACCCCCAAACAAACAATAAAGTATATTATAACCACAAAGGAAATATCAGATTTGACAACTGTGGCCAAACTAGGTGCTGTAGGCGGTCACTGTGTCTCTATGCGCTTCACAACACTATGGCCTTTCCATATGTAAAGTTGGGGGAAAGTAATGGTTCACTGTATGAGGATCCACTTGGTATACAGAAGGTTCCAGGTTCAATTCCTGCCATCTCCAGTTTAAAAGATGGGGTAGTAGTGATGTGAAAGACCTCTGCCAGTGTTGGGATATGCAAGATCTATAGTGTGCATGATTCAAACATATCCTACAGGGGGCATTAGAAGAGATGTGTATTTAGCATTGTTAGGTTAGGAATCTTCTTGTATTTCACACATTCTTCCTGTGTCCTGAGTGACTCTGCTGGAGACTTCCTGCTCCTTTGTGCATACTTCCTCCCGGTTTGTCTTCACAGCAGATCAAATTGAATGCAGAACAACAGTTGGACAGTTAGTTATGACTGTCTCTCCTCTTTTTGTACAATAAAACTTCTTTTCTCAATAAAACTATTTTATTATTTCAAGTAGCCCCATGCTGAGCCCCTCTCTGCATATTTAAACTCTGCCAACATCCAGAGACACCAGAGAACTACTGTCAACCTGAGAAAACAATACTCATGGACGAAGCATCTGACTCAATGTAAGGCTCCATGTGGGATCAGGAGTATTTTGCAGAGTATGTTGATAAGGAACAAACTGCCCCTTTCAGTTCTCTATCAGTCCTCCATTACATGAACATTTCTCTTCCATCCCAGCTCTGATTTCAGCAGTGATCCAAACTGGAATAAAAATATGTCAACTAATGGAGTACGATGAAGAAAGGAAGGGGAGAGGCATGGTTCAGCTCTCCTCATCTATGCACTCTGGAATATTTTACGGACTTCTCATGCTTTGCTTTTCACACAGGTAGTAAGATGCATATATATGTTTGGATCTTCCCATAATGTCTAGTTTAACCCTCACATTGTTAAAGGATCGCAAGACTTCTTTAAATTTAGTCCCGGTTTGGGCTCTTCCTTGTGATGTAAAAAGTCATTAGAATGCAAAAAGAAAATACAACCCACCTCTAGCTTACACTCTGAGGATTAAAGGTAAAGGTAAAGGTATCCCCTGTGCAAGCAATGGGTCACGTCTGACCCTTGGGGTGACGCCCTCTAGCGTTTTCATGGCAGAGTCAATACGGGGTGGTTTGCCAGTGCCTTCCCCAGTCATGACCGTTTACCCCCCAGCAAACTGGGTACTCATTTTACCAACCTCGGAAGGATGAAAGACTGAGTCAACCTTTAGCCAGCTGCTGTGATTGAACTCCCAGACTCATGGGCAGACAGCTTCAGATAGCATTTCTGCTGCCTTACCCCTCTGCACCACAAGAGGCTCATGCTCTGAGGATTACAAGGCTTAAAAAAAAAAATCAGGTTCTTGACCTCCATAAACAAAATGCTTTAGGCTGGAAATAACTGTTCCCAAAGAACTGGTTATCTCAGTTGCTCTTTATTACATGCTATACGAATTATTTACATTTTTAAAGAGATCTTCCTGTTTTGAAATTAAAAGTTGTCCCTTGTTCCATTGATGTACACATGTGAGAAATGCACATCATTATCTGTGAAAGGCAGATAGTTCAATCTATACATACTCAAAATGAGTCATCGTTCAGCAAAGGGAGGAAGAAACACCGACTCCCAGCAGGACAGGGTTGCTGCTGGCATGGCACTTCTTTGTTATCCAGCAAAGCAATGGAGAAAGAGAGATTCAAACATTCTTACCGGCATGTAGAACCGGCTCTCCTGGTCATACAGAAGCTATTTTTGCTTTCAGCTGCAAAACTTAAAGGACATTTGCACCGATCCTGCATTTCTTACAGCTAACACTCATTTATATCTGTGTGCGGTTAATTTATTCTCATGGAAACTACTCCCTATTGGCGCATCCTCATCACTGCAAGGGTAACGTTTGGTTGCTTACAAACAAGGAGATGGCTGATATACAAATGAGCTGAACCTATCAGTTGCGTAAGTTGGCAAAAGAGTGACCCAGGAGTCCCAAACAGATGTTTTGGTCATTTAGGACAGTGTGAAGCATATTCATTGTGTGTTTATCTTTTTAAAGACAGAATAGTAAGAAAATATTAATGGACTTGTTTAGGGTCGGAATTCAGGCTTTTTGGATTTTTGTTGTTTTACGCAGCTGGAGAAAAACAATAGAAATTTGAAGACATTCCTCTGCTCTGTGGAAATGGAAGTCAAAAATTAAGACATAATCTGGCTGTTCATCAGTGCTGACAAATCACATGAACAATGGCACAGCAAAAAAGAATTCTAAATAGCAGAGAAATGCCACACCTCTGACTTCTTTTTATTTTAAATGACACCTTTTATTTAGATTGATATTTATTTATATTTATATAGGTCAGCCCTATTGCACTAGACATCTCGGGGTAACTTGCAACAATATATAATAAAACCAATATTAATACAATAAATTCCAATAAAAACATTAAATACATTAAAAAGCAGTAGAAGCATTACACTGCAGCATTACTTAACATTAGTAGAAGGTAGGAGTACCTAGTCCCAATAGGGGAGAACCATATGATATTTGATTCTTCCAGGCATACTGGAAACATTGTTTACTATCACCATAGTGGTGCATCCATGGTGGTGCAATGGTATTCACTCTGTGGGGCACCATTACCATGAGCCAGGAGAGCCACAGGTACTTCAACATCTAGCATGAGAACTGTCCTTCAAGGAGGCTCACAGAGTTTTGTTCCTTCAGCAGCTACTCAGGGGCTTTCCCTGGTTTCCTGAAGTATAGAGTGGGTGCCATACTGATGAATGATGCCCAAAAGAACCACATGTGTGTATCACTTGTCTGGTACATGTTGAATCACCTGAAGTGGGTTGTAGCTTGGGAACATGTTGCCAACGTAGGACAGCTAGAGTTAGACTTATCACAGAATACCTGCCTATTTTACATAATCACATTTTCCTTCTGAAAACCCCATGATCATTCATTCAGTACTGAGGAGTATTTGAAGACAAACTTTCCTTGAACTAATTCCCCTTCAACCAATGGCTGGGCCTGTTTTACAATGAATATTTGGTACAGAGACCAGGAACAGCCGTTGGATAAGAAGTAAGTTTGATAATTATGAAACCAACATACAATAAAGTTTTAATGTCACTAGCAACAATCTGGTATATCTCCTGAATAAGAGATTAACTTTTAAATTACCATCCCAATGAAACTGAAGTCATTTGTGCTCATGACCTAGTGACAACAAAACAGCTAAAAGCCCTTCTCTGCTAGGAATACATGCCAGAGAAACAAATCCCTTTGCTTAAATAAGGCTAACTGTTACATATGTTTTGATATCATTGTGCAGCTGCTATATCACGACAAACACAAATGGTATACAGAAGCAATGACACTTCTGTGATTTAGACAAATTTCCTCTGCCAATTGTAGACCCCAGCATGCACTGTTCTGGAAAGTTCCTTGACCCACAGCAGATTGCAGTAGGAATAGGAAGGTGGGGAAGTCTGGTTTACACTGGTTTTATCCTATTGGCAGGAGTTTGGACCCAACTGATATTTTGATTTGCACAGTTAATTTGGGTTTCGCAGCAGAAAGGGTGCCTAAAGATTCGGCCTGACAATCTACTATTTGTCCACACAGACTCAGCACAGAGGTTAATGAAATCCTAATCAGCGTTATTACCTTCTAAAGCCATTGGTTTTCTTCTGAAAAAAGAAGACAGAAGCCCCTTTCTTCACCCCTTTTCAATATTCATATAGAATTATAGAAAAAAAACCCAGTCCCAAATTAATCCCAAACTGGCTATAGCTGTGACCCTTAGCATTCCTGCTCCCTGCCATCGGATATTGCTTCAGTCCATTTCCCCCCCAAAACTAACTTTGACATGTGCCTTCATATGTACACAGACTGTTACATGATGTCAACCCTGGCCATCCTGTAAATTAATGGCCTCCAAAACGTTCAGTCAATCAGTTGACTGATTGACTTGATGAATCAGTCATCAAGCAGCAATACAGATATGAATAAGCTAAGATACTTAAATGGCAAAACATTTAAGCCATTAGATTTGAATAAAAGTATTAAAGACTTTCAATGAATATTTAGAACTTAAAATTCAATCAGTCTCTGCTACTGAAGGTGATTTCGGAGCTCTGTGAACCAACACACAAAAGCTGGCTGCTTGGCGTGAAATCAGATGATCCTTGTCCCCTAAAATGTCCTGTCATTAACAGCCTTGCCCAGGACCTGCAGTGTCCATCTCATGTTGGGTCTTCCTCTTTTTCTGCTGCCTTCAGCTTTGCCTAGGATGATTGCCTTTTCTGGGGAGCATCTCTTCTCATGATGTGGCAAGTGTAGAATAGCCTCACTTTAGTCATTTTAGCTTCTAGAGAGAATAGTGTGATATTCTCAGTCCTGGTAATTTAATGGAAAAGAAAAATGCTAATGCAGTGGAATGTTTCTTGAATAAAAATGACATTTGGCAAATAAATTACCTGCTTTTTAACATGCACAGCTGAGACTCTTATCTTCTACTTATAAAATGAAATATTCACAATATACCTTCCTTGTGGGGAGACAATTTAAGAATTCCAAGAATTAAAATAACTATCTTAAGATAAATTACCTCATACAAAGTTAACTGAGTCAGTGAAGAAGTACAGGTGTCCAAGGCTTGATTTGATATAGAATCCACTAAGACCTGGCAAAAAAGACCAATCAGTGGGTTCCTGATCTAAACAAACAGCTACAACCATCTAAATCCAGTGAAGTCACCAGAGTGTAACTCTGCATAGGACAGCACTATAAAAGACCAAATGAGGTTATATTTGGCTCTATCACAGTAATGCATATTCTTCTCAGTTCTGTCTTCTTTTTCAGAAGTCATGCTATCATCACATCTGCTGTTTTTATTTTTTTTATTTTTATTTATTTGTTCTACTTTTATACTGCCACTCCCAGGACCAGCCGGCCCACAGTGGCTCACAACAAATCTAAAACACAGTAAAACAGTAGGTTAATAGCCTTAAAAAAAAAAACCCTCCCACCCTCCCTAACCAACCCACTCCAGTCCCAATAGTTCCCATACCAGCCGGCAACAATGTCCATATGAGCCTAGGAGATGTAGCAAGCAGGTATCAGTCCCAAATAGCAGGTGCCATTTCTGTTGTTAAGTAGGCCTCTGGTGGGCATGTGTATCTGTAGCGACTTCTCCCTAGGCCTTACTAGAGAAGAATGTTAACATGTAGAATAAAATTACTGTTTCATCTCCAACCTGAAGTCTGCTATTTAGTGTCTTGAGAAAGGACTGGATGCGGCATGGAATCATGCAAGTTGAAGTCTGGTTTTAAGATTGCTCGGTTGTAGCTTAAAAGGATAAACTAGAAATTAATCCAATGAGTTCCTTTTCTTCTGTATCAAATTTTGACCTGTGGTGGTATTAAACACTTCCCCCCTCCCTCCATTCTTCCATTCTCAGTACTAACTGTGAAAAAACGGCCACATAGCAAAAATATTTTACATTTCTCAATGCCCATAATACTGATCGCTCTGATCTGGAGGTGCTTATATCATCACATAAATAAAGAGCAGATGAAAATATTCTAATACTAGGGATGTGCACTTGGGTAAAACCAAGACAAAAGGTAGCAGAAAAATATTGTATATTTTGGGATTTGGCTTCCCAAATATATTAGGAATTTTTTCCAGGGTCTGAAATAATTGTTCCCCAAATCCCAATAATCTTCAGGATTAACCAGGAAGATTATGTTTATAAGCTCCTGGGACTGTTTTCTCTTCATCCCCTTTTCTCTTTGTTTTTGTTTCTATGGGCTTTACCAGACTGCTTCAGTCAGTTTCAAGTCTACTTGTCAGTTTCAAGTGCTTTTTCTTTGATAGACCTGCTCTGTGTTCCCCATCCCTTCCTTGGATTTGTTCTGCTGTAATTCTGCAGTTTGGCATAACTTCTGTTGGGCTTGAACTGCCACACTGGCATTGGGTTTGGCTGGGCATCTGTCCATTTTGATTGGTTGTGTTGGGCTTACAAAACTGCCCCCCCACACACACACATTCAGTTCCCATTGCAGATATTTTCTGGTTTGATTTCGGTTCCTTCTGGTTTGTCACAATTTCTTCTGGTTCTACAGAGATTACTGGGTTCTGCAATGGTTTTTTCAGGTTTGTTACTTCTGTGGAGACATTTGATCAGAGGTTGCTGTTTGCAGGCATGGCTTTTGCCCTGGAAACAGCTTGGACATTTCCTTCAGTAGAAAATAATGGAGGGTATGTTGTTTAAAGGTCCATAAAATTAGATCCCTTCCCCAATTACTTGAAATGTGAGCATTATTTAAAGGACCAGCACCAGCAGCTGTGCTCCAGTTTTGATGCTTGTGCCTTAAAAAGCAACTTCTCCAGCCACCCAGAAGATTTTTCCTTATAGAATAATGGACCAAAACATTTGTAAATCTCCTAAATCTGATGTGTAATATTCAGGAATATCAGGAATATCAATATACCCGAATCTGAAATATGTAGTAGTGAACTGTGTTATAGAATCATGTCTCAAGTTGGAATTAACCTCCTCATAAATTACTTCCTTCAGTTGCTTTGAGCAGGTTTCTGGGGAGGAAGTATACAAACGTTCTTTAAAAACTTATAAAAATTTCTCTCCCTCCCCTTTAGAAATATTGCTTTAATTTTAAAATGTCACATCCTACTTTTCAACAAACTAATTGAAGACAGCATTAGTATAGAATTTGGTAATATAAAAGCTGGCTATTTTGAAGATGCAAGGAGAGCTGATGGTCATTCTTTCTCTGTCAGCTATCCTGAAAATGTCCCTTTCCAGTCTTGAAGCAATTAAAGTTATTGCTGGATTTCTCAACTAACACTGCATGGCTTTTTTTTAAATGCCTCCTCCCAAATACCATTATGTAGAACAAAAAACAAGGAATAGAAACTGGATCCAAATAGTGGAGAGAGAAATTCTGGAATTTAGGGATGAAAAGAAAGGAAGAGGAAACCACTCTTCTGTGAGAAGATAGGGGCTTCCAGAGGTTGAAAAGAATGTGCCACATCAAGAATCTAATTTGAAAACATGTCATGAACAGTAAAAGTTTAAGATGCAAAAAATACTGCACTTCCATTATCTTTAGTATCCTTCAGCAGGACCAAACTGCAGTAGCTGGGTGATGAATTGAGATGTCTGTTACTGCTTTAAGGTCATTGGTTCATTTTGGAAGATTCTCTGTTCTGCACATTTAATCTCACCGATTTCTAAATCAACATTTAAACTTCTTTAAAATAATCTGGCTGTAATTTTAATTGGGTTCTGCCTTTATGCTTTGTGAAGTAATAACTGATACGCAGATAGAGGTGCAAATTAAGTAATTTCAGATTCTGGATTTGAAAGTCCTAGGGGGCCTTTCTTTAAATGGTTGTATATTTTATATTTAGATTATATATTTGGTTTATACACACACAGAGACACACACAGTTCAAATTCATAGCTACAGCTCTGCTCCCTCCTCCTCCATTGGGCCCCTCATCTGGTGCCCTGGACTTCTGCCCCAAAGTCTTGCTCTGACGGCACTCTCTAAAGGCTGGTTCTCAGGCAAACAAGCTGTATCAGCTTCTTCATCATTTGACATCAGCCCTGTTTTATCATGAGCTGAACTGCTTAAATATCACCTTCAAGTTACTAACAAAATCGGAATCTTGATGATTAGTGGCAGGGATGGTTCCCAGGGCCATGGCCAAACATAAATTAAGGTATGTGATTAATATTGCTGACAGTCTCACTGTGAGTAGAAGAGGCACCATATATATGGATACCTGAAGGACCACCTCTCTCCCTATGCCCCCCAAATAGCATTATGCTCAGCTAACTCCAACTGGCTAGTGATCCCTGGCCTCAAGGAAATACGTCTAGCCCCAGCCAGAGCTAGGATGTTTTCTGTCCTGGCCCCTACTTGGTGGAATGAGCTCCCTGAGATCTGGGCCCTTTCGGAGCTGGTGCAGTGCCACAGGGCCTGTTAAACAGAGCCCTTCCGCCATGTCTTTGGTTGGGGTCAGTGAACTGCTAATATCTGTTGGGCCCTGATCAGAGCTCCCTGTTCTGTATGTGGACTAATGGGACTGCAGAACAGGAACCGTAGTCTAAACATCAAGGACTCTTAATAGTATTAGCCAGTTCGTAGGATCCATCCTGCTACTGGATCGTTTATATGGCCCAATCATTTTAAACTTGGGGAACTCACAGGGGGCCAGATGCCAGCGATTGAGGATGATATCAGCAGGGAATAATCATTTGGGAACAGTCTAATACTGGCCCAGAAACCTAAGTGGAGGGGGGGGGGACCCTATCTTAAACCCCGTGACCACCACCTGGCCTCAGATAAACACCTGGTGGAAGAACTCCATCTTGCAGGCCCTGGGGAACTCAGAGAGCTCCATCAGGGCCTGCAGATCTTCAGGGAGCTCATTCCACCAGGTAGGAGCCAAGGACAGAAAAAGCCCTGGTCCTAGTCAAGGCCAGGTATGCTTTCTGGGGTCCCGGGACCATCAGCAGATTCATACCCTCAGAGTGAAGTGCTCTGTGGGGGGCATACAGAGGTAAGTGGTCCCTTAAGTATGTAGCTCCCAAGCCACATATAGCCTTGAAAGTTAAAACCAAAACCTTGAACCTAATCTGGAAACAGACTGGTAAACAATGCAGCTGCCTCAGCAGGGGCTGGACATGGGTCCTCCAAGATGACCTAGTAAGGACCCGTGCAGCTACATTCTGTACCAGCTGTAATTTCCAGATCAAGGACAAGGGTAGGCCTGAGTAGAGTGAATTACAGAAGTCTAACCTAGAAGTGCATGGATTAAAGTGGCCAGGTGCTCTGGGGACAGATAGGGCACTAGTAGCTGTGCTTGGTGCAGGTGGAAAAATGCCATTTGGGCTACCTTAGTGACCTGGGCCTCCATAGAGAGTCAGGCATCCAAGATCACTCCCGAGTTCCTGGCCTGGAGCATAGATGACAATTGTACCCCATCTAGGTAGGAAAGACATGCTTCCTGCTCCTGCCCCCTTCGACCCAGCCACAGCACCTCTGTTTTGGAGAAGCTGAGTTTCAGATGACTCTTCCTGATCCATCCAGCCACTGCTTCCAAACAACTGGTGAATGGTTCTGAGGGGAGGTCCGGCCATCCATCAATCAAGAGATAGACCTGCAGATGACAACCCAACACATAACCCTGGACTAACTGGGCAAGAGGGCACATATAGATGTTAAACAAAGTGAGGGAGAGTATCACTCCCTGTGGCACTCCACATGGTAGTGCAAAGGAGTCAGGCAGCTCATCCCCCACCGCAATCCTCTGTGACCTGTTTTCTAGAAAGGAGGTCAGCCACTCAAAGGCTGTCCTTCCAATCCCAGTGTCAGTGAGGCAATGGATTAAAAGCTTGTGGTCGACCACAGCAAATGCGGCCAACATGCCAACGAGAATAGCCGACCCGCCTCGATCCAGTTGGCGCCGGAGTTGTGTGTGATCTAATAAAGAGCTGATGTTTTGGCATACAAGTGACTCTGCACCATGTTGAACCTACTATTCAATATGCCCCATAAAAATACCCAAAGGAGAACATCCGGGATGAGCTGGAATTAATCTGTCTGGACAGCTGCTTATCTATGGTTTAAAATGCTTTTATCTGGTTATTGTAAAGTATATGCTTTAATGAGAACAATTTTATTATTGATATGTTTTTGTATTGTCAGTCTGGTTTTGATGATCACTGCCCTGAGTCATCAAAACTTGGAAGGGCACTATATAAATTTAACAACAACAACAATATATGTGGTAAACATGGCAATTTACCACAATGTATAGATGGAACACTCTGTCTGGGGCAGTGATGCTCTGTATTCTTGCCACTTGGGGAACAACAGTGGGAGGGCTTTGGAGTTTTGGCCCCACTGGTGGACCTCCAATTGGCAGTGGGGATTTGAATCCCGTGTAATAAAGAGTATTTGATTAAACAGGCCATTGGCTTGATCCAATGTGGCCTCTCTTATATCTCATGTACCCATGTGTTTGTTCTATGGTTGTTTAGAAGGGTTCCTTGAAGATAAGTTTCACTGTCCTATAGAAGGGTGCAGTGAGTATCTGGGTTATGATATTTCTAAAGTTCTTAATGTTAAAGCTCTTAATGCTTGTGGCTCAGTTTCCTCATTAAAGTCTCCTCAGGGGGGAAAGTGCCAAAGCAGAATGGCTGTAGAAGGATATGCCTCTTGTTTCATAAATGGGAACCCCAGCCTTTGGTTTCTACCTGAGTGTGGCAGCTCTAACTTTAAACACTAAATTCTGACAGCACAGTAGCCCAGAGCACATGTCAGCCCCACAGGTTCACCAAACATGCAGGGCAGGAGAATGGATACAAACATGCTGGCCCCACTTTCTGCCTCAGCATAATTGCCCGGTCATTGGCAGGGGTAACTGTGTAGAGGAAGTGGTCCCAGTAAGTATCCTTCCCATTATCAACAGTGTTGGGCGAACACAGTTGCTGATCACAGGAAGGGGAACATGCGTGGCCACTTACTCTTTACAGTCACAACCTGCTGATGACCAGGCGATCTTGCAGAAGCAGGGGACATGGTCAGAGAGATGGTACCTGCTCTCCCTCCACATTTATTCAGTAAGTGTGTGAGGCTATCATGTGGACTGGGTGCTTGTCTAGTTTTGTACTCAAAGGAATTTTCAGTACAGTTTACCAATGACTTGGCATTGCAATGTTTCAGGATCATTTGCCCAATAGTAGTTTTGTGTCAAGGAACAAGAGTTGGTTTTATACCTCACTATTTGGTGGCTGAAGGTCAAGGCGGCTTCCAATTGCCTTCTGTTCCTCTCCCCACAACTGAAACCTTGTGAAGTAGGTGAAGCTGAGAATGCTGACAGGATTGCTCTGTGAGAACAGCTCTAACAGGAATTTGACTGGCTAAAGGTCTCCCAACTGGTAGCATGTGGAGGAGCAGGGAATCAAACCTGGCTCACCAGATAAGAAGTCTCCACTCTTAGTCACTACACCAACCTGGCTCTCTAGTCATGCTGCTCGAATAATCCAAGTAAATGGGTGAATAGAGCAGTGTGAACAGTTTTGAAATGCAGCTCCGTTTTGTAATGGCCATGGTCTACAACCACAGTCCCTTCACTGACAAAACGCTTAACTTTTCCATGCTTCCATATCAACAATCTGTTACTCAAAGAGGTGATCTCCTAATTAGTTGGGGGGAAATTAGCTTAAAGGAGACATTGTGAGAGGGGGTAACTAGGATCTCCACCAATGTTTATGGGGATTTAGAAATCTCTTGAAACAAACCAGTGAGATGTCAACTCTTTTATTGAAAGGAAAAAAGAGGTATAACACATACACCATACACACATACACAAGCCTAGGGAAGAGAAATGTTTGAAGGAGAGTGGAGAGAATTCTGGGGAAGGCAATAGGAAGAACGTGAAGAGGTCAAAGGAGGCCATAGTAAAATGACCAGCATTTCATGGGAAGAAGACCCACACACAAGTGGGTGTGTGCAGGGATTGCAAAAACACACACACAGTACTAGTGGCTAAGTGCATTTAATATGGGGAAAATGTTCCCTGGGACAGTCTGATGTGTTAGTTCCAAAAACAATAACTTGATGGGATCTTCCGGGGATGAACAATGACTTGGGGTAAGTTTTCTGGAGAAGGACAATGATTGTGATGGCTTTAATTCAGATGAACTATAAGTGCTAATGATTCTCGATGATGCTCTGAGTACCAGACAGGAAAGCTATGAAGTGGAAGAAAAGTGTTAAGTAGTGCTAAATTAGGGTAAATGTGCAGGGGGAGTAAGATTGGAAACGAATGAGATTAGTTGCCAGGTCTTGGGAGACCTATTGTCTTAAATTACACATCTCCTGGTGTGGGGAGGAGGTCATTAACTGGTCAGCCATTTCTTCCCACACACTCTAAACTATATGTCCAGGATTGTTTCTGGAGACTTGTCTCTGGCTGGCATCCATTTCTGTGTCCTGTTGGGCCAGACAGTGTATTTGCACTTATGATCTGGCTGACATCTATTTCTGTGTCACATCCGGCCAGGCAGCATTTTGCATTTAAGGTTTTAAAAGAATATGGAAGGGCGTTTATGGTTTTTCTATCTATACGCTGCCCTCAATAAGAGGAGGGGTCTGACTGCTAACAAATAGCTTCCCCCTCCATTAGCCCACCCAGGGAGAAGAATGTAGACGTAGCATGGGAACTGCTTCCTCATGCTTCAGATGGGATGATGTGGGGTCAGCCAAACTGCTCAGTTCTTTCCTACAGAAATGTTATCTGACTGCCAAAGAATGTGATGCTGGAGTGGGCTCCTTGGTGATGTTATTGGAGTGGCACAGGACTAGACCATAATGTTGTGTGTCTCATACAATTCTGTGAGAGTTTGAGCTTTGTTGGTTTTAAAGATGCCACTGGACTCTAAATTGTATTCTGCTGCTTCAGACCAACATGGCTAACCCTTGAATCTATACACACAGAATGATAGCAAAACATTCAGCAGTGGTTTCTTTTTTAAGAAGAAGAGTTGATATTTATACCCCACTTTTCACTATCCAAAAGAGTCTCAAAGCAGCTTACAATTCCTCTCCCCTCAACAGACACTCTGTGAGGTATTTGGGGCTGAGTGAGCTCAGACAGATCTGCTCTGTGAGAACAGCTCTAACAGCACTGTGACTGACCCAACGTCACCCAACATCACGCAGTCTATGGAGGATGAATGTGAAATCCAACCCTGCTCACTAGATTAGAGACTGCTGCTCTTAACCACTCCATCACACTGGCTATTGCAAGCAACCTATGCATAATTATACCAGCTGTCAGCTTTTAGTAAGCTTCCCATGCGTGCCTTCAGCCTTAAACGGGATCACGATAAACCATTAATTTATCTGGCCAGATCTTCTCCAGTGATTTATTCAGAATCAGCAAATGTCCAACGCCCCCCTGCCCCCCCCCAAAACCCCCTACCTGGCTCACAGTATTAATTCCACATCCTTAATAAATCATTCGCAAAAGTAATTTGCTTAGCTGTTTGCATTAGAACCTGAGGCAATGTATCGTGCGTGCACTATCTACACCTCCCCTGTGCTTTGATGAGATTATACCACTGTTACGTTGCTTAAAATGACTTCACACTCCATTTTGAACTCACTTCCTCAACGAAAAATCAAAAATGTTCCAATCTTTGCTCTTGGTCTGTCTCATCTCATCTCACCTGCCTCCCCCCCTCAGTTTTTGAGTCTATCCCCATCACTGCTGTTCTAGAGTGCTTTCACTTATGAACATGATTAATGGTGAACATCCCTCCAACACAGCTGGAATCTGATCCTCCAGGCATTGCTATTGCAAAATGTGTGATTATGTTAGGTGGGGTTTCTATGGCAAAAGTCCTCAAGTGAGCTAAGATCTCCTCTAATGAGCTGTCTGTGTTCTCATTTGCCTATGTTCCAAGTAGACGTAGCTTGGTAAAGTGCAGTAAAATATGTGCACCCCGCTGGGGCTCAGTGTTCATGAATGAAATACCTCAAACCTTTTCTGTCTTTGATACCAGCGTCCCAAAATATTGCTCCAGTCATCAGAAGCATCGCTGATTTCAAAGGGCTTGGAAGAGCCTAACTGCCTAGGTTTGCACTGTGAATTGCTTTAGATTTGCAGCTTGGTAAGTGTTTCAAGCATCTTTACATAATTATGAAGCCAACAATTGAATTACCGGGTAATAGCCTTCTAGCCATCTCGTTGTCCTATTGTTTATAGTTATGAAAATTTGTTGAGGTGGCTCTTGAAAGGATTTGACAGATTCTTAAGTCTGGAAGTGGTGGAAAGTGCTTTTAGTTTGCAGTGGACTTATGGTGACCCCATGGGATATTCAAGGCAAGAGACAAACAGAGATAGCTTGCCATTGCCTGCATCTGCATAGCAACCCTAGACTGTCTTGATGATCTTCTGTCCAAGTATTAAGGAGGGCCAACCCTGCATAGCTTCCAAGATCAGACAACATTAGCCTAGTCTAGGCCATCTGGGTCAAGGCAACATATAAATCTAACCACAGATATTAGTCACGGTGACTAAATAGAATTTTCATTTTGGTGGCAATACACCTCTGAATATCAGATGCTGAGTAGAAACTCACCTAACTGTGCCCTTCTCAAACGCATCTTGTTGTCAGTATGGGGGACACATGCTGAACTAGGTGGACCTTTAGAGAGATTATCCAGTGTATATCTGTTGTCTTTTTACTACAATAACTCAGATATTTTTTGACCCCCACTCCAGGGTCATGCTGGCTCGTGGCAGTTTACAGTAAAATGCTAAAATCACATAAAACAAAAGAAAAATATACAATCCTGTACACTGGTGATAGGACTAATCTAATCCTCCCCTCCCTTCTTTGCACACCCGACCACAGCCACCCACATTCCCCAACCACTGTCTCAAGGGGTAACTCCTGCCCGGATGTCTGGCAAAGAGGGCTTATATAGGCAGGGAACCGTTCTTAGCCTGGCCTCAATCAAATGCCTGGCAGAAGAGCTCCATCTTATAGGCCCTGCGGAACTGAGATAGTTCTGTCAGGGCACTTAGCTCTTCTGGGAGCTCATTCTGCCAGGTTGGGGCCAGGACCAAAAAGGCCCTGAACCTGGTCAAGGCCAAGCATGCCTCCCAGGGACCAGGGACGACCAACAGATTCAAACCCACAGAGCAAAGACTCCAGTGGGGGACATAAATCCCTCTGATATGCAAACCTGATCTGGAAGCTAACCACTGGAAGGTAACCAGTGTAGCTGCCTCAGCACTGGCTGGATATAGGCCCTCCAAGATGACCCGTGCAGACCCTAGCACCTATATACTGGACCAATTGCAATTTCCGGGTAGGGAAGTTCAGTATAGAGAGAGTTACAGAAGTGACTGTAGTTACAGAGAATTACAGAAGCGTAGAGAGAGTTACTGGAAGTGACCGTTGCATGGATCATGGTGGCCAGGTGTTCTGGGGACAGGTAAGGCACTAGTAGCCTCACTTGGCGAAGGTGATAAAATGCCACTTGGGCTACCTTCGTGATCTGAGCCTCCATAGAAAGGAAGGCATCAAAGTTCATCCCTAAATTCCTGGCAGATGGTACAGTGGTAAACTGTACCCTGTCTGAGGAGGCTAACACACTTCCTGGTCTTGCCCACATCCACCCAGCCAGAAGACCTCCATTTTAGGAAGGATCTGGTTTATAACACATTGGAAGTTACTTTAAACTTTAAAAGTCTGTAGCCTTAAAAAAAAACAACCTAGCAAACACCTGCTGTTCCCCATCCTCTTCCATGAAAAGAGAAGCAGTTAGTTTGTTCAGTGGAAAATACTCATGTATGAATAATCTATTTCAGGTAGAGAGTTCCTGCCTTGCAATCGTTTGGAAGCCACAGTCACAGAACCATAGAATAATCTTATTCCAGATAAATCACTTTACAAAATTAAACTGGCTATGTTTGTTTGTTTTGATCATCTGCTTCGTTGGTCTAAGACACAGGTAGTCAAACTGCAGCCTCCAGATGTCCATGGACTACAATTCCCATGAGCCCCTGCCAGTGTTTGCTGGCAGGGGCTCATGGGAATTGTAGTCCATGGACACCTGGAGGGCCGCAGTTTGACAACCCCTGGTCTAAGACATAGCAATCTGAGGTATAAAGTGGTGGAAGTGAAGGACTTTGCACTGTGTCTTAGCCTCCGACTTCAGAGGGAGACTATAGAACGTCTAAGAGAGGCCAGGGCCCTGAATCATCCTTCTCTTCTACTGGCTGGTACCTCTTTTATGTATAAAATAGGGGCTAAACCCGTTGCATTCAGGAATACAACAGGTGCTAGATTAGGGGGTGGAGTGGAAGAACTCTGTGGATGGCCTCCCACTCCCCCCAAAACCTGGAAAGGCAGCTGTTATGGAACTCACCGACAGGGGCAGCTCTCACGTGGCAGGGATCTGCACCCTCCGAGCCTCAGAGGGAAGTGGAAGGAGGAGGGGGTGGTTAGGGGTGGGGGATGGAAGGCCGCTGGACAGACAGGCAAGCCAGTTGGAGGAGGAAGCACTCAGGGACGGGACAGCCACATTGAGTGACACTTAGGACATGAGGCACACTCCTCCTCCAAGGCCTTACTAGAAATGTTAAGTGGAACAGTTCTTCCACTTCCAGCTTGAGACCTTCTCTCCACACGCCACCACTATTCTCCATCTTTGCACCATGCGGGCAGGACATGCCTCCTGCATCTATCTCCATCCTAGATAGTTAAACCAGATTAGAATCCTATCTCTGCTGTATCCGGTCTAGAATGGAGCTCCTTACAATAAAGGAGTCCTATTAGTTCTGCAAAGATCAAGAGGCTCTGTGTGTTACTTTGTTTCTTGTCAGCACATACAAAGCAGATAGCCTCAGCAGAGGTGCTCCGGGCATTAGGTACCTTGAGAATTCTGCTAACTCAGTAATCCTTCACAAAGCATGCTTCATTGATACCTTTGGTTTGGCAATATACTGAAAGGATCTCATTAATGTTTTCAGTGTTGCTGAATACATGGTCACACACATAATTTACCTTTCATGCTCTGGAGTGTATTTTGCATTTACTGTCAACTGTTCATCACAGAGCTGAGGGCTTGGAACCGGATCAGTTTCTTGGATCCATATTAATGTTTCTACTGCCCACAGGTTTTTATTTTCTTGTATTCCCACCTCAATTCAAAATGTCTCCCAATTCCTTGTATCCCGAAATCCTCTCCCTGGGTCCAAGATTTTGAGGAGCATTTTGGGCTGTCACTGGAAGAAGGAGGGGGAGAAAAGCAAGCACATGTTGTGGGCAGGAATCCTTGCATCTGCAGAAATACTAGTCTGGATTCTGAATTAGATTGTGGCCATGAGCATCGGAAGGCAAGGACAGCTGAAAAGCCACTAGCTGAAGTGACTTGAAGCAGTACATTGAATAGCTTGTTTCATTTCACTGCAAAAACTCCATCATTAGGCTTTCACTCCTCCATCATTGTAAAATTTGAACATGAAAGTTGCTAAAGGAATCCTAATTAACAGCCCATTTTTATTTTGGAGCATTCAGTTGCTTTGCAAGGGGGAAATGGCCAGCCATTCCATTTCACCTACTTCAGCTCTGCAGGGAATATTCACTTTACTGTACAATTGGATTGCCTTGCTTTGCCTCTTCCAGGCTTCATACAAAATTCTTTCGAGTCATTTATGCTTCATTGTGAACCATCCTTTCTTCTCAGGTTGCCCGCATTCAGTATTGCAAGGAGAAAAAGCCAATAACTTCTTCTGCAGTTTGGGAAAAAAACCATTGAAAAGGTTTTGCTGATCTCTTTTTTATGATTGTCATCATCATTACACTTTAATTTGAGCTGGAATAAAGCATTGCTTAACTCCCAAATAATCATATTTATATCCTGCTTTCTGCCAAAAGTGGCATACATGGGTTTATCTGATTTTATCCTCACAATAACCCTGTGAGATGGGTTCAACTAAGGCATAATAAGTGACTGATGAGGCTCACCAACTGACCTTTATGGCTAACTGAGGCTTTGTACCCAGCAACTCCCAGACAAAGTCCAGAACACTATTTGATACCTCACACAAGGCTTTACTGGCTACATGTTTCATAGGCTGATTCCATACAGCAGCAGCTGCACCAGGTTGCTGCTGGTGTAGTGCTGTGTAGATTTATACTCCACAGTTTTCTGTGTCCCCAAGGGGACACATTTCAGTGGGGCACCTGGTCCCCCGCTGAAATGTATCCCCCTGGGAAATGCAGTAGCAGCAGTCAAGTTCCACCATGCACGGGGTAAGCCTGGCTCTTCTGTGTCCACATGAGCCTGCTGCTGGATAGGCCCATGTTTCTTTACTTTGAAATAACTTAACCAGGTGCTTTGTTTGCTTCACCCAGTCCATCATTAAAAAAAAAAAAAACCTAGAAAGTCCTGAAATCTTCATCCAAAACCCTTCTAGCTTTACAGGTGCTTGGCACTTGAAACCAAACCTGGCTCACACCTTGATGCTGGTAGTTATCCTGATGAACATGCCAGTAAAATCACCAGCAAGAATTGCAGTTTAGCTAAGAATGCTACTTATAGGAAGAGAAAATCTGAAAATAATTGAAATGCAGTTTTTAAATTATGTCTTCTGTCGACCTTTTCTGTGACTGAATTTGAATTCTTTGGACAGTTTAGGATGTGGAATGCAGATCCAGTGTGATTATGAAATGGATTCCTTCTGTCCCATATTCATTTAGTTGTTGAAACATTTTTATTCCACGTTTCCTCCATGGAAGAGCTCAAAGGAACTCAAAATCATCAATACAAATGAATAAAACAATCAATGCAACTATCGACAAAACTATTTTTTTTAAGTCTGTTACAAATAGGGCATATAACAAGAATAAAACTGCAGCTGCCAGCATTTTAGCATTTTCTCTTTGTATCTTCTTCCTTGCTGAGCAGTCCTTATATCTAGTTTTTCTTGGTCTATGGCTGTCCCACCCAGTCACATTATTGTATATTTAGATACTGGCCCAACTCAGGGAACTGAGAACACAACTGATCAGTGAAATAATATTTTGAAGCAAAAAAACCCAAACAAAACAAAAACAAAAATTAGAAAACCAGCCCTGAAGATGTCCAGCATGCAAGCACTGCCTCAAGACAACTTGATTGAGAGGGTGGTATATAACATGAAACATAAACAAACAAATAAACAAGGCATTCCCAGGCAGGCAGCAATCCAAGAGAAGCAGCAGCAAAAGTGGCAAAAGAATCTAGCCACAAAATTAAGTCCAGCTGCTGTACACATGCCTCTCCCCTTAAGGCATATATAAAAGTGCAAAGCTCTTCCTTGAGGAAAGGATATGAGTGCCAGGTCTTTGGCTAGTGCTTTAGAGCTGACCAGAGTCTGCACTGAGGTAGAATTCATATCTGAGATTTCACAGAGACCATGAAGAACCATTGAATGTTCTCAGATATCTCTGAAGACAATTGGACTACCACTGGCATATTAAAGAGATTAGGAGCAATTGCAGCAGGCACTTTTGCATGTGGAAAAGGCTGTTAGTTGTCCAGTTTCTACTGATTTTTGCCCCTTCCAGTTGCAGTTCCCTGTGATTCATCATACATGGTTCTAGAGAATCATCTAATGGGTGAGAATGGTTTGCTAGTAGGCCCTAAGCGGTCCTTTCGGGTGACAGGGAAAGAAACCCCCGCAAAAGCTCAAGCAGAACTCTGCTTACACAGTTTCTGAGTAAGGCTCACTTCACCAGATGAAATGAATTGGCAAGATTTTCTCTTCTATTTATCCTTCAGAGAATGTTTAAGAGGAAAACACAGCTATGGGTTGGATGTTTTAATTTCTGAGATGTAGATAAGACATTTTGCATGGGCTTTATTTGCATTGAACAGATTTATGAATGATGTCTGTTCCAACATTCCATGGAACTTTTCCAATAAAATACAGGATGTTCACTCTAATTCTGCTGTTGCCTGTTATTTAAGAAAACAGCTTTAGATGATGCTAAGTATTATTAAGCTATAAATATTAGTCTTCGCTAAAGAAGGGCTATTGTCAGAAGTGCTAGGAGGAACACCAGAATATATTATTCATTAAGATTCATAAATGATTTATGGAATTTTACAGTATTATTATAATCCCACCCCCTTTACCATCACCCTTTTCTTCATTTAAGGCTATCTTCTCATAGGAAATGGCAAAAGGGTTATCTTTAATTTAGACATAATGGTCCTCAGGAGCGGGGGAATGACAACTTGCAATGATTCGGGTTGGAGGCTACCAGTTTTTACACAGTCTCAGGAGGGTGGGAGGATCACAGTTGACCTCTGGAAGGGCCACTACAGGGGTCATGAGAAGGGCCTGGGCAACAAGTCACTCAAGACAGTGAGAAAGGAAACATTTGTTCCTCCTTTCTCTTTTACCTGTGGAAGACCAGTCTTTTGTGCCTTATTCATTTTGGGGCCTTGAAAACGGAGTGCTTGGGACCAGGGGCTATATTGACATGTTACCCAGCAACTGTGGCTGCCAGAATAAAACTGCCGCCTGCCATTGCTTGGGCGGGAGGGCGCCGGAACAGGAAGAAGATTGCCCTTCCCATGCTGGATCTGGCGGGAAGGGGCTATCGTGCTACCTGCTCAAGCGTGCGATTGGGGAGGGGCACTCCCCCAGCAAGCTTAAAAGGTGGCCAGCACAGAGGGAAGCCCTCTTTGTTACTGTGCTGCCGGAAGACTTTCCCATCCTCCCTCCCTTGGGTTTAGTCTCTGTTGCGTTTCTTTCATGTTCTCTTCTTGTTTAGTTTCTTATGTTGTCACAGCTGGCGTACTTTGGGGTGACCGAATCTTTGAGGGCAGAGCCCAAGTCTGCACATTGGGCTCTGCCAGGTTTGGGCTGCCTCCCTATGAGGTAGGTGCATGCAAGAGAGTAGCATCTGCCAGCTGGAGGAAGGCTGTAGTATGTGGAGGGTGGCTGGGGTATCTCCAATAGAGGCTGACAACTGTGGGGATGCTCGCTGGCTTCACCTCCCAGGGTTCCAGCAGGCCTGAGTGGTAAGGGGGAACTTGACTTGGGTGTCACTCAGTCCCCGTGTGTGGGCCTGCTGATGGGTTTCATCCCTGGTTTCCCCACAGTTGGGGGAGTGGGATGGGGGAGCGTGTGGCGGATCTGCCACCTGGGGGGCCATGCTCATATGCATAACAATAAAGGTGTGGCCTTCTGAGCCAAGGAATAAAAAACGTCTTCTGTATGCCCAGTACTACCCTCCCCTGACCAGCGACAGGATCTGTGTTCTGGCCATTTTTTCAGTCTACATATGGGGAGCTATTGCACTAAAAACAATTTCACCAGAGTAGAAAAGGGGCTTGTAAACCAGTTTTGGTTAGTTAAGTAAAACAGAAACAGGATTGAGGGGCAAGGTGAAGGAGCTGCTCAACAGTTGTTGAGAAGCTGTTACTTTGGGGGAAATTGTTGCTTATCCTAGACTGGTGTTGCCTATGTTGGTGCCTCTTCCCTGCTAAACTTCTATATTTATAAATAAATATATCTTACAAAACACCATGGACAAGCTCCAAAGAGCTACTTCTGGCATCACCAAGGGCTTAATGTCTGCACACCCGGTTGGATTTTTGACTTTCTTTTCCTTTGAACAGCAGATCCCTGTGCTGCATCACAGCCACTTTTGGAAAGGCTCTGCAGCTTCGAAGCAGTATGAGGGCTGCTCTTAGAGAAACATAAGGAGACAGACCCCTTTGGGCATATGGAACTTGTTATGTGGTTCCTGCAATTTCAGCCATAAATCTCCAGTGCTTTTCCTACTCATCAGAGTGACCCCGAAACAGTCTGTCCTGAAACTTCTAACCACTTGGGGAAACAAGGAGCAGAAAACAATAGAATTTTTAAAATAAGAAATCTACTTGTGTGCATAATAAATATATAGTCTGGGAATGTTATAGCAAATCAAATGTTGGGAGTGCAAGCTATCTTGGCAGAAATTTTCCTTGTTTCCTTTTTTTGCTTGCATTTTTAGTGTTATTCTTTACAGACCCCACATATTCCCTTCACAACTTGACAAATCAAATAACAGTTGAGGCTTTATGGATTTTTTTTTTGGCTTGGTTTTCTGATATTCTAGGGCTTCTGATATTCTTGTGCTATTGCTGGCATGTTTTGCCAATAGTTTAAAACAATACGAGAAAAAGGAAAACACTCAAAATTAACATATGAGGCTCGTTAATAATGTTTGTATGTAGATGTCTGTGCCATGAAATGCTAGCAACTCTCCAAGTTTGGATTTATGATCCAAGTTTATATTTGTCATAAGGTAAAAATATCCTTAGTAATTTTTTCCCAGAGAAATCTGGATGCAATAAACACAAAGGTACTCTGAAATCACTGTTATTTAAGAGTGAACTCTCCATTCTGCAATAAGCACATCCATGAGTATTTGAAATGCAAACACTCATCATTTCACAGCATATTGGAAAAAATTGATCCCTTTTTTCTAACCTATCTAAAGCTTTACAACTCATCAGGAAAATGTGGTTTAGGCCTCTTTTTGAGTACATTTTAGAATGTACTTTTAGAATGTACTTTTCTACTTACTTTAGGATCAAGTTTGACTCATCCTGTCACTATCACTTTTCTAAGGTCGTAGGCTAAAATAAAGTCAAATATGGTGACTTTCGTGTCAAATTGTGAAGTGATATGGAACATGTGGTATATGTCTCAGAAAACATAATACTGCAGATAGTAATAGACCCCTGCAGTAATTTCATACCAAAAAGTTAGGAACTCCTGAAAGAATGAGAGATGATGGTTTATAATAAAAGAATGTAGGTGGACATCATGAGCAGATTGGCATGTCTATGGACATCATTTCCCAAAATATCTGCCAATCATCCTCCCACAGCACCCATCTCATGAATAATGGCACTTCCACTTATAGCACACATGTAAAAATGTAGGCTTTGGCTATAACAAGCCAATTGTAAATCCTTTGAAGATGTCAGAATTAATATCTTAAAAATTCAAAATGGCCCCAGTACAATTAGAAATTGTTTACTAAAGAAATCTGTAGTTGGCAGAGTGTATTGTTAGCACCTGAACAGGATTACAAACAATGAAAGTGGAAATAGAATACATGGATTAAAATGAATATTATTTGCATTTGGCACATTTCCAAAACACTGTAGTTTACATGTCCATTCTATGACAAATACATCATTTTGTTCAATATTTTAGACAGCCATGAATTACTTCATCGGAAAGGTGTAGTAAAGTTTTGTGGGCAATAAGACGCCTTCAGATTCATAGTACCCAGAAGTGTGAAACAAGATTTTTTCACACTTGCATGGTGACAGAAGGGGAAAACAGCACATAGTGGGGTGGGAGCCTTTGATCACTGACAGAGTTTTATTTCTCCTATATGTTTTTGTGAACCACAACTGAATTCCAGGGGATTGATTGTTTTGGCAAAGAATTATCCTATGGCTGTATTTGGATGTGTGACACAGTTTACTTATTTAACAAAATTAATTTTTGCTATATATTCCCACTGTCATATAGGGAGTTCTTAGTTTGAGGAAGAGTGCTCGCACTGGAAAGCTCACCCCTTGAATAAATCTTTGTTGGTCTTAAAAGTGCTACTGGGCTTTGATTAAATATAGTGTAGTATTTCTTAATTGTTTTTTTCCAGGACACTAACAAAGTTAGTCTTCAAAACACTTCCTTGTATTTTATACATATATCTTGGGTCTACTAATATCAAAGGTCCACCAAGGTAACCATCCTCTAGGGAATTTTATAAGTGATTTATACAATTCCCTAGAGCGGGGGTAGTCAACTTGTGGTCCTCCAGATGTTCATGGACTACAATTTCCATGAGCCACTGCCAGCATTTGCTGGCAGAGGCTCATGGGAATTGTAATCCATGAACATCTGGAAGACCACGGGTTGACTACCCCTGTCCTAGAGGATGGTTACCTTGGTGGACCTTTGATTTTAGTATACCCAAGATATATGTATATTATTCTCCTTGCCAGCTTGAAAACTACCTTTTCTTGTCTACTCATCTTTGTCTGATGGGTCGTATCTGCAACTACAATAATCAGGCAGCCATCTTGGAGTGGCCTGTCCTGCATTGACCAGATCCTCTCCCTCTATCTCCAAAGGATTCCATCCATCTCCCTGAGGAGGTGAGAGGGGCCTCCTCTTTGGAGATTTTCTGGAGGCACCACAAGGCCTGCCTGTTTGCCAGGGTTTTTGTGTGGGCATGAACAGTAAGCATTTTTTAGTGGGAGATTTGGGTCTTATTTTATATTTGGTTTTAACTGGGGATGTTTGAACTATTATTTAAGCTGTCTTGAACCAAAAGCAAAGGTGGAATAGAAATGGCTTAATAAATAAATCACTAAACATTATAGAGTTTGTTTGTTTATTTATTATATTTATATACCGCCCTCCCCGGAGGCTCAGGGCATTTTACATAAAACATATAAACAATATAAGAAACAATCCGTAACATATAAATAACCATAACATTAATGCTAATACTGATAATTGTAACAGTGCAAATAATGCAAACAGTGCAACAGTTCAAATAGGTCCAGGAGTTCTGGAAGAGAGGGAGCAGGGGCCCTTCAGATGTTGTTGGTTATCCCTGGCCTCAACAAAATGCTTGGCAGAAGAGCTCCCTTTTGCAGGCCTTACAGAACTGTTTTAGCTCCATCAGGGCCCTGATCTCCTCCAGGAGCTCATTCCACCAGGTGAGGGCCAGTCAGAGAATGCTCTGGCCCTGGTCAAGGCCAGGTGGGCTTCTTTAGAGCCAGGGATCATTAGCCGGTTGGTGGTGGCAGAGCATAGAACTCTTTGATGGGTATAGGCAGAGAGGCCGTCCCTAAAGTACACTGGGCCCTGCCTGACCGTATATGAACTTGCATGCAGCCAACTCATTCCCTACCTGATTGGCCCTCCCTTGGCGTATGCCAATAGGGCGACAGCACTCTGCCAATGAGGGCCAATCAGTTCAAATTGCAATCTGCTAATGAAGGCCAATCAGGGCAAATTGTGTGCAGACAGCCAGGAAAAGCCTCTACACTGGGAATGTTTATTCATGAATGAGGGCCAATACGTTCAAATTGCAGTCTGCCAATGAAGGCCAATCAGGTAACATCATACTCTGCCGATGCGGGCCAATCAGGTCAGATTGCATGCATACAGCCAGGAAAAGCCTCTACCTTGGGTATGTTTACTCACGAGTAAGTCATGGGCTTCTGCCAAGAAAACGTAATAAGGGATCTGCTCTCTGCCTCCAACTTCCTGTCTGTGTCAGAAGTTTACAGTTTTGTTGTCAGCTCACTGACTGATAGATCGGAAGCAAAAGTGAGCAGCTTTCATTGATCACTGAGGTTTTCCTGGGAAATGCAGGAATGTTCTACACCAGAAGGGCACTGTTTGGTGATAGCATTGTGTAGTGTGGCTACATTTCATGGAACATGAATTCTCTCTTTGTGCCATGTACACAAAAACCTTGTCTACATTCATATGCAACTCCTAATTTTTTATTCCTAGACTTCTGATGTTGTAGTCATGGATAACTAGTCCACTTGATTGGTTGTACATTTGTCATTATTGATTTTGGCTTAACTGTGCCTGCAGTCCCCATCAGTCGTACTCACACCATGGCTTGCAGAAACATTTATAATTATCATTGGCCAAAAGAGCCATATAGATGCCGTATGCCTTGTGAACTGTCCCACCAAACTCAAACATACAAAAATATCACATTTTAAGTTCCTAGAACACAACTGAGCAGGTAGCTTAGGCTTTCTCAACCCTGAGATCTCTTGATGACCCTGGAAGAGTTTCCAGAATGGGTGGGAGTTAATGTTGTATATATTAAATCATTTAAACATTTATCAGATGATATGACCATATATGGCCATATCAACCTGCTCCCCCTCCCAAAATGGTGAGGGGGTGGGAAGGGAAGGGTGCCATGGTGGGTATGTATACAACTATGCTTCCCAGTCATATTCAGGATGAGGATGCCACTTCTGGGGGGGGGGGGGTTGAAACATGAAAAATTTTGGGGGGGTTTCTCAATCATAAGGAAAGTTGAGAAAAACTGGGGTAGCTGCTTAGAGCCAACCAGCAACACTCTCTTCACAAGTAGTCTGATACCAGTGGGAAGCCATCTCATTTCTTCTCTGACTTCTCACTCTGTAATGTGAAGTGCAGCAGTTCGGGCAAGCAAGGATGACCAGTAAACTGGCCAAGGAGAAACAGGAGCAAAACTACCATCATCCCATCCCACTGTGGCCAGCTTGCTCTTTTCCTGGGTAGCTGCCATGGTGGTAGTGGTTTTACTGTCCTCTGCGGGTAGGTTGTTTTCTTCCCAGCAGCTGCCTGTTTGATGGGATGAGAGCACAGAGGCTGCAGAGGAAGGGTGGAGGGTGCTGGAGAGGGCAGGGCCTTTTCTTCCATCCCTAGAACAGGGCCCTCAGCTCAGAGAGGCTCACAAGTTCTCTGTTTTCCAGTCTTTCTGGCAGGTGACTATTTGAAAATGGGAAGGAACTGCCAGCCACAAGGCTGACTGGGCAATGCACTTACTTTCCAAGAACGCAGGACATGTGCCCAATCACAACAGCACTTAGAAAAGCCACAGGTGATGTCACAAAGCCTCATATGACCCCATAGCTACTGAACAAATATAACTGGTCTAAGCTAATGGGTTAGGGCAGCCTTTTTCAAACTTTAGACTATGAAAGAGCTCATGAAATAAATTTTCAGGCTTTGAGGAGACCCTGACGTGACATCAGCGGGCCATGTCTCCTTGCCATGCACTCCAGGAAATGGGTTATCAGGCAGACTTAAGGAGGGCGGTGGGGGGAGAGGGAGGAGGCAGTTTAAGGTAGGAGTAAGCATGCAGGCTCCGTCCCCTCCCAGGCACCGAAACCACAAGAGAATTCATTCACACTTTGGAGAGGGAAGAGGTGACAATGGAAGTGGCCAGTTCCCTAGCTTGTGTATGAGTCCATTAAGGCAGGACAAGAAATGCTGTGAACCCGCCCTCTGGAACTCTCACAGACCCCTAGGGGTCCATGAACCTCCCTGGCTTATGTGGTCTTTAAGGGGAGGGTGGTATATAAATACAAGAAATAAATAAATAAGTGAATTTAATTGTGGAATGCTGGAATTAAGAAGAAAGGGTGGTTGACAATAAACCTTCACAATTGGAGCAATCTTAAATCCAGTTTTAACAACTTTTTAGAAAGATTTATGTTGATGACAATAAAACTCTTAATTTCTAGGCCCACGGTTTTCTTTATCTTAAACATCTTTCTTTGATCTACTGAGTTACCAATTTGTGATATTTATAACATGCCATTCACTGTCTTCCCAGCCTCTTTATTCAGAGCTAAATAGGCCAAGAGGCAGTTTCTCAATTGTTTGGTCCGGAATGCACTTTCACTCTTAAGCAAATTTTATTTATCCCAGCTGCAAATACTGGATCTTATTTTTAGCAAACACATAGAAAGCTCCATGAGGAAGAGCCAAAAATTCCAAGATAATCTTGATAATACATTAGGATTTACGATATTAAAATACTGAATTTAACAGGACATCAAACCAGCATAAGAATATGAAAGGGGATATATTTAGGGATATCTACCATCCTGATGATGAATGAAAAATCTAGTGCTTTCATGCCCAAACATTTTGAGGATATTTAATTAAAAACAACTTCAAACAGAGAAGTAATAATTCTTCTAGAATCATAATGTCACCCAGAATTCCAAAAAGTTGAAACAACTTTGTGTTAATGTGTGGAATATGCTGCCAATTCCATTTGTGGACATGTGTGTACATGCTCACGCCCACACCCATTGCATATATGCATTATTATATTGTGTGAAGATCTTGCCCCTCTTCCAACCCAAGACCTCTCAGATGATTTTAGTCTTATTTGTTTTTAATAGGCAACCCATTTTACAGGCTAAGAGCCAGGGGATCTGAAACTTGGGAAGTCATTTATAGGTACCTGGGTGCATGCATGACATTGGAAAAATCCCAGGAAAGAAGAATTAGAATTTGAAAATGGAATTAGAAACTGATTAAGTGCAATCTCTCCCAACTTGATTGCATATCGTTCTCAATAACAGAAGACTTTTCAGTACTGGAGACATTGTCCAGTATCCTGACATACCCTAGAGGTGTCATCTCAGCCTCAGGAAATTGCTATTTCATTAACCAATGCCTGATTCCTTTTTCCTTTTTTAAAAATTCAGTCAAGAAGGGCACTCAATTCATTAAGTTATGCTCCATCCTGTTTCAGGAACTATCTTGACTCACCCAACTTTTGTGTCTATGCAGATCTGGCTCACTTCAACCAAACTGAAGTATGTTAATCACGCTGCCTCATCCAGGTTTGTTGTATCCATGCAGATTTGGCTCACAGTAGCCTGAGCAAGGTAATTTCCCCACTTTTTCCCCACCAAAGGTTGACAGCACTTTGAACCAGTCAGTGAGATCCAAACATTTTTTATTGACCAAATGGCTTTTAATTTTGACTCAATGGCTGTAACATGTAAATATAGGTTATTTACCTGTCCATGACCTGTTCTTGCATACACAGCTGCTTGAATGCAAATAGTACCCATGTAAACTGAATATTGTGTCAGATTGGAACTCCAATGAAACTACCAAATGATCTGATGAAGAGTTCAGCTCATGTCTAAACAATTTGAACACAGTAAGTTCCAATGTCAGTCATATATTTAACAACCTACACACATAGTGGGAAGCTGTAACTGGTGACGGCTTCCCTTGATGTTTTGTGTTGATCACATACAATGAGTTAATACAATTTCTTACCACAAAGTGACTTAGATGTCGGGCATGATGACACTGATTGCTATGATCTCTGGTGCTTAAAAAAGTAGTAGCATGTTATGGTTTAAAATGTATGTGAATTCATACTTAATGTATATTGGTAAGGGAGGGGTTCTTTATTTGTTTGGTTAACACATATATAATGAGAAAAGGTAAGGAGCATGAATGTGCATATATGTCAAGATAGTACTGTATCAACTCTTAGCTCAAAGATTGTTCAGGAAGTGGTGACCTACAAACTTGTCACAGGTCAAAAAACTATGTAGCATTTTAAAACTTGTCACTGTATCGTTCCATAAGACTTCTTAAAGTCACTACCAGGACACATTTAAGATGGTCATCAAGATATTCAGTGATTAAAAAAAATAATTACAGAAACAGATAAAGAAATCAAGGATTCCTAAAATGACTTACCAGCCTTTTGTGTTATGTCGAAAATATTCATGTCTCTGTTTTGATCTTTCTTTTATTATTGGTGGTGTTCTTAGAAGCAAGGTGATACACAAGACATGTGTGATAATCTCAAATACATGTCAGAATGTCTTCTGCTGAATGCCTTCAAAAAAATCCTTGACAGTGGCCCCAAAACCTTGCAGAAGACACATTCTACTGATACTTAAAGCATGTAAAGCATGACTCAGTCATGGGTGGACTGTGATAATGTGAACGTCAAGCAATGTAAGATCAATTTTGCACTATTTGGAATGCCTCCTGCTTACTTAGTCTGCTGCTGAGCCCTGCAGAAGTATTTTGGCTGTCATCAGAGTGAAATATAGGTATATATTGATATCATCTCATTCTGTCTAGGCATATGAGATTGTAAATTAGCATTCAATAAATAACATGGAAATATGGCAAGCATTCATGAGTACATGATGGCTCCATGAACAAGTTTATACTTGAGGCTTTAAGATAAAGGGTTAAAAGAATGTATTTCACCTTATCTGTCCAGCTGACATTCAGACAGTATTCAATTATCTATGTAATTCTTTGTACATTTTCCTGTTGGGGAAGTGCTAAAATTTTATAGTAGTTTTGATGATTCCACTATGACTTCATCCTGCCCTTGACAGAACCTTTTCAACCAGTTCAGGGTTGCATGACACTGATATCTAGAGATGGTGGCTCTGCCTGCATTGTGTATTGCAGTTTAGATGACGATTAGTGATCCTCAGAGGGTAAGCTGAGGAGAAAGCCCATCCTAATGACTGGTTTTCCAAAACAGAAACTCATTGGGATTAAGACAATCATAAATGTTGATTTGAATCTGCTGTGACATTGGATACCACCAGGATATGCCCATTGGGAGTATATATGCCAGAAGCAGGATGTAACTAAGAGACATGTAGTGGGAGCTTTCAATTTATACTCTGTGCTGTCAGCATTCCAGATTCAATGGATTATTCATCAGATCTGCAAAGAACTGTTTTTATATTTTAACACATTTCTCCCCTATTCAAATAGGCTGCAGGTGTGATGACTGAAGTTGTCAATCAAAATACTTTCTCTTGGTTTAAAACTGCACTATCTTTGTTCCTTTCTGCTTACTTGATGGTCATGAAAAGACATTTTCTCTTTTCAGTGTCTCATATGCTTCTTTCAATACAATTCTATGTGGTGAATGACAGAGATCACACTGATGAGTCACAAATCAACACACCTGCCAAAATTCAGAGAGCTGATAGGTACATAATTGACTATTTTGACAACTGTTTGCTAATGCAGCTGCTGTGATAGTGTAAAAAAATTACAGCACAAAAATGTGGGAGATGCCTATAAAAAGCAAGAATCATGACAAAGCCTTTAGTGAAAGTTCACTTGTTAAAGCCTCTTATTTAATAACCACCACAGGTCACCAAAACTAGGCTGATGCTAGGAATAGTAGAACACCCCCCTTTACCTCAGGGTATCTCCATATAGCAGTTCAGAAAGGGGATGATACTGGCAATGGGAATATCTAGACAATCTGCACAGCAAAGTTCAATCTCCTTCCTTAGTCCAAGGGGTATTCTTCTAATTTAAGTCTTCTCTTGAAGGAAGGCTTTGTTAGGTTGCTTTGCTTACTGGAATAACTGAATTATGAGTTGGTGCAGTTGGGCTATGAGGTGACAGGACTGAAAGGATATGAAGAGATCATGTTCCATTTCTCTTCAAGAAAGGAGATTGTGTGGGCATAATATATTGGCCCTCTCAGCTTAGTTTTGAACATTTTTGGGAGGATACTTCAGGCAACAGTTGTACATGCTTCCAAATTTATATTTCTAGATTCTGATTGGAAAAGATTTTTTTTTCCAGATCAGGTGATGACATTAGAGTACTTATCCCTGTGTATTGCATAAACATATATGGAGCCCATGTAGTGAGGCATACACATTTCAAACATACACTTCAAACATACTTGAAAAAAAGTACACAGAAGCTGTAAACAAAAATGCACAGCTTCAAATATTTCTATATTACATGATAACTCAATTTTTATTTCTGTCTTAAGAACAACTGATTATAAACATTTAACAGAGACTGATCTTCCCTTAATTTAAGGAGAACAGAATCTTTATTACTGAATTTAAGAAAATATTCCACTTTTTGAGGTCTCATGGGCAATACACAAAGCTGAACCAAATATTGTTGGAAGATTTGGGTAGGAGTATGAAATGAAACAGGAGAGCAATTCATAGACTTCTGTGAAGACAACAACTTGTTCACTATAAACACATGTTTCAGGCAACTCAACATATAATTGTAAATGTGGACATCACTAGATTGCCAATACAGAAACCAAACAGATTACATAACCGGAAACAAAAGATGGAGAACCTCTATTCTCACCTAAAATTGTCAACTGATTGTGGTACAGACCATAAACTATTAATATCAAAAATTAGAATAAAGAAGATCACCAAAATATTCATACTGCTCAGATATAATCTAAATGTTCCTGAGTAATTTAAAGACCATGTAAAAATAAATTTGCATTACTAAATTCAAGTGAATGTAAGTCAGAAGAACTATGGGCTGAAACCAGAGAATTATCAAGGAAGAATACACAAAGACTATTCCTGTAGCCAAAACAAATTAAATGCCTCAAAGAATGATGGATGAAATTCCCAAAATTACTAAAGGTCCACAAGAAGCAAAAGTAAGATGTGACAGAAATAAAATCATAAGTATAAATGGAGCATTCTAGCAAGTTGTAAGTAGAGACAAAGAGAACTATTATAATAACCAGTGTAAAGCAATAGAAAAGAATGACAAAAAAAGAAGAACAAGCAATCTTTTCTACAAGATCCAAGTAATCAATGGGGAATTTAAAGCATGGTTAAGCATGCTGAAAAGTCAATGTGGAATTACATTAAAGAGCTATGCAGAAGTGATCAATGGATGACAGATTCCTTTCAAGAAGAAACCTTTTAAAAAGAACTTTTTAAAAAGAACTTTTAAAAAGAGAAGTGAAATCTTCACTGACAGCAAATGGAAGAAATAAAAAACAGGAGTAGATGGGCTATCTGTAGAGCTATTCCAAGACACAGAAACAGGGTCCATCAAAATCTTAACAACAATATGCTAACAAATACAGAAAACGAAGGATCAATTTACATTCCAATTTTTTTAAAAAAATAGTTGTTAAGACAGTAGCAAGTATTGGACTACTATATTTATTTCATGTGCTAGGAAAGTGATATTCAAAATCTTACAATAAACACTGTTACCCTACAGGGGACAAAAAATTCCAGATGTTTACGCTGGAATCAGAAAGAGGCACTAGATATCATATTGCAGATTTGCATTGATTACTGGAGCATATAGAAAAATTCATAAGAAAATCAGCTTGTGTTCCATAGGTTATAGCAAAGCTTTGGTTTTTCTCTCTCCCAGAGATAACCCAGTTTAGTATTGGCTTTCTAAGATGCCCAGAGCACCAGACTACTTGCCAGTGGATAATACTATTCCCCTACCACAATGTTTGAAGTAGAGGAAATGCTGTATTGTGCTTCCCACAATCCCCCCCCCCCAGCTTCTTATCATCACTCTGGTCACTTACAGAGCAGAAGAAAGTTATTGAAAATGAGTCAGCCCTTGAGTAACATGTACAATTGTCAGGATCCTATGAAAGCAGCTCGGCTGACAACCCCTGACACCAGTGAACCTGAGACATTGGCCTATTCTGCACACAATAGATGCACTTTAGAAGTCGATTTTCCTGTTCTGCACAGGAAAATCCAGCTGCCAAAGCACATTGATAGTACATTATCCTATGTGTGAAGAATGGGCCCAGGACAAGCAGTCTATGGCTTAGTTCTTATTGAGGATTATACCAGAGCAAGCATCTTCAGGAAACACGCAGAGCAGAGTAATTGGCAAAGACGGGATACAAAGCGAGGAATGGGATTTATATCTACTTGGACCCCTAGCCTCAACCAGGATGCGGGAAAATTGTTTCTCACAGAAAATACACTTTGATCAACAAAGGTGTGAATCTAGAAAACTGGCAGTCAACCCCCCCCCCCCCAGCTCCCTTTCCCAGGAAGCTGTGGTTTTACAACTCTCCTCAAGGCTAGATATAACATTAACATAACAGAGTAGAGCTTCAAAGGAAACCCAGAAACACTAGAAGAACAAAGGGGGAAAGTAGGAAGGGCCAAGGCATCAGGTAAACCCCAGCCTCCATCCAGGAGATAACTGGAAAAGTTCGCATGGCACATGACAACAATTGGCCAAAAATGGGCGACAGCACCATAGCAGACCTTACTTCCAAGAAAACACGCGCAGAGTCACATTGTAAATGATACTAGAAAAATGATAATGTTTGTGAATAACAATGTTCTTACCTTAAAAACAAAACTGTTGTGGACTGCTGTTCCTAAGCAAACACCATTGCTGATGAAGTCCAAAATTAAGGTGACCAGATTTTAAGATTGCTAAAGAGGGACACCATAGACCAGGGGGGTCTATATGGAGCAACAAAACTTCTCATAGAACGCAAAAATAGTATTGTAATTTTTTTAAAATTTCAACAATTAACAATTGAGTACAATTAACAAATATAAAACATTTTAAAAACTTATGTATAGTATTTTTTTAATTCTTTGGCACATTTCTCACTCAATTGATGTTTTTTTTTTTTTTTGTAAATTGCTGTCGTTGCTTAAAAGGTGCTTTGTGAGATGAGGGGCAGATGGCAGTGATAATGTGACAGTTATGGTGATGGACAGGGTAGATGGCATCCCAAAGACTGGCACAGCATGGGAAAGATACACTTCGCTGGGTAGAGAGCATAGTCTACAACCCAAAGGAAAAAACATGCCATCTCTTTGATGTGTTAACATCCCTCAGTTGACTGTCCTGCTTCTGGCAGGCTTGAACTCTAGCTCCTAGTGTCCAGATTGGCCAATGTCCATGTGGGAGGGGGATCTAAAAAGGGGAGCTGTTCCTTTGTTTGGGATTCAGAGAGACAGACAGACAAAAAAAAAGAAAGTTCCGTGTGAATGATGAAGGGGGATGGTGCTTGTAAATACAGTCCTGGGGAGAGGTTCACTATGCAACAGTAAGCTTCCCTCTGACGCTGCACCAGATGTTGAAGGATTGTAAGTTAACTAACAAGTGACCTTCCTTCCATTTCTTTTTATTTGGTTTAGCCCTACCTGGAACTATCATGGTGTTTGTGCCTTGTAGTTACTATAGTTATTCAGCTGAGGAGCCTTGCACATTCCTTGCCTGCTTGGCTTGGCTGCTTGACAGCACTATTGTAAGATCCCTCTTGGGTATAAAATCCCCTTCTGGTTAATGCCAAGTGAGAGGGGTAGTTAACTCAGGGGCACTGGAGGGCCAGAGTAAATTTTTGCCTCCAGCATGCCAGCGAGGGGAAGTCTGTAGGAGAAAGCATTTGACACCCTACATGGTGATAATAAAATGTTTTTGCTAAAGTTGCCATTCCATTTCTGTTTCAATTTGTTTTTAAATCTTTTAAATAAGTTGGTCTTGCAATAAGCATTTCTATGCCCTTGTTCTTTGATGCAGACTAAAATTCAAGGCATATCAATCAAAAAGCCTGTAGTCAGCATTAGGACTAATAATAGAAGCCAAAATTTCATAAATCATTTTCAAATTGGGAAACTTTAGCCTAGGGAAGGGACATACACACACAAAGCAATAAGCAGGCACACTTACAAAAGGCACCAGGGAGAAAATTGGGAAGGTTAGGCCACGAGCTCCAAAGAGAAGGCAGTCAGGGAGGAACTTTAGTGTGGTGGCCGAGAAGACCTTGTTTGCTTGCCCCGCCCGCTCACTTCCCCGGCTCACTTCGTTGGCTTGCTTGCCCCTCGAAGAAGGCAGAGTCCAGGCAGACATGGTACGTGGCGTGGGGGCGGCGCTTGAGCTTGGCGAAGGCTGGGCGGCCAGGCTGGGCAGAGCTGCATTGAGTGCTCATTTTGCAGCTGGGCGCGGGACTTTCTAAGTAGGTGGCGGGACGTGGGACTATTTTGCCAAAGGTGGGAGAGTCCCACGAAAAGCGGCACTAATGATCACCTTATCCAAAATACTCATCCCATATTCTTCACTGGGATTTTATTTTTACCATTTCCCAGCCAGTTCATGGAGACAGTTATAGTCAATTTACTGCAAATATAGAGGTAAACATGGAGGGCTGACGTAGCCTTTGGCCTAAGATATATTCATTTAAAGTATATCTTTTGTAGGCAAGGTACACTTTAAAACATATTAATCACTGTACCAACAACAGCAATTAAAACAACTCTGCCTTTTCTAATTGACGAAACAATTTCTGACTAAATTCCCGGGCCCCATGAACAGCAGCTCTCAAGCAGACAGCAAGTACAACACATTCCTTTTGTGGTGGAATAAAGAATCATTCCGTCTCAGAAATATATATATTTTGGATCATACCATTAAACAGAAGTGCAAGATCTTTTATATTCACAGATGTCTATAACATTCTGAGGTCAGGCTGGATCTATAAAGGTTAATCTCTACAAACTGGCAAGAAAACCATCAGGTTTGTCCAATTCTCTGTGCTCTGAAGCATTTGACATTTGTGAGACAAAGTGATTGTGACATCCTGAACACTTTTTTGGCGGGTGCCGACAGTTCCATAGTCATTGGCAATTTGGTAGGAAATTCAAACCTTATATAAACACAGTCAGATAACTGACTTGCCTTCGGCCTTCAGTACCATCCAGCGAATTTGGGTCTTTTTCTGTTTTTCATGCATCAGAAATAGGTAGGGTGGTTCTTCGTCCCTTGTCTTTGTCAGGAGGCAGAAGGGATGGCCCAATGTGATGAAAAGCAATTTGGTCCCACCTATGCCAGCTTGGAAATTCCTTTTCTAGCCATCGTCATTTATTCTAAAGGAATCTTGGAAAGCAGATTGAATATGTATCAGTTCCTTTTTCCTGTGGCATAAAGGCATTTGTAGTTTGTAATGACTATTGCACATTTGGGAAGAAAGACCTCAAAAACCTTCATTTGTCGTGCATAAAATCTAATTTGCAGACATCCAGCTGCTTTCAACTGCCATCACCATAAATGTTAAGATGGGTCCCCATGATGTTGAGTTGTCAGTATTCTAAATTACATACACAGTGTGGCTTTTAATCACCAAATCTTTTGTGCATTCACAGCCGCAGAGTATGCCATTTTTTTTTGTTCACATTTTAACCCTCCCTGAAAACCTCCGTATTAATGAGCTGTTTCTTATTCATTGTCTAATCCCTGTACCCTTATTGTAAAATGTAAATAGAAGGCTTTCCTGGAATATAGATAATATAATCTTTTGTAATTTAAAAGTTCACATTAGGCCAATGGTAGTAAATACAAGGAAATATGAGATATTGATTATTTAAGGCATAGTTACTAATTGCTTTAGAATTTACAGTTACATTACAGTTACACAGTTACAGTTGCTTTAGAATCTCATTATTTTTAAATTTATCTCATGGTTTTCAAGGATTATCCTATGGTACTAGATATCCTATGGTACTAGATGCTTGGAGCTGAAACATTTAGTGATCTGGAAGACACATTTATTGCTAGTGGACTATTGCCCACAAAAGGTTTATGATCTATGAACCCTGTCTAGTTATGTAGCCGCTGCTATACACATTAACTTGGAAATACATCACATTGGCTTGAAACCCATGACACATTTCTATTCACAGAAGAGCTCTTGCTCAGGGGGAAACTTAAAGTTATCACAAGTAACCTTCATGCTAAATCAATGTGACAGAAGTGCTGTGTAAACAGAAAAAGGACTGTGAAGAGTTAATTCTTCACAGATCCTTGATATCTGATTGATTAGCATCAGCTGAGCAAGAGAAACTTACTTCTAAACTGGATGCTGAGAATCAATCTGATTTCAGCCCTAGCTGAGAAAGTTTTGGAATTCAGCCATGACTGAACTAGGGATAGGGATATATCTTCTAGCGAGAGAAGTTCTCCGCATGGTAAAACAGGAAGGTATCTCCGAAAAGTGGAGAGATCCCTGATCTGGTGCACTTAGAAACTGCCTTTGAAGATCTTAAGAGTCAGTTAAGAATTCAAGACTAATTCTGGTGTTTCAAGAGAAGGGGGTTGGTTACTGGAAAGAGTGTAACAGCCTTCCAGATACCAAAATAACCAGTGTATTAGAAAGTGTATTAGAGTGTTTGGTAAAAACACGTGAAATAAAGCTTCTCAACAGAAAGATTTTAAGTGACTATGAACAGTGTAAGAAACTTTCATTAGCCTGAAACTGATTTTACCATAGAGTTCTCAAGAATTTCACCTGAACTCCCCCCCCCCTATTGAATAGAATATTTTGTTAATTTGGAATATAAAAACTACTTGAGTGCCATTTAAGTTATATAAGTTAAAGAGGGCTCCTATTCCTTGTCTCAGGTTCCCATTCCTTCTCCCAGCTTCCTGAGATGAGCAAATAGCCAAAATATTATTCCATGACAGTGTGGGATAGCCAGTATTCTTCAGGAAATAAGAAAACAAATAACTAGGGCAGCTTAGTCACTGAACAGAAAGAAAAATGGAGGGAAAATCTTGCCTCTGAGGAAGGGAAATAGATAGGGCTGTCATAGTTACCATGAGAGTATTTCTTTTTTTGCAAGACATAGTGCAAAGTATTAGGGGTATGTATTCAGTTAATCCAAGCAGAACAAGTATTAATTAATTGTTAATTTAAAAGTATTAATTCAGCAGGATATAGTTTTGCTATTTTTCAGCTATCTGAAATGCCAAGTTTGGACTACCAGATAGCCATAAAGTGCACTTAAAGGAGTCTCAGTCCATTTAAATGTTTTCAGAATGAACTTTCAGCGTAGAGAAGGCATTTAAAGGGACTGCAAGCTTCTGGAGTTCACTTGCACTGCTGTGGCATTTAAATCTTAAAGGAACTGTGTTTCCTTCAAAGTTTAAATGCCTTTCCCTCTTCCATTGGAAACAATGGAGGATAGAGATACCTTTTTTGGGAGCCCATATAATTGGTCTCCCTGGTCCAAACTTTTAAAAACCTGTGAGTTTTTTTTTTTTAAGAAAGATGCCAGCAGCTGTGCTGCAAATTTGGTGCCTCTACCTTGGCCCAATTACCCCCAGATTGATTCTCCATTACAGCTAATGGGGACCCCTGACTATAATGGTTCCCATAGGCTATAATGGAAATGGAAAAAAAATCAGCATTTCTGAATATTTACAGACTCTGAAAATCATACTGACATTGGGATTCAGGATTATCAGGAAATACTGGCACACCACTACAATGTATATTTCAGCAAACTCTCTCCACCACCACCACCACCCACACTTTCAGACTGGACTGTGATGACTGCATCAAATAGCTTTTTGATTTCTACACACAGCAATGCTGACACTGATTGGAAAAGAACGATCAGCTTGATGAATAGAAGACCACTAGAAGACTTTCAAGATCACTGGCATTTTTATATGGTCTATATCAGCAAGTAGTTTTTATGATATGTATTAGTTTAGGTGAATAATTGGAGACTGAAATATTTACTGTACTTTTGCTTTTCTCTATTTCTATTTTCAATAACCAATTAGACAATTCGACACAACACCAAAATGAACAAGGCATAAACTATCAAATGGTCCAAATATGCATCAGAAGGTCTGACAAACAGCCCAAAAATGCAAATATTGTTTGTGGCACTGAAAAGCTGTATTCATTTCAATGCCAACATAAATACAGTAATGGCAGCCCACAAAAGCCTTATGGCAATATAAGCATATGTGAAGTTTATTTATAGCTCAGGTTGAGGTAGTATCAGGCCACACACACCCAACTAACTCAAAAGCTTCAAAGCAAGGAAATAACAACTTACAGTGAAAACCATCTGCATCCCCAGCTGCCCACTCACTGCATAAAGCACAGCACAGTGTGCTTATATGCCTTCATTTCCAGTAGATGATGAAAAGCAATATACGTTCTGTGCTTATCAGATTCATATAGAGCATCTACATTCAAGGCTATTCTGTATTGAAGTATTTGCTCTTTGATAGCCTTCAGTACTTCTGGAACAGTTATTAACACTGAAGATTAGAACTAAAAATTCAAGCAAATCTTTACACTGCTTCCCGGTATAAATAGAAGGCTAATGGGTGTGGGGGTGGGCTCGGTCTGGGATGGGAGGACCAACGATTGGCCTTGGCCGAAGCCAGGGATCACCTGAGATGGAGTCAGCCAGCGGGGCCATAGCCGTGGGGCTCAGAACAGCTGGCTCCGAGCCCTGTGATGAAGTCGGGGGGAGGGGGACGGGCAGTGGAGCCATCACCACGGGCCTTGGAGCAGCCTGCTCTGAGCCCCACAACAAAGTGGGGGGGGGGAATGGCCACAGGAGCCATTGCTGCAGGCCTCGGATCAGCCTACCCAGACAACCATGAACGGTATCATTCTCACATGTCTCTTTTTAATAAGAAAATTACACACTGGATCCAAAATTGAGCCCAAGAATCTACTAGAGCATTCTCTAATCCTATAGACCAGCCTCTCCATTTTGAAAAGAATGTTAACAACAGTAGCATGATTTTCCACCCACAGAAAGAGCCACCTGCTACATGTGCTATTGGGTTAGTTTTTAAAAGGAATGACCTAAGCCATATATGTGTGTGTGTGTGTGTTAATAAAATGGTAATTCAGAATATTCTAATCTTGTGGATTTGAAGCAAATCACTGAGCATTATTAGTTACATCAGATCAGAGATTTCCATGCAAAACAATTCCTTTGAGGGATACAGAATCCCGGTTCAATGAAAGCACACATGATTTCAGGCATAAGGTTCTGAACCCACAGCTTTGTTGCTGTGAGCTTGAGTAAAAAAATTTAGGATGCAAGGACCAAAGGTCCAACAGATTCATGTGACGATTTACCGAAAGTATTACTTATGGCTCAACTAATTTGCCAGCTTTTCAGCCTAAGGGAGCACCTTTCCCTAGACAACATGATCATTTATGAACATATTTCATTTGTATGAATAATAATTCTATCACTATATGTGTAAAATTATGTCAGCAACATTCTGGTGAGATTCAGAAGTCCTAAAAGTGGACTGCATAGGACTGTATTGTTAGTGAACTATCTAAGAGCCAGGAAAATTCTAGACAGTGTTCTAATGCACCCAACTTCAGATCATTGCCTGAGATTTGTATTTTAATTTTCCACAGTTCTAGACAGAGTAAAAAACAAGCCATATGGTTCAGCACATTTATTTATTTTTATGGCTCTCTTCTGCTTTCTGGATCACATTAATAATCAGCAGTTAACTGTGGGTAGGGTAAAAGTATGATTTTTTTTCATCTATTTGTTTTCCCCTCCCCAACTTCATGCTTGTTTATCTCTGTGCATTCTCTAATGCTTGTGTTAATACAGCCTTTTTCAACCTTTTGACTGTGGAGGAGCCCCTAAATATTTTTTCAGACTTTGAGGACCCCCAGATGCAATGACAGCTGGTCACCCCCCTGTCACGCCTCCAGAAGAAACATCACTATTCACACCTTTAGCCCTCCTTTTGCTCCCTCTCCCCTGCCTGTACTTCTACTATGGGGACAGCCTGGACCCACCCCCCATACCATGCCACTGCAGAATTCCCGGGGACCCTTGGTTGGGAATCCCTGCTCTAATGCAAGGTGACTGGATATGGCTCTGATGGGAGCTGTTGCTTCTTTTGCTGTTCTTTGATGAACCCTGAGATCTCTTTTTGCAAGTATGCAAAAAGTCACCTGTCAAACCTCCACATTTTTATTAGTTTTATTAGTTTTGATATTAGAATATTGTGACAACTGGAGGATATATATTTATTTATTTTATTTATTATTATATTTATTATATAAATATATTTCCAGAATGTTTTCTGGTTGTCCTGGGAGCTCTCTCAGCTTCTCTCAGAGTTCCTTGGGTTCATGTTTCATTCTAGAAGAAATGCCGAGATGACTCTAACTTCAATGTATTATCCAAGACTAGGCAGCAATATGGTCCTTAACTTGCCTCTGTCTGACCCATTATGCACGGGGGTTTTAGCGTACATTCGGGGTGGAATGGCGGCGACTAAAATCATCGATAACGCACTGTGCCAGCTGCAACCGGCTGCAGCTTTGGTGCATGCCACCGAAAAAGCCGCGTCAGCGAAACGCGGAAGAAAGCGCAGCTTCCGGGTGACCCGGGCGCAACCAGAAGCGGTGCCCGGATCGCTGCGTGCATAATCAGTTACTCTGGGTTTTGCCGCCGTCGCGCCCCACCCCATGCATAACCGGTCTTCCCCCTCCGCGTTTACCATGTGACTCGAAATCGCCGTTTCGGCGGCCGTGCATAATGGGCCTCTATGATACAAGTCAGCAGGGAAATGTGGTATGGAATCTGCAAGCTAGTAATACTAATCAACAACTACGGCATTCATTCATTCATTCATTCATTCATTCATTCATTCATTCATTCATTCATTCATTCACATTTATATACCACACTTCCCGAAGGCTCAGGGCAGTTTACATAGAACTGAGAACTATACAAAGAACCGTACATATAAATAACTGTAACTTTAATAATATTAACTGATAACAGGGTAACAGAACAATATTAACAGTAATAATACAACAGGTCCAGCAGCAGAATGCCTTG
This sequence comes from Paroedura picta, assembly GCF_049243985.1. NCBI lineage: Eukaryota > Metazoa > Chordata > Lepidosauria > Squamata > Gekkonidae > Paroedura > Paroedura picta. Next base: position 139,085,886 of record NC_135369.1, read on the forward strand.
ATGGATTTCTGGGGGAGGGGAGAGGGAGGGGAGCAGGGGCCCTGTAGATGTTGTTGGTTATGCCTGGTCTCAACCAAATGCCTGGTGGAAGAGTTTCCTTTTGCAGGCCCTGCGGAACTATGTATTTTATTCCCTGTACTAAAGCAGACATTTTATATGTTACCACAGGATAATTTTGCTCTCATCATAACTATAGTCACACAGAACTGCCTACATGGACTTTGGGATTTAAAAAACGAAAGGAGAACAAACTGTTATTTAAAAGGTTGCATGATATTCAGTTTTGGCTGTCACCTAATTAGATTATGACTAACAAAACCCCTTGACATTAGAATATACTCCACAGGAAGCTAGGAGTACAGCAAGGCATCCTGTTTTGCCAAAGAAAAATATGAATTTATGTTGGTAGCCAGGTGCTTAGATTTTTCTCCACATGATATTAGCCAGCTTTCCAACTGAAGAGTCAGCAGCATCCGACTAATATGCTGTCTACTTTTTTGTATAAACTTCAGCTTCAGAAACATATTGGTCAGCCCAGAGAATTCCTTCCCCTATAACTTGTCACCTTAGGGGATACTTCCAAGTAATGAGTAGAACAGATTCTGTATCTTTACAAAAAATATTTTAAGATCTGTTTTGTGTGATACAACAGATGATGTGGGTGTGTGTCCATTTCTGGAATGTTGGAACACGCTTGCCTGGAGTTTTCCCAGGTATGAGCTGGGTTTATTTGCTTGGTTCACACACATATATTAACCACTTAAGGGCTTTTATGTATGAATAGGCTACTGCTTATACAATACTGTAGGTGGTATTCTCATCTTGTCTCAAGTACTATTTCTCACATCCAACTTGCCATTCATCCAGCAAAGAAATCAATATGTATTTATATATAAACTGGCATACAGATTGTATCATGATAAAAAAGTAGATTCAACTGTGCTGCAACATTTCTTGATTTTTAGGGAAATCTTTGTTTCTTCTAGCTAGACCAATCCAAGGACACATTATTTTATTTATTTGAAAGAACGACTATGCTGCTACCTGTCCTACTTAAAATAGTTCATGAAGTAAAACGATACAATAAATAATAAGAGTATAACATTATTAATAAACAGGAATTAATAACAAGCCAAGACATGAAACAGCCTAAAATATCCATAAAACTCTCTTAGGCTAGAAGCAGACCATAAGGACAAATTAAAAAGATGGAATCTGCAGTTAAAATGAGTATTCTTAAGAGTTATTCTCTTAATATCTCTTTAACCAAGTTCTCCCTGTAATACAACAATCTATTGCTTTCCCTCTTTTTAGGACTCTTGGGTGAGTTTTGGATTAATTCTGTTTTGACTTTTAAAAAGAAATTCAAATAGAAAAGGTAAAAGGAGGAAATTTCATTTTGCTAGTGTTCAGAGGCAGGGAACCTTTTTAACCTCCTGCTAAAGTACTTTGTCAGATGTAACATTTACAACAAGTACATAAACCCTACAAGGGTTTAACAGAAAAGCAGATAGAGAAATTAAAGAGAAGGTTTTTTTAAAGATATAACCACTGATTATTCAGTACTTCATACTGAATCATAGAATCTTTCAAGAGAATAATCAGTGGTTATATCTTTAAAAAGAGAAAATTTCAGAAAAAGAATTCTACTCCTCTCACCCACACTATTGAAATGTCTGGATAAAAAAGAAACATTTTGGCCAGCCTGGTGCCAAGAGCCACCTTGGTGTAGAGACCCAGCTTGGTGTAGTGGTTAGGAGTGCGAACTTCTAATCTAGTGAGCCAGGTTTGAATCTCCACATGCAGCCAGCTGGGTGACCTTGGGCTTGCCATGGCACTGATAAAACTGTTCTGACTGAGCAGTAATATCAGGACTCTCTCAGCCTCTCCCACCTCACAGGGTGTCTGTTGTGGGGAGAGGAAAGGGAAGGTGAATGTAAGCTGCTTTGAGACTCCTCCAGGTAGAGAAAAATGACATATAAGAACCAACTCTTCTTCTTCTTGGCCTGGCACCAAGGTAAGGTATGTGGTTTTTCAAAACTGAGACATGAGTGTAGGTAGGCTACGGTACAATACTTCTAGTGCAGTGTAGTGTGCCTAAAATGTTGGAGTAGCATGATCCTCTATCATAATCCTCTCTGGGTGGTCTTAAGATTGACTACTGTGTAGATAAAATGAGGAACCATGTGTGATAGGAAGTTCACTTCAAAAATGTTGTAATAGTTTGGCATCTGGACTTTGGGTAGGGTATTATTTTCATTGTCTTTATTTTTTTTAATTGCTGTTGCCAATTTGGACTGGAGAGGAGGGAGAGAAAAAGAAGAAGCCAGGTCTGGACTATGCTGGCATTATCCCCACTGGAGGTGTCTTCCCACTGCCAGCCTCAGGGGCAGGAGAGCCAGCCCTACAAACAGAAAATGGCAGGTGGGCTAGTGGACCTCTAGATTCCTGCAAGACTTGGCTGTTGCAGCAGCCATTATCTTCCCCTCCAAAGTAGGGTTTTCATTTTTTTAATGGTAATTGAATAGTGTTATATCAATGCAACCATATAGCTCATCGATGGGATACAAGATAAAAGGTGGCAAATCCACTTTTTGCAATTTCACTAATCCCGAGGGAAATCTGGGAAAAGTGCGAGCCAGCCCATGGTCAGTCTCAGGATACAGGCAACGTCATGTGGTGGGGGCTCTAAAACTTGCCAGCAACCAGAAGTCGTCCAGGGGCAGATTCCTCATGCAGAAATGGTCTAAGAATTACCTAGATTATGTTTCTGCAGGATCTCCAGGATGGGTAAGGCCTGGTCTTGAAGAGTTGCTCGTGCAGGTGTGTAATAGGCAACCTCCTCTGCAGCTTGGTAATTGTGCCATTTCTGTGCATCAGAAGGGCACTGAATGACCCAACCCTATATAATGAGGACACCAAGGAGAGTCAGTCTCTGCAAGGAAAGGTTGATAGACAGGTGACTAGAGCAGTAAAATCATACCATAGTGTGGTCTGCTGCATCATCTGGGTGAATGTTTTGGGTTCAAAAGGAGCCTTTCATTATGTATTGCATTTATTTATTCCTAGCAACACACTAGCAATTCTCTTTTGGGCACTTAGCTTAGCAGGAGAGACTTGATGAGCAGAGATGACGCATTCATCCACAAACTAGTCAGTGATGAGGATTCCTTAGGTATGTTGCAAGATGTGAATGCTAACAGTATTCTGTGAGATAACTTTTTCAATAAAGGATTCCAATGGCAGTGGTCTCTCCCTCAAATAATTTTAGCAGTTAATTTATTTGAAAAGACACTTTTGACTGGATACTTGTTTGTTAGATAAACCACCTCTGTCTCACAAGAAGATTTAATTTTCATGCAGTTCAAATAATTTCAATGTCTGCAAGGAAAGATTTCTGAAACTGGTTTTATCTTACCTCAATCCCACCCTGATGTAATACAGTTGGCTACATTGGTGTAAGTGAGAACAGGATCAGCTTGTCTTTTCCTTTTTTTAAGGCTCTCATCAAAACACGACAAGGTAGTTCAAATGGAAAAGTTCATATCTTGTTATTAATTTGCCTGTGAGTCACTGGAGAAACCAATCTACAGCTAGTCCCCGAAGCATACTGACCTGGCAAGCAAGTTCACCCCTTGTATTGCTTGGCAGGGATTTGTTGCTGAAAAAGAAACATGTCCTGTACCATCAGAGAAAGTTGCTGTTTCTGGTGAACCTTTGCTCTGTTTCAGTGCTGGAATGGCAAAAAAGTGCTATTTCAGTAAGCAAGTCCACACATGGAAGGGATCTCCTGAGTCATCTAGTCCAACCCCCTGCACTATGCAGGACACTCACATCTCAATCACTCATCTACTGTAACCTGCCACCCCTTTGCCTTCATAGAATCAGCCTCTCTGACCGATGGCTATCCATGGACACCCCAAAATGGACACCCCATCACCTCCCGAGGAAGCCTGTTCCACTGAGAAGCCGCTCTGTCAGGAACTTCTTCCGGATGTTTAGACGAAACTTCTTTTGGATTAATTTCATCCCATTGGTTCTGGTCCGTCCCTCCACGGCAAGAAAAACAACTCTGCTCCATCCTCTACATGAGGATCAGTTTCACCAACAACATAGGAATGGATCTGATTACCACTTTCCTCTAACTGGGGCCTTCCTCCTTCCACTGAAGTAAGGCTCCATCGCTTCATGGGATGGAGTTATTGGATGGAGATATTGGATAACTAAAAAGTATTTCTGTATAAGAGAAGAGCTTTGGGTGTAACACTAATGCATGGAGGCGTAAAACGTGCTCTGCCTCAAGTTTGCAAATGTGCGATTGGAGGCTTTGCATTTGCAAGCTTCCTGATATGAGACCCCGTCTGCGTTTTTGCCTCCTGACAAGTGACAGAAAAGTCAGAAGAGAGAACAACCCCAAAATTCTCTCTCCTCTCTTCTGCTTGTCAATCAAGGCAAGCCACCAATCCCTTCACAGTTGTTCCTTTGGGGACTCAAACTTCCGAGCCCCCAAATTAATTTCTGTATAAGAGAAGAGCTTTGGGGTGTAACACTAATACAACTGTATAGGATTTTCTGCTTGTCAAAGAACATTTGCCTTAGTCATCAAAACACAATTTCATAATCTTCAAGTGGTGCACAAAATTCACACCCCCCTCCTGAAAATGGGGCCCTGAAATTTGCTGTATACAATCAGACTCACAACTGAGGGAGCAGGAAGGAGAAAGGAAATAGATTGCTAGCATTTGTGGAAGGAGATTTATTTTATTGGTTATGATCATATGACAGTATATAACAAATGTTTTCCTATTGTGAATAGTGAAGCATATACTTTAGGCCTAGGACAACAGGCTACTTAAGTTAAGGAGCTCCGGTTGGGGATGTTGAGTGGAAACAAATTTCAGGAGGTCAGATCCCTGTAACCTGGGATCCCTTGAGAGGTAGTCATGGCTAAAGGAAGCGAGCAGAGTTTGCACTGGGTTGAAAAAAATAAGATCCTAAACAAATAGTAAGAAGAAGAGTTGGAGGCCTGGAGAAAAGAAGGTCAGAAAGAACAGGAAATTGAGAAAAGGGAGAGCTAATGAGAAGGGCTCTATGGATAAAGATCCAGTCTTGAAGGATTGTTTCTAGTGGACAGAAGAATAGTGGCAGATGATATGCAAGAATTGTGATGATGAAATTTTGTCAGCTATCTTAGATGCCTATTGAGCCATGTGATTTAGTTGATACACATCATCATCATTAATAATAAATGCTCAAAAGGATTCGCACACAGTAATGTCACAGTATTTTCACAATGTATTTTTTAGTTTACCCATTCTGAAAAGGATCCAGGTGGGTTATACCTGTAAACTAATTAATACAAAAATGCATTTAGTCAAGAGTCTTAAAATGCAGAATGCTAAGATTTCAAAACTCATGAATTCTTTCCGCCAAATGCTAGACGCAGTCATTTCCAAGAAGATGCTTCATCTTCCCTTGTCTATGCAAGCATGAGTTGTGTAGTTGTGTAGAATCTCTAGAGGAAAGGAACTGTGATGGCATACTTTGTCACCAAGAAGACTTCTTACCATGCATGCCAAGTTTTACTTTGGTGCAGTGTTGCTATCACTAAGAGGGTGTGTTCAGACTTTCCCAAAATATTGTAATGGAGGAGGTGGTTTTTTGAGGTATGCCATTTTTGATCCCACGGATACTGCTTGTAAAGTTACATTTTGTTTGATTTAATTTTGATCAAACGAGAGGGTTTCCTGCCCTTCCAAACTGTTGGTATGTCAGTTAAGAGGCTTGCTTGTTGAAGCAATCTGGAGCTGTACATCCTACAGGTATGTTTTTTTGGGTAACTGTTCTTCGTTTTTGGTCCATTGTGATCAGAACCCTCCCATCCACCCCAATTTATTTTAGCACGAGATGGGCCAAGCTAGTAGGTGGGTGGTCCTGCTTTCTGGAACCCTTCACATCTGTGACACAGTTCAACATCTGGACCTGAATTTACACACAGCTGTAACCTTCAGATTGAGGGATTTTAGTCGAATCAGTTGTGTGCATGTTTGTGCATATACATTATGAGATCTCTGTCTTTACAGCATAAAAATGCAACACACTGACTATTCTTTTCTCTGGGACAATTCCAATGGGACACTCATATTTTGTTTCATGTGTATGAGAAGATCCTTGCCTACAACAGTTTCCTTCCCCCCACATCTCCCAACTATCCACAAGGAATTCCAGAATGGGGTCCTATGTTATTTCAAAACTAATTCTACCACCTGATATGTGCTTGTAATGGCATACCCATCTACAGCACTTAAGACTAAGAATTGCTCGTTAAAAAGCATTTTAAACATGATCAGGAGTAATAATATCCCTTTGCAAAAACAACAATCCACTTAGGAGTTATTTTATGATCACAAAAATGTGAATTATAAGAGAAATTACTCATAATTCATTTCTTCTGTTTGTGTTATATCCTTGAAATATTGGTCCATGGAACTCAGGGGAATGAAAGTGAAATCTTTGAAGTGTTCAGCAGCTAATTCTACAGTGTGGTGGTCCAGCTTTAGTAATAGCTTCAAACAGATTTGGAAAATCATCAGTGTCATATTGAATGCATATGAGCATAACATTTTTCTTGCTCTTTCTTATATAGCCAGCTACTTTTTGAAGAAAGAAAATTGCCAAGAGATAGCTTTGATTTTCTCTTCTCAGAAGTTCAACAGCACGTCTATGTCCTAAATGTATTACTCTGGAAGTAGGCTAAACCAGCCAATTTCCAGGGAGGTTAGGTGAGCTTTTTTCTAGACTGTGGATAATTATTTCCTTTTATTGGAATATTTGGTTGACATAGCAGAATTTGCCCAGTCATAGAAGCATGACACTTAGTGCAGTAAGCACATCTCCCAAAAATGTCTATTACAAAAACTAAGAACTCGAATTAGTTCAGAGTCAGTTCACATTCAAGTTGCAGTCAAGGAGAGAGAAGCCTAATCTATTGAGTACTTTCACTATCACAAACAGCCAGCTAATCCAGCATCATGTATATGCAAGTATGAGGACACTGGTTCTTTGAATGAGGACATTATTCCTTAGCAACTCCTCCACATGCAGCCAGCTGGCTGACCTTGGGCTAGTCACAGTCCTGTAAAATGGCTGTTTAAGAGGGGGGACTCGACAACTCAACTCCAGACTCCTGATGAAAGGGCTTGCTTGGGAGGGGGGAACTCTGTGGCAGAGAGGTTCCAAGGTGGGAGAGGTTCAGACCTGAGGACCATTCCGCACAAGGACCAATGTTGCCAATTGGTTCCTGATAGCGGAAATGCCATTTTTAATAGTGCAGTCCTGAATTATGCATACTTGCCTTTGTAGTGGAATCCAGTAGCGTTTCAATAGTTTCCCACAGGTTTCCGGTCTCGCAAAAAATCACTAGAAAGGAAGCGATTTTTTCTGTGCTTTGTCCTGCCCGTGGCCGTCAATCAAACGAACAGCCAATGGGCGGCCGTTATCATGCTCCCGATAAGCCCCTTTCCCTTTAAGAACAGTTTTTAAAAAAAAAAAGAAAAACATACGTTGCAATGAATATGCCTTGATTCCTTGATTCCTCCTAACATAGAGACCCATCTAGCTGGCAGCTGGCATGTGAGCTGGCGATTCATCGTTACCATGCTCCCCCGAGTGAAAAGAAAATCCCCCCTCCGTGCACGGGCACGATTTTCGGTCGAAAATAAAGGGAACTTGCAAACGGGGCTGTGTTGTGCTTGGTGACTTAGAGGAGCTTTAAAACAGTTCTGTGGAGGGACTGTAGCCGGAGAAGCCTTGCTGGGTGAATGAAGGCTCGCCGGTTCGTTGCTTTCTGCTCGCTCTGAGAAAAAAAATGGCGATCGCTTTGCGATCGGAGGGGAGAGCCAGGGGGAGGGACTTGGCTGGAGCTATAACAATGGGAACGCACAGGTCTTTTTCACTACTGTTGCAGATTGTTTGCAAGAGTGTAGCGCTTTTTGGAGAGTGAATCCACTTTTCTGGATTTCCCTTTAAGTGCTACAACGAATCGCTTTTTGCGGGACTGTTTCAGGAGTGTGGCAGATTGTGTGCGATGTTGTGCATAACTGCAAATTAGTAGCATTTACAATATGGAAGCCTTTTGCAACATTGAAGTCGTGCGGAATGGACCTGAGGATTTGCTGGGATTGCAGGTCATTTCCAGGCAACAGAGAGAAAAGCCCTGGCTTTGGATCCCATGGAGATGCAGGAGTGCCAGGCTCCAGGTGAAATACAAAGAGAAATGCTGGATGGCAGTAATTGCTAATAATGAAAATAAATTAATAGATAGCAAAGTTTTCTTAAAGAACTGAACAACTTTCAGTCAGTACGTTCTTCAGTTCAGTTCAATATTAGTGTGAATAAAAAACAGTGGCATGTTACAATGAAAATGAAAACACTGGCTTGCAAAGAACTTACAGAGGGTTTCTCAATTACTGCCTCTATGTCAGATTTTATCAACTTTTTTACCATTGCAAAATCCCTGAAGTGGGATCTCCGGGTGCAGGGTCGTTTATAACATGTTAAAATCAGTTTAAAATACCATTAAAAACACTAAAACAATAAGTACACCAAATGCTCTGATATGCCTGCTATTTCTCCATATATTCAGCATTCAGAAGTGGTATTTTAATCTGGATTTGATTTGCTTGTTCTGGCCTCAACCATAGGCCTGGTGGAACAGCGCTGTTTGGCAGGCCCGACAGAACTTGAATAGTTTAATCAGAACCCAGGTTTAGGTAGGCAAATGATTGCACCAGGTTGGAGCCCAGGCTGTAAAGGTCCTGACTCTGGTTTAGGTCAGACACACTTCTTTTGGGCCAGGGACTACCAGCATGTCAGCATTTGATGACTGTAATGCTCTTCTGGGGGCACACTGAGAAAGGCAGATACGCCAGACCGCATAAAGCCTTGAAGGTTACAACCAAGGAGCTTAAACTTGATCTGGAATTCTACCTGTAATCAATGTGGCTGCTGGAAGGAATGTCATATATATGGGCCTTTCACAGTATCCTGGTAAGAGCCCATGCTGCTGTGTTTTGAACCAGTTGCAGCTTCCATGTCAGGTTAAGTGCAGACCCACAAAGCCTGAGTTACAGTAGACTAACCGAGAGGTGACCATCACATGGATCAGTATGACTAGGTCAGATAGGGCACTAGTAGCTTTGTCTGCTGAAGGTGGAAGAACACCTGGTGTGCTATTTTCATCCCCAAGTTCCTATCATATCTATCAGTTGTACTCCATCCAGGCAGGGGAGATGCACTTCCTCTTCTGGCCCTTTCTTCCCCATCTCAAGACCTCCGTCTTCGTGGGTTTAGTTCCAGTCAGCTTTGCTTGAGCCATTCCATCACTGCTTCCAATAAATCCAGGAGTGTATTTCGCTGGCCGCCTATGAGCAGATAGAGCTGAGTGTCATCAGTGTACTGGTGACATCCCAGCCCATACAGACCAGCTATGCAAGAGGGCACATCAAGCTGTTAAATAACATCAAAACTGCATCCTATGGACAATGAAGTCCATAGCGATGTGATTGTTCCTCCGTGATGGCTACCCTCTGTTCTTGATTTTGAAGGAAAGAGACCAGCCATTGTAAGGCTGATGAGTGTATCCCCGCATCAACAAGGCAGTGAACTAAGTGTGCATGATCGATTATGTCAAATACCCCTGTGAGATCTAGCAACACAAGGAGCACTGGTCTACCTCAGACTGGCTACTTTTGAAGGTCATCCTCGAGAATGACCAGGCAGTGACCCTGTGACCTGGCAAAAACACAGGTCTGAATGAATCCCAAACTGATGCTTCATCCAGGAATGCTTGCAATTGGTCTGGAGTGTTCTTTAACTAAATCCCCATCTTTAAAACACATACACATATACACATACACACAATATCATCCTAGTGTTCTTAGGCTAGAAATTTTGAAAGTTTTCTGCCTGTAAACAGAAAAATAGCACACTAGGATTTTAAGAAAATTAGACTTCCACCTGCAACTGTGGAGAATACAGCTGAAGCAGGTGACTGCTAATCCACCCTTCCACCATGAAGTTCATCGGATGACATAGCCCTCCTCATAGAATGGTTGAGAGAAGAAAGGGAGGGAAAGTAAATCACACATACCATGGAAGAAAGGTCAGATAAAAATACAAGAATAAATATTAATGCGCATCAGTTTAAGGAGTCATCACCCCTGAGCTCAAGAGACAATTGCCATGAAAGTCCATTCCAGGGCCTCATCTCCTGACAGTCACAGGACAGATGGATTTGTAAGCAGATCAAGACAGCCATCTTCTTCATTACTTCTTTTTAAATCCTCAGCATGAGATAATTAAATTCTGACTTAGCAGTCAGACATCTGTTTAATAACAAATGGCCATTAAGGAATGTGTTTTATATTCAGAGTAAATTAGAAGTGATTTGTTTTATATTTAAAATGCTTACCACGTTAAACGTAAGTATTGGATTTTAACAATTGTTGTTAGCCACCGGGAGGTAGCTGGCTAAGAGTGGCAGATTAAAAATGAATGAATGAATAGTATTTTACTGCTGCATCTTGACTGTTTTCAATTTGTTTCATTGGTACTCAAATGTAATGCAGGTCTGTTGTGTTTCTGAATCAGAGGGTTTTTCTTTTTATCATCTGTAGCCAAATGATACCATGAAAATGAAATAAATTAATATAAAATATAGGATACGCTCACACAGCTAAATATAAAATAAAAATTAAGAGTCCCAAATCCATAAATGTCCTCTATATACACTGGAATAAGTGGATGTGAACAGAAAACTCTTCAGAAGAATTCAACAACAGCCTGATAGTGTGGGCACACTGCTACTAGAAGCCCATTCCACAGAGCAGGGGCAGCAAAGGAAAAGGCTCATGAAGAAGAAGTGGTTGTTTTTATATGCCACTTTTCTCTACCCGAAGGAGACTCAAAACAGCTTACAGTCACCTTCCCTTTCCTCTCCCCACAACAGACACCCTGTAAGGTGGAGGACGGGGGGCTGAGAGAGCTTCTTACAGGACTTCTTGGTCAGTACAGCACTGTCAGGGTTGTGACAGCCCAAGGTCACCCAGCTGGCTGCATGTGGAGGAGTGGGAAATCATACCCAGCTTGCCAGATTAGAAGCCATCACTCTTAACCTCTACACCATGCTGGCTCTCACCATGAGTAAGGAAAAGTGGTCCATGCCTCACAAAGTGAGAAGCTAGAGGAAAGGAATAAGCAGACAGGATCATACAGGGAGAAAGGGTCCTTTAGAGAGTGAAGGGTTTTAAAAGAATGAACGAACCAGTATACTGAATTATACCAGAAAGCAATTAGATATGCCATGCTAAACTAGTGTATTTACTTATAATTATGCTTTGAACAAATTACCACATTCTGCTTGTTATCAGATGAAAATGGGAAGATAATATTGAATTATAAAATGTACCTATTTTTCTGTGCAATTTCCCATACAAATTATACTCTTGTACAGTTTTCACCTGGCAGGGGTAAATATTTCTTTAAAGATAGATAGAAATGGGAGACTGTCAAAGGATAGCATAGGTCACATGAAGGTGTTTACTAGATGCATATCCAGTTCTCATCAATAAACCTAATAAAGCTTAAGTTGACAGCTCATTCCCTACCTGGTTGGCCCTCTCTGGGGATGTGCCGCCAAGAGAGAGCACGCTGTCAATGAGGGCGAATCAGTTCAAATTGCACTCTGCCAATGAGGGCCAATCAGCTCAGATTGCATGCAGACAAATAACTGCCTACCTGATTGCCCTCCCTGGCAATATTCCCAGTGAGGAATGTAGTTTAGCCCCAATCAGGTGGGAGCCATCAGCATGGAAGGGCTAATAAGGTATTTAGCTCTACCCCTCCAACTTGCTGCCCATTTCAGAAGTTTCTTGAGTAGAAGGGGAGCTGGCCTCAGAGTATGCCCTGCTGGCAGAAATCAGAGAACATGGAGGGGAACAAGCTGCATCCTGTGGCAACTTCAGCATGCCTTCTGGAGGGGAGGGCAGTGGGAGGCCCAGAAATGCCCCCCTGCTGACTCTCTGGGGTCCAGGGCAGCCAGGAAAAGCTCCTGTCCTGGGAATGTTTACTCATGAGTAAGTCATGGCCCTCAGCCAAGTAGCCAAGTATGGCCCACTCTGATAGGAGGAAGCTCTCAGCCATGAAAGGCTAATAAAAATAAGTTATCCACCTTCAACTTCCTCCCAGTTTCAGAAGTTTTCTGGGTGGAAGAGGAGCTTGTCTTAGAGCATGCCCTGCTGTCTGTAAGTTGCTCTGGCCTCTTTCAACTCAGAGGACATGGAAGGGAATGAGCTGCATCCTGGTGCAATCTCTGGGGCATTCCGCACAACGGGCAATGTTGCTAAATCTGTGTGGTATTGAAAAGCGCTGCAATCAAAAGCGGCAGGTCTCGTTAACGCACACAGCAGTTTCTATAGAAAAAAAGGCTCTCCCACTAGTGCTGTTCTCGTAATGCACAAGTTTTTGGTCTCACCGAAATCACAACAAAGGAGGTGATATTTTTCTGCGCTTCCTCCTGCCCTTCGCCGTCAAAAAACAGAACAGCGCATTAACTGTTGTGTTCGTGCTTTTTTAAAAACCTGAAAACACCTGTAGCAAGACATATTTGTTCATTCAATGTATCAGAAGGCCCTTTTTCACTGGAATGGGAGCTGGCGCTTAATCATTTACACTCTCTTGAAGTTAAAAAAAAAATCCCCCCCATGCAATTTCTGGCCGATATTATGGGCAGCGTCAAACAGGGGGCTGTATTGTGCTTGGAAACTTTACAGACAATTGCTTGTGGAGGGATTTCAGCCAAAGAAGCATCGCTTATTTGTTGCTTTTGCCGGTTTAAGGGGGGGAAATGGTGATTGTGACGCCGGAAGCTTGGGTGCAAGAGCTTAGGAAGGGACATGCTTGCTACCGCTACATTGAGAACGCACATGTCTTTTTCGGTTGTGTTGCTGGTTGTTCTCAAGACTCTAGCGGGCTTTTTAGGGGGGATCCACTTTTGTGGATTCCCCGAAAAGCACTACAACAAAGCGATTCTTGCGCGAGGGTTGCAGGAGTATTGCAGTTTGTGTACAATGTCGTGAGGAATGTAAAAAAAAATAGCATTACACCATGGTAAGACTTAAGCAACATCAGCACTGTGCGGAATGGCCCTCTATATCTCTTCCGGAGTGGGGGGCTGTCGGAGGCTCAGAAATGCCCCCCTGCTGGCCCTCTGAAACCCAGGGTAGTCTGGAAAAGCCTCTGACCTGGGAATGTTTACTCATGAGTAAGTCATGTGAGGTTTGCAGTCTGAAAAGGGAGGAATGCCTTGGGATAGCTATCATAGGCAATTGCAGCAAGGAAAATAATGCTGATTTGGGTGGGACTGGGAAGATGTCGACTTTCCCTTTTCATATGGTTACCACCTTGATCTTGCTGCGACCTTTCCAAGAACCATCACAAATTTGAGACCAATGGCATGGAAGATGGGGCAAACTGTGGATGGGGCACAGAAGCACCGTGAGGCCATGGGGAATTGTGGAAAGTTGATAAACTGTTTCCCAGTAGCACCTTCCCAGTAGAAGGAGAGTTGGTTTTTATACCCTGCTTTTCACTGCTCAAAGGAGTCCTAGAGTGGCTTATAATAGCCTTCCCACAACAGACACCATGTGAGGTAGGTGAGGCTGAGAGAGATCTGAAAGAAACTGCTTGGTGAAAACAGGGAATTCAATCTTGTTCACCACATTACCACTCATAACCACTATACCAAGCTGTACAAATTGCCAATGAGTTAAAGATATGTAGCTAGAGCACAGGCAGAAGAAGCTGTTGCAGGAGGATGATGTAAGTCTTTTTTTACTTGTTCATTGACTGTTAAGGGATTATTTTCTTTTAAATTTTGACCTTCTCACCAATGGCTTATCAGAGCAATCCAAGGAGGGAGACACTTGGGTATTTCCTACATGGAAAGGTCATTGTGTGGTTAATAAGGTTTGCAATTTGAACATACAATGCTTTTGTATGTATTCTACATATGTATTCTTTTGCTGTGTGAGTGTATAGAGTGGAGTGTTAAACAGCCCCCCATCCCCATCCCAAGCAGCTCTTTCCTCCAGGGGAATTGATCTCTGCAGTCTAGAGACTTTCATTCTGGGGGTTCACATAGTTCCACTGGAGCCTGGCATCCCTGATCAGTAGCAGGGATGCCAGCCTCCAACTGGGAACTGGAGATCCCACTTCAGGGGTTTCTCAACCAAAAAAAAAGTCGAGAGAAGCTGATATTGAGGCAGTAATTGAGAAACCCTCTGTAAGTTCTCTGCCATGTTTCATTGTAACATACAAGTGTTTTTAATTTACTTTGATATTGAATTGAACTGAAGAACATACAGACTGAAAGGTTTTCACTTCTTCAAGCAAATTTTGCAATCAATTAAATTTTTTCATTGAAGGAAGAAACTGTGACAAGATTATAAATAATATTGTTATTAGCAATTACTACCATGCAGCATTTTTCTTAGAAAGCCAGTTTGGTGTAGTGGTTAGGAGTATGGACTTCTAATCTGGCATGCCAGGTTTGATTCTGCACTCCCCCACATACAGCCAGCTGGGTGACCTTGGGCTCGCCACGGCACTGATAAAACTGTTCTGACTGAGCAGTGATATCAGGGCTCTCTCAGCCTCACCCAATGCACAGGGTGTCTGATGTGTGGAGAGGAAAGGGAAGGCAACTGTAAGCCGCTTTGAGCTTCCCTCGGGTAGAGAAATGTGGCATATAAGAATAAAGTGACCAGATTTTAGCATTAGTAAAGCGGGACACCATTGACCGGGGGGGGGGGGTTCTTGAGCAACAAAAATGTTCATAGAACACATAGAATGCAAAAATAGTATTGTAACATATATTTTTAATTTCAACATAAGTACAATTTGCCAGGTGCCTCCAGATGTCCCTCCGAAAGTGGGACAATCTGGTCACCTTAAAGAGAACCAACTGTTCTTTTTAGTTTCCCACCTGGAACCTGGCACCTCTGCACCTCCATGGGATGCAAAGCCAGAAAGGCCCCCCTCTCAAGTAGTCCTTTTCTGTAGAGAGACTGATCTCTGTTGCCTGGAAATGACCTGCAATTCTAGCAAATCCCCAGGTTCCATCCTGCAACCTCTATGGGACATGGTGCCACAGAGCTCCCCCTTCCTAAGCAAGCCATTTCATCTCCAGAAGCCTGGAGATGAGTTGTCATTACAACCCCCCTCCGAAACAGCCATTTTTTCCTGGGAGCTGATCACTATAGTCTGCAGATGACCTCCAATTCCAGGAGATTTCCAGGCCACAGCTGGAGGTTAGTAACCCCTGAGTCAGGAATGTTCCTTGAGGTTCGTAGGCATGGCTTCAAGAGTCTTGGGGGTAGGCAGGAGCTTTTGCCATGTAGCCAGCCCTCAGGAAAGCCACAGTGCAGTTGTACATCCTTAGCACACTTAGTTTCCTTGGGTGCAACATCTTTGCTTCTAGTCTGTAAACTGCGTTCTGCAGTATAAATAAAAGCCTAAGAGGTGTGGGGGTGGGCAACAATTGGCCTCTTGGCCTCGGACTGACAAGCGGGAGGGCCAATCAAAAGGTGCAAAGTACCTTCCGATTGGCTCCTCCGCTTGTCAGTCTGGGGCCAAGGGGCCAATCCAAGGGGCCAATCCAATCCTCACCAGGACAGACCAGAATTCCATCCAGTCAGGAGGCACAAAGCACTTAAGCCCAGCCAGGGGCAATCTGGAGACATTGCTGCCAGTCTACTCCTGACCACCGCAGGGAGAGGAGGTCAGTAAAGCTGCCAAAGGGAATGAGAACAGAGGCTGCGCCAGCCCTTTTGGCTCCAAGGCTGTCCTAACTGTCATGTCCAACTGTAAATTGCCTCCAAACCCTGACAGAGCTGGCAGGAGGCTGGTGAGTGTGCTCCCTCTCACTCCCTTCAGGCCTGCTGCAAAGGAGCTTCTGACAGGCCCTGACTGAGGGGAGGAAGGGGTTTTCAAGAGCAACGCAGGGGAGTCTGAGGGCATGGGAGTGGGCATTCCTTTTGAGAGGGGAAGCTTTCCCCTTCTGCCAAACAGTTGGCTGACAGGGAGGCCACAGAAAAGCCCCTTCTCACTTAAAATCTCACTTAAAATGTGGCCGGCCATGCTGTTGGAGGGAAGAAACAGCCAAGCAACTCTCTGCAGATTTGAGACCTACCACACAGGGTTGTTGTGAAGGTGAAACTGGAAGCTGTTGCAGAGGTTCTTTTGCCTCCTGTTTCATCTGCACAGCAACCCTGTGGAAAACCATAAATGTTTCTTCTCCTCAACTGTGTCCAAACTCCATAGGAGCCCTTTCTGCCTGGACAGCTGATCTTTATACTCTGCATATGAGCTGTAATTCCAGAAGCTCTCCAGGCCCCACTTGGAGGTTGGCTACCCCTGGGTTGGAGATATTCCTGGAGGTTTTGAGGAGGGCCTTAAAATCATACAATGCCTCAGAGTCTGGCCTCTTTTTTTGCCTGCAGAGCTGATCATTATAATCTAGAGATGAGCAGCGATCTAGATAGGATGGTAGAGGCTCACAGACTGTGTTTGGGTTGGAGTGGTTTTGGGTGTGTCCCTCCTGGGCTATGGGCTTTGGCCAGCCCTTAACGGCAACTCTTTGTATTTTGGGGTGCAGTGAGACAGACAGATCAATATCAATCCTACGATTCTGGAAAGTTCAGGAAGATCTAAATAAAGAATATTTAAGCCTGAAACTGTAAATAGTGAACAAGTAAATGGCTGGAAAGACATGGGAACTGAAGTGACTTTTTTCAAGATTGGGTCGGTAAATAAAAACTCCTATGAACTCAAAGGCATAAGTGGCCCAGAATTTCAGGTGTAGTTAGCTTTACAGGAAAGTAGACAGTGAGACTTTGGGGGAAACTAAGTGAGCCACTTTTATTAGGCAACAACTTAGCCTTGCAGACAACAACAGGGACTTCAGTTGCCAGCAGTAGGTCTCAGGCTTCAGGATGGCAGACATCACCAGCCAAGCAACCAAGTGGATTCTGGGGTCATGTGGATTCCTTTTGAAGGGGTGTATGAGAGGGGGGGAAGTTTTCCCTTCAGCCTAACTGCCTAGAAATGAGCTGTACTTCCAGGGGATTCTTGGACCCCACCTGGAAGCTGGCTTCCCTAAACCTCAGGAGGATACAATGCTACACAGTCACCCCTCCAAAGTAGCCATTTTTGCCTGCAGAGCTGGTCTGTATAGTCTGGAGATGAGCAGCAATTCCAGGTCCCAGCTGGAGGCTGGCTGTCCCAGGTCTGAACATATTCATTGAAGTCTGAAAGTGGGGCCTCAAAAGTGTGTAAGGCCCCCATAGCTATCTAGCACCCCCTGACATATTTTAGGTCAAGAAAACATTGCAGAGAGGAGGTAAGGCTGCCAGATTGGTGTAGATTCATCTTCTGGAATTCCACACTACCTAGGTGTACATAAACATGACTAAGGTCAAGACTGTTGTGCACAGAGGGACCTCCTCTTAGGGTTGCCATCTTCCAAGTGAGGCTCTCTACCCCACCACCCTCACGGAGAGTCTGCTATGGGGAGAGGAAGGGAAGGCGATTGGAAACTGCTTTGAGACACCTGAAGCCTGCTGGGTCATTGTAGCCCATTTCCAGTTCTTCCAGACCTCTCACAGCCTCACATCCCTCACAGGTTGTCTATTGTGGGGAGATGAAGGGAAAAGGTGTTTGTAAACAGCAGGGTACAAAAATACAGCTCTTCTTCTAAGGAGCAGCCATGAAAGAATCATTTGGCCATATAACATTTTATCAACAGTAAAAAAATGGAGACAGAAGAAGCAGGGCAGACACCTGAGTACTGTGACTACCCCATGGGTATTAGGGCAGGGGAACAAGAAGGGAAATGATGTTGATTGCAAAACTGGGAAGAATTGGTTGCCATGTGATTTCCCCCTAAGAAGTGTCTCCAGTCTGATTTCCCCTTCACATATCTGAAGACATGGCTCTGGAAAGCTCATCTGTAACCACTATGCCACAATTCTCAAATGTCAGTCCTCTCTCACATTCAATGAACATTCCACAGCACAGGTTCTTGACACCCATATCTCCACACCCATGCCCTCATTTGTCACCACGCCACCACAACCTCCCACACAACACACATTCAACCCCATGCCCTTACAGACTGGACAACTCCTCCCCTTCTTCTTCCCACTGCCAAGCTCTAGCACCCGTTGTATTCCTGGATACAATGGGCTTTGCCTCTAGTGATAGAATAAAATATGAGCTCTTTCTTTTCTGTTACATAAGGTGTGATCAGGATTCCATATGGAGGCCATAGGTGAAGATTCAATTCATCTTCTGCTTCAAAATTTACACATATATAGCATTCTGCTTAGAGTTTCAGTGCCTCACGATACCACAAATGTGTGAGACATAATGCAGGTTTTTCTCCCCCCCCCCTCTTTATATGAGAGGTTGTGCAAGAGTTTGCATATGTCTACTGTATATGTAACAACCTTTGATAGATCAAACACGTTGGGAAAATCCCAATATTCTGGTGGTTGTCACCCTTCTCCCCTGCTCCCAGCTCTTGACCCCAGGAAATATTATTTTCATGGTCATAGGACCCTTCTGAAATAATGCCCACACAGATCAGTGGGCTGCAGTTAGGATGGAAAAAGGGGCAAAAATCACACTTTAGTCATACTACTTGCACTTTAATTGTTTTTTTTTGTTTAAAATGTTTTATTTATGTGATACCTTGTTGTAAACCACCCCAAGCTGGCTTGCCAGGAGGGCCTTCATATAAATCCAAATATAAATAAATAAATTGCACAAGCTTTCTCCAAGCAGACTCATATCTGGCTAGATCTCCTTAGGAGGGCAATATATGACAGTTCCACCCTCCTCCATCAGAGGAGTTCTGCTAATGGATGAAGGAAGCGATTTTTCCTACTTTCCCTTACTCACTGAAGCCCTTCAACACCATGGAGCTATTGTTACATGCAAGGTGCATTTCCAGGATTCACTTTTCTGCCATTGCTGGTGGGAAAGAAAGTCAGGGAAGATCCATGATCCATGTGCTGGATTCAAGTCTGTGCTTCTGATGTACATTGTTTCTCCTCTCTGTCACCAAGTATTTTAGTGGGAAGGCTATATTGGCCCTAACTGCTCCTTATTGTCTTCTGACTTGCAGTAAATAATTTAGGAGCATGACCTGTAATAAGTCTAAATGAGAGTGTATAAAGGGAAACTGTCAGATGTTGATTGAAAAAAAAGTTGGTTAAGAAGAAATATATGTTTAGTGTAGCTTCAATAGTCTTGACCTCAAATTTGTGGCACTTTGCCCGGGAATGAAATCTAGCCTAACGATAAATCACCAGAATTTGTACTATTTGACTTTGTTAAAGAAATAGTCTGTTAAAAGCTAAGACCACCAACTAGGTTTTTGCTGCTGCATGCATCTTCCATAACCAAACCACTGTAGCTTTTAAAATCAAAGTTATTACTGACATTATGGGGTATATTATTCAGCAAGAATGGAAGCTGTGGTATTCATTATTCAACAATCTGTGCTTGATTTTCAGTACTACCTTATCTAGTTTCTCTGACAAATGTTTTGCCAAACTCTATTGGAAACATATTTGGTTGATCTCACATGTTGCAAATTTTGTACAAATATTATAATAAATGGGAAAATGCAGAGCTCAGATAAAACCTTACATAACTGTGCTATCAGAGGGGGAAATAGAGCTTTCCTTTTTATCTTGTATTTCTAGACAAGATATTTCTAGGAGAGAAGTTTGTAGTCAACAGTTACTTAATGGTCTGACCAATAAAATCACATTCTATCAGGAAACAAATATTAGTACCTGAAAAGCCAGAAACTCCAGAGTTCAACAAGTTCTACCTCTGATATAGATGGTTTATAAAATGGCATTATAAAGCTCCTGCAGGAGTCCATACTCTTCAGAAGCAATCCTACTGACCTCTGGCACATTCTGGTCCTGATGTTATTGCCTGACCATTTGGTGGACTGAGGCAGAACAGTCTAGTGAGTAGCTACTTAAAAAAAATAAGGCTCTAAGTGCTGATATGACAGAAAAACAGTAAGTGAATAGCTAAATTCTTCACTGAAGAACAAAGCTTGAGTGATAAGGAACTCCAAATGTTCTGATTTGTCAGCAACAGCTGGGAAAGAAGTCTTATGAGACTGTATGATGAGGGAAGAGTTTAGTTTAGATTCTGACAGAAGACCACATTTGCCTTAGCTGTGTAACACCTACTCTGAGAAGATTTTAATCAGAAAAAAAGATTCTTTATTAATAGTCCGGATTCAGCATCGGTTGAAATCAGTTCTACACAGATGGGAGGATGGGGAAAAATATTTGGCAGAGGGTTTTGGATATTGGTATGATACTTCTAAAACAAGCCAAAGGAAAAGGGAGACATTTTCTAGGGAGATAAGAAGGGGGTTAAAAGGGGGAATTAGTATGGAAGATTTCCTTGGATTGGTGTAGAAAGAAACTTGCTTCAGATACCTCAGTAGTTAGTGGGAAACTGGTATTTTTAAAGAAGGAGCTTGGGGGAGGAGGGATACTAGCAGAGCATACCAGCTTTCAAAGAAAACCAGTGGAGTTCAAGAGAACCCAAAGGAAAAAATAGACCAAAGGGTTATGGGTAAACACAGGCACAAAAGAGAAACTAAGAAAAAATTATATTCTTCTCTACAGTCCTGAGTTTCCCAACTGAGGTTCTTTGGCAGCTCCCCAGGTGTTTTGTGGCCTTTCTTGGAAATTCATGTGGCTGCTGACAACACTAGGCATCACTGGTGCCCACTTCCCCTGTAGCTGTAGTCTAGGTAGCTCACATGTGTTAGCAGCCAGGCTTCATTCCTCATCCCTCTCTTGCTGTGGCCTGGCTGCATATCGCCATCTCTTCCTTCATATGACATCACCATGGCCAGTCCTCAGCCAGTTCCACCCCTTCCCCTTATGTGGAACCAGCATTGTGCCATATACCGGAGGGCAGAAAGGCCTGGTGGATGCTTCCTCTAAAGGTCTCCTTTCAAGCCATAGGGCATGAAAGCAGTGGCAGGCCTAGCCCCAGGCACTTTCCCCAGCTGAGAAAGCTGGCATGGCAGGCTTCTGGAAGGGCATGAGGGCATTTGGGGCTGGATTTGGTCTCACTCATGTGAAACATTCCTAGGGCAGTGGCTTTTCCTGGATGCCCTGTGTCCCAGAGGGCTGACAGTGGGCAGTTTCTGGACCATCCACAGCACCCCCCCTCCAGAAGGCACACAAAGAATGTACCAGGAAGCGGCTTGCTGTACTCACCATGTCCTCCGCACTGAAAGAGGCCAGGAAGCTAGGGCAACTTACTGGCAGCAGGGCATGCTCTGGGGCCAGCTTCTCTTCCACCCAGCAAACCTCTGGAACTGGCAGGAAGTTAGAGAGCTGACCTCTTATTAGGCCTTCCTGGCTGTGAGGGCCTTTTGATTGGGGCTAAAGTATCCTGGTTGAGAGCCATGACTTACTCATGAGTAAACAATCCTAGGGTAGTGGCCATGACTTATGCATGAGTACACATTCCCAGTATAGAGGCTTTTCCTGGCTGTCTGCATGCAATTTGACCTGATTGGCCTTCATTGTCAGATTGTGATTTGACCTGATTTGCCCTCACTGGCAAACTGCAATTGGAACTGATTGGCCCTCACTCATGAGTAAACTTACTTCTGAGAAAACATTCCCAGGGTAGAGGCTTTTCCTGTCTGTCTGCACACAATTTGAACTGATTGTCCTTCACTGGCTCAAGTGGGTTCACCTTACAATCTGAAGCCCATTATCTCATAGTTTGGCAGAGGTGGTTGTAGCTCCATTTTGTTACTGATCTCAATGACTGCAGCATGGCTTCTGTGATTACTCTAGAGGGCTCCTGCATTTCCTGTGTCTCCCTCTTAATGTTCATGCCAACAGCCGGAGCCAATCCACATCTGGATAACGTATGGACACCTGAAGCAAGACATCCAGTCTGGTTGGTAAGCACTAGGGCTCCTGCATGCAGTTTGAAAACTGTAGGTGTCAAGGTCAAAATGGGATGACAATGACCTCCACCCCTTCTTGGCATATCCTGCTTATTGAGTGGCTGATGAGCAAGACTGAGGGCAACGCATACAGGCTTTTAATGGCCAGTGATGGATCACGGTGTCTTCCCCCACTGCTACTGGATCATGGAATCTTTTGACACTCTGAAATGCAAATGTTTACTGATGTCATCTGATCCAAGTATGGCTGGCCAGAGCAGGTCAACATTTACAGCAAAATCTCTTGACTGAGATTCCATTCCTCGGGTTCAGGTCCTGACTTCCTTGCCAATCTAACTCTACGTTGGCAAGTCCTCTGAGGTGTTCTGCCTTGAGGTTCTCAAGGTTTGACTTCACCCAAAGCAGCAATTTCATTGTCTTGATGAACAATGTCTGTGATCTTGTTCTGCCCTGTTGACTGATGTGGGTCTTGGTAGACATATGTTGGCACATATGAGAATATGAGGTGATGTTGAAAAACCCGCAGGGCCCTCAAGCTGTTCTTTAAGCCAACTTCAGTTGTGCATGGCCTTGGCTGAAGCCCACCATCCCTGCACAGTGTGGCCTTCACAGTGTGCCCTCTAGCCACTCTTGCTGGCATCTGTTGTGATTATCTTCTGGGGATGATGTAGAAGGAGAAATGTCCCCTGGCCAGGTTTCTGGGGACCATCCATCATCGCAGCTGTCTTCAAGCTTGTTAAATCATGGCATCTCCCCATCATGCCTTCTGATTTAGGACCGGTCTCCTATCCCCAAACTTTTTTTGACACCACGTAAAGGGTGGTGTACCTGCCTTGAAAATGCTGAACCTCTGGTACCACTTCCCTGGCCTCAGCATTTTTACAGAAATGCTGAATTGTTTGTACTAGAGAGAGCTTCTTGTGGTGTTACATTGAGATTGGTGCTGGAATGAACTGTTGGGCAGCAGGGAGGGGAACTATATCCTATGGCCTTCTATCATGAGTGAGAACACCCATCTGTCAGAGGTAGTGGCTGCCCAGATATTGCAGCCAACCACTGATCTGGAAAATCAGACAGCCATCTTATTTGTGTGAACACCCCTTTCCTGGCAAAAAATGCAGTGCCAGGAAAAATTCACCTCAGTGGAGGGAAGTGTGTAGGAGGCGTGTCATACCATGTCAGTGAGGAAATAAAAGGAACAACATGACAAAGCTCCATCCATATCCAGCCATGTTGTTTATTCTCGCTTTGCATTTCACACAATCAGATTCCTCTAGGTTGTGTTAATCACAAATCCATTTTTTCTTAGCTCCCAGTTTCACCTCCTGAACCCAGTATCTTTTAAACACGAAGATTTTAAACACAAAGATTTTACAAAGATAAAATACAAAGATTTTAAAAATCGTAGGCTAGAGTGCTGTTCCCAGTTTGTCAAGCTGTGACTAAGGAGGGATGAAAATATTTTTCTTTTTTTCCTCTCCTTTTTGTTTCTATAGGTAGTCATTGTTAACAGTTTGGGTGTGCCGCTGACAATTTTTGTGTATGTGTGTGCATATTCATATGTGTATAATGCTGATTTATTGATGCCTAAATAACCATGAAAAAATGCACATGTTTTACAGGATGAATTTGCAAGGTTGCAGAAAACAACACATGCTCTTGACTCTCTTTCAGTTTTCTTCAGCCTCTGGTTCACCTCTTCAATATATTAACAAATAAGAATGAAACTGAAGGGCGCTTAAGGCTATTGTCTCTGGATAATGATGTCCAAACAAGGAAGTTTGCTGATTTCTGTTAAAATGCTCCAAACTGTTCTTCAAGAAGCCATTCCAGATTATCTTGCTACAGAACTTCAGTAAGGAGTAAATCCTCCTTTCCTTATAGTCAGCGACAGTCTGACTTACAAACGGATGTGGCAGTGAGCTTCCCTTTCCTTTAAGAGGATCTTTAATCAACCACTGGTGAAGATCTGTGTTAGGTTTTTTTTTTTTTTAAATTTAGTACATTGGTAAAAGAATCTAAACCCTGCCCTCTTCCATGCTGCACACTGTTTCATTCAGCACTGTTCTCCAAGTCTGTTTGATTTTCCTTTACAGAGCTGGGAGAAAATATGCTTCAAAAACCACAAAGCGAAGCAAGATAAGGCATGAAAGGACCACACACTTTTTCTTTCACAAAACAAAATCTAACCTGAAAACTAGACCATCCCTGATTTAATCATAAACTGCAAGAAGGTCCCCCCAAACTATCTCATGAACACAGCATGCACAATCTAAGAGCTGGCTGGCCCTGAATTGGCAGTTTTCCTTCAGATAGAAAGAAAAGCTGATCTTACATCATTTCGGAACTTTTGTGTCTCCTAAGTGGGCCTGTGTGTGCAGCTTTTAGCCTATTATCCTCCCATTTTCAGGGCAGGTACATCTGTTTCCCTTCCCTCCAGATGCTTCTCAGCTCATGAAAGAAAATCCTTTGCTTTTGTTTCTTCCATGCTGGGATGGTGGCTAGGGGTGGGTGCTTCGGTGCCCGAAGCAGCTGGTCTCTCCCAGCGTAGCCAGCACTGCACTGCAGGGGGGAAGGGGAGGCGCGGGCATCAGCATGCTGTCGGGCGCTGATGCCCGCGCCTCCCCTCCCCTCCTGCGGCATGGTGCTAGCTGCGCTGGGAGAGACCGGCTGCTTCGGGCACCAAAGCACCCAACCCTAGTGGTTGCCTTTCATGAATTGAGGGTTCAGCATCTTCTTGTAAAAGAGTCAAAAATGGAGTACCCCAAGGATCTGTCCTGGGGCCTGTGTTGTTCAACATATTTATAAATAATTTGGATGAGGGATTAGAGGGGATACTTATTAAATTTGTAGATGATACTAAACCGGGAGGGGTAGCAAACACAACTGAAGACAGCAACAGAATACAGGATGATCTTGATAGGCTCGAGAAGTGGGCTAAACTGAATAAAATGAAGTTCAATAGGTACAAATGTAAAGTTCTGCATTTAGGTAGGAAAAACCAAATACACCAATATAAGATGGGGGAGACTTGTCTTGGCAGTAGCATGTGCAAAAAGGATCTAGTTGTCTTAGTAGACCATACACTGAACATGAGTCAGCAGTGTGACTCAGTGTCTAAAAAGGCAAATGGGATTTTGGGCTATATCAAATAAAGTATTGTGTCCAGATCATGGGAGGTGATGGTACCGCTTTAGTCTGCTCTGGTTTAGCCTCACTTGGAGCACTGTGTTCAGTTTTGGGCACCCCAGTTGAAGAGGGATGTTGACAAACTGGAACGTGTCCAGAGGAGGGCTACAAAGATGGTGAGGGGTTTGGAGACCAAGACATATGAAGAAAGGTTGGGGGAGCTTGGTCTGTTTAGCCTAGAGAGAAGACTGAGAGGGGATCTGATAACCATCTTCAAGAATTTAAAAGGGTGCCATATGGAGGATGTAGCAGAATTGTTCTCTCTTGCCCCAGAGGGACAGACCAGAACGAATGGGATGAAATTAATTCAAAAGAAATTTCATCTAAACATCTGGAAGAAGTTCCTGACAGTTAGAGCGGTTTCTCAGTGGAACAGGCTTCCTCGGGAGGTAGTGGGCTCTTTGGAAATTTTTAAACCGAGGCTGGATAGCCATCTGACAGAGAGGCTGATTCTATGAAGGTCCAAGGGGGTGGCAGGTTACAGTGGATGAGCGATTGGGATGTGAGTGTCCTGCATAGTGCAGGGGGTTGGACTAGATGACCCAGGAGGTCCCTTCCAACTCTATGATTCTATGAGGGTGTGAGCTTTAAATCCCTCTTTTTATCACCTCTCATCTATCACCTCTAATCATGGTGTGTCCTGTCTTAAGCATGCAGCCCCAGAGAATGAAATAGTTAATGCAAATGAATGGATCTGGAGTTAAGTAGGATCAGAAAGCTCTCCCAAAAATGCTGTGCAATGACTGGCAGAAAGTGGAAGCACTGGACATCGGAACACCAATCAGCCAAAATGTGGCTTGCCAAGGAGTTAGATGTAATTTTATTGCTGCCCCAAATCACATATCTGCTGATTCATTCTTCTCCCCATTTCTTCCTCCTGCTGTCCAGGATGATGAAATCAGACAGTGAAAGTACTATAGGATGCTCTTTGACACCAGCTTGCAAAGTATGTGCATATGATTCATAATACTGGGAAGCCACACCTGCAAAACTTTATTTGAGTCATGCTGCACAAGGCACACCATCTCCCAAAATGGCCAATGATGGGCTGAGAACGGGAGGGGCCCCGAGTGGGCATGTACACAGCTATAATTTCCAATTGTATTCTGCTTGGTCATACCACTTCTGGGGTTTCTCAAAGCCAGAAGAATGTTTCACGGGTTTCTCAATGGTAAAAAAGTTGAGAAAGGCAGGTGTGGTGGTGCAGCAGCCTCTAATCTAAATAACCAGGTTTGATTTCTGAAGAACATGCCTCATTCCTTTTCTGTATATAACAACTTGGCCACAAGGTTATAATTAATGTGAACATATATTACATGATTGTTTTAAAAGGTAGCAGTAGCAACTCAGCGTGTATCCAGCCATGAGATTCTGAAGACTTTGTCAATCCATTTTTCCTGAAAGAGGGCATCAGTTCCCACTGAGTCCTCCTTTCATTGATGGCCCCTACACTGCTGTTCCTGAAGGTCCCTGCTGAAAACTATGAAGAAAAATTCAGGAGGCACAGTGGACTGCAGTGTGAAGAGAATGGAGGAAAGTATGGCTTCTCAAAGTCTGCAGATGGTTGCATATATCCCAATATGTTTGGGGTCCATAAATTAATTCTCAATGAGGCATTGAGTTTTAGTCTCTGTCTTGCATTGAATTATGGTTTTTGTCCTTCCCAGATGCAAACCCCCTTTTATGGTTAGACTAGGGCTGAATCTGCATGGAGCTTTGATTCCAATCCCAGGTCAATTCAGTCCCTGCCATCTCCACTGAATGTGATTTCAATTTTGATTTTGTCCAATTTAAATTTTCCCTCTGAAACAAACATGATTGATCCGGAGTGACCCTACCTTTTCCCTGCAATATCCTAGAGTGGATATAATCTTCAATATTTGAAAAATCGGTATGAGAAACCATGCAGATCTCTGCCTGTTCCGAACTCATTGCTGAGCTCCGTGGTAGAGCAGCCCTGATTGGCCAAGCGTCAGTTTCTCGTTCCCAGGCTGCAAGCCTGCTTTAAAAGGGATGCCCTACGTTCTCTCAGCAGAGCCTCCAGAAGCCCTAACTTCTCTCAGTAAAGATTTGCCTCTTGGTTTTTTACTCCCTCCTCTGCTGTCTCCAATCCATTCCCCCCCCCCTTCAAGAAAAGAAAGCAAGAGGCTCCTGCTGTGCTTGGCTCCCTCCTCCCCCTTCTGAGCTTCCCTAACCACGTGCAGTACACTTTTCTGTTTCAATGGGGGGGGGGGAAGGAAGACCCAAATTCAAATTAATTTGGATTCAGCAGGATCCACAACGGAATAAAAAAAGTAAGTGCAGATTCAGCCTAGATCTGATGCCTGAGCAGGTCATCTCACTTATTTAAGTACCACAGGTTATTTATTTATTTATTTATTGTACTGCTATATTGTTATACTGTTATATTGTACTGTTGTACTGTTATCTGGTTACAATCATTAGTTATTAGTATAAGGTTATTCACATGTTTTTATAGACTGTTTTATGTATTGTTCCTTGTTATGATGTAAACCGCCCTGAGCCTCCGGGGAGGGCGGTATATAAGCATGATAAATAAATAAATAAATAAATATTTTTGTATTTATGTATTTATGTATTTATGTATTTATGTATTTATGTAAATATTTATTTATTTATTTATTTATTTATTTATTTATTTATTCATTCATATACCGCCATCACCTGAGGTTCAGGGCCGTATTTAATACAACAAACAAACAAACAAACAACCTGTGGTACTTAAATAAGTGACAATGACTAACAATGTGCCCCAAATCATATGATGGTAGATTTTGAGGCAATTATACTTTTGCAAATTTTGGTCCATTGAACATATGGCAAACATTCTAGACCATGTTTTCCAGTGTACATGAAAAATATGTCAACACAAACTTTTGCATGCTGAAGTATCATGTGTAAATGAAATGTCTGTTTCTACTTGGAAAAACCACTTGATTGCTTAAAAGCTAGGCACACAGTGAACATATGGCACATCAGTAGCTGTTTTGTTAGCACAAATGGATTTTTGTGTAAACAGAATCACCACTCGCATCACTGCAAGGGCAAACACTATTCTTTTATACATATTGCCATGTCTTCCTTTGGCCACATCACAGTTTGCTACCAAAAATTATATTTTTGTTTTCCATCATTATAAATGTGTGTATTAGCAGTCACTGATTTTTTAAAAGAAAAAAATGTCACAAAGATCCTTTGAGTGACAAGACAAGTTAGTTGGTATAATTAACTAAGAATTTGTCAATACCACCTAGATTGTGATGCAATGCAACTGCTTCTTGGGTTTTGGTTCCATTAAGTTGTTTATTCAACATAACGGTTTTCTCTTGGAGAGATTGATTGCTCCTTCAGTGCCTGAATTAAAACATACCTGAGTCCTCAAGCTGAGAAAAGCAAATATTTGCAAATGGTGGCCATGGTCAAGGAGACTCCATGCTCACAGTTTTCTTTTCAGGTCTTAGTTTTTGGCAGTTTATGGTCAAGTGCTTTGCAAATTTCCTTGGAAGGAAGGAAGTACAATGAGTCTTACTCTTGTGTAGCTTTAGGCCTCAGTTATAAAAAGCAGATTTGCTTCTAAGTAACCATGATGAGGGATGTTCAGACACCCACCAGCTCAGCTCATGTGCTGTTTACCAGTCACAAACAGGAGGCAGATTTTTCAAGGATCAGTTCATTGACTCGTTTGTGGTTGTTCAGCAAGTTGCTTCACAGAATTCATTTCTAACCATGCAGTACTGCCCAACTGGCTTCTTGTGCATGCACAGCCTCACACAGCCTGACTGAGATCTGCTACCTGCCCACAAATCCTTGCTGAGCAAGTATTCTGTTCAGCAGACAATTCTTTAAATGAACAAAATCCATCAGTCACAAATCCTATGAATCCATCATAAGTGAAAGCTGTGTTTTAATAAGTTCAGTATTCATCGAAGGAGTCCGTAGTGATGGCTGCTGATTGGTTGGAAGCAGCAACAGCTTTGCATATGCTCAGCTTGGCAAGCATTTGTGGCTATTCAGCAAAAGATCTCAAAAGCATCCAGACATATGTCTCAAGATAGTCTTTCATTTGTGGTGGGAGCTCAGGATAAATTAGAACAGTTTCAAAATCTGAATTTCCACGTTCTTGGGGGCACAAGAATTTTGTGATAAAAGTTGCAGAGTTGCACAGATTTTTTTTTGCATGCAAAATGTAGGTTGAGGGAAAAGCTTCTTTGGGGGGAAGGCACGACATTTAAATGAACATGTAATCATCATGTAACCCCCTCATATACTCACATATACATTTTCCTGATTTTTGTGGTTGTTTGCAGGCACAGTCTTTCTATTGCTACTTTGGCATTATTTTGTGTTCTTCTCAACTCAGCATGGATCATATTGTGAGCTAGAACAGATGACAATCAGTAGACAATCAGATCCAGCTAAGTGTCAGTGTCACAGACCAAACAAAACTGTATAGCTATCACTTACAGAACACCCCTGTTGCCTGGGGAACTGGATCAAAGCTTCCAGACCTACCATGTTGTGACGTGCCACAATGAAGGATCAAGGGATTCATTGGGTATTACTTTATTGTTTATGCCAGGTTTTCTCAACCAGGTTCATGAAACCCTGGGCTTACTTGATGGGTCTGGAAAGGTTTCCTGAATGGGTGGATGTTAATTATTTTAAATTTTTCCCCTTTAAATTTTAAATGTTGTTAAACATTTATCAGGTGATATGATCATATATGGTCATGTCAACCCACCCCCCTCCACCCAAAATAGCCAATGATAGGCTTGGAGTGGGCAGGATGAGGAGTGTCTCTGTGGACATGTACACAGCTCTGCTTCCCAACTATATTCTGTATTATTGTGCCACTTCTGGGGTTTCTTGAAGCGCGAAGACTGTTTCAGGGGTTTCTGAATGGTAAAAAATTGAGAAAGGCTGGTCTATACTGTTACAGTTCTTATCTCAAAATGGAAAAACAGTGACCTGGTTGCTTAGGCAACAAGAGATACATTCCTGCATGCCCAGCAGACATTTTCACACCTTTGAGGTTCTCTGAAAAGGAAGCCATTGAACATACAAAATATTCACAAAACATTATCAGAATTAGCCAGTTTGATGAAGCCAGTATGGTGCAGTGGTTGAGAGTGGCAGCCTCTAATCTGAAGAACTGGGTTTAATCCCCCATCCCTCTTCCACATTCAGCCAGCTGGGGGAGCTTGGGCCAGTCACAGTTCTCTCAGAGCTCTCTCAGCCTCACTTACCTCACAGTGTGTCTGTTGTGGGGAGAGGAGGGGTAGGTGATTGTAAGCATTTTGAGACTCCTTCAGATTGCAAAAAGTGAAGTACAAAAAAGCAGCTCTTCTTCAAGACTCAAATTAGGCTTGAGAGATCCAGGTTCAAATCCCTACACAGTCATGAAGCCAGCCTGATTTATCTCCCAAAAGGACAGCATGTATGCTGCCATGGAGAAGAAGGCCAGATGGCTATAAGGAATTCTTGGGCACAAAATGACTAGGACACAGGTAAAACACAGCTTAATTAACATGAAAATGATCAATCATTTTTGCCTATACATAAAACTATGAGATGAATCCATGATTCAAGTTACCTAGTTTTATGGAGTTGGCAGCTCACTTACACTGTTTAATTTTGGACTTTGATGGCCATACTTCTCCATAATACTGAGTCTGGCCACATACTTGCCTCTTGGCTCAGTGGTCCAGAAGCAAAGCTGCAGGGAGGCACTGTGTATAAACTAGAATGATGCTTTATATCTGAGTTGAGCCCTTTGATTTGGCTTGTCTAAAATAAAGCCTTTGATTTGGCTTGTCCAAAGTAAAGAGCTCTGTAAATATTTCAGTGGTGAACTGAGAACACAGTATGTGAAAAAGGAACAAACCAGACAGCAAGTGAATGAATCAACTTCAAGGATACCAGCCCTGCGGCTATGGCACAAGTGGCATTCATGCCAGGACTATCAGACAAACCCGAACTGACCTCCAGCAACACAGCACACAGCCCTTGTTCATCCTGACACAGTCTGTAACACACAAGGAAGCTTTAACAACAATTGTGGGGCATAAAGGGACAGGGCTGGTGATATCTTCAGGGTGCAGTGTCCTAAGATCTGCTCAGAATCCTTCAAAGCTAAAAGGGCAGGGATGAGTAACCAGATATTTGGGTTTGTTATTTTTAAAAATATTTACCATTAGCAATGTTATGTGACTCTAGCGTCTGTAGGGCAAACCACTGATTTACTGGAGTTTTATGGAAGACTCATAGCTTTGTGTAATTGAATTCCTAACAAAATTGGTGATATAGGTATGCAATATCAGAGAAATCCAATAACATAGCTGAATGTGCTTCAATCAGCAGGACTCAGCAGAGAATGAACCATGAAGGATGAAAAGAGAGAGAAAGAAATGTGTTGCAAAGGTTCTTTAAAAGATCCCCCCAATATTCCTTGGTTTGTGAGGAGGGGTGTCCTACCAATAGGAGAAAGGCAGTTCGCAGACTGCTTTTGTCCTATTGTTGGGGCACCCCCACTGATGGCCTGTAGCAACTTTTCATCTCCCTTCTCCTGGCTGCAGCTTCCAGCTCAGGCTGCTACCTATCCTCTGCAGCCAGAAATCTAGAGGTGCTTTGCTGTCAAACTGTGCTATCACAGGTAAGGGGGGGGGAGGGAAAGATTTGTCCCTGAGAGGCAGCTTGCACCCCAATCCATCATGCACCAGGCCTCCCCTTCAGATTCGGCCACAGGGGTGGGGTGGGTTTGGGTGTTTCGTGTCCCCCACTTCCTCCTCCTCCTGGCCATGGCTCAGGCTTCCACCAGTCCTCTGTGGCCAGGAACATTCAGGGGAGAGGGTTGGTGGCTCTGGGTTGGAAAATACCTGGAGATTCTGGCAGTGGATCTGGGAGTGAGTCGGATTTGGTATGTGGGGGGCCCTCGGTGGAGTATATTGGCATGCAGTCTCCCTCCAAAACAGCCAATTTCACAACTGGAGGATCCCCAGGTCCCACTTGGAGGCTGGCATCTGCAGGTATTCTGTTGTGGAACTGCCCCTTTCAGCCATCTTCTGCATGTTAAGTGATCTCTGTGACCTGGAGATCAGTGGTAATTCTGGGAGACTTCCAGTCCCACCTGGAAGTTGGCATATGTAGGTATAATGCCATGGAATCCTTCTCCAAAGTGGCCATTTTCTCCAGGGGGACCAATTTCTTTAGGCTGGAGATGTCCTGTAATTCCAGTGGATCCCCAGGTCTCCCCTAGAGACTTGCACCCCTATAGCACTGCCCATTCCAAGCTCCATAACTCATTCTCAAAACTCAGGAAGGCCTGCAAGCTAGCACGCATTGCCTTTCAGTGTGCAGCAGATTTTCTCTCTAGTACCAGATTAATGAACACTGGGGAGTGGATAAAAATATGTTGAGCCTTCTGTACATTGTGTAAGTCAGGGTAAGGATGCAGTATTATAGATCTGTATAAACTAGGGATGTGGAGCCATATATTTACTAACTGTGGTTCAACCTAAACCGTATGTGGTTCAGAAATGCTCCAAATCTGAACAACACAGAAGAGCAGTCAGACTTCTTCTGATCCAACACTCTTCCATCCTTTACCATCTTCACTTGACTTGCTTGTACTTCCTTTACTTCCAACTTGCTGTTGCCTTACCTTCACTACTGGGTTAACTATCCCACTACCTATCTCATATGCTGCATGTATTCTGTATACCTCATAACAAAATGGGACTTGAGTTATAGCAAAAAAAAAAGTAGCAGTAGGAGGCAAACACTGTGGCTTCTGCAATAGTAGCTAGAAACCAGTCTGCCTCTTTTCAACAAAGAGAACATGAAAGCTGCTAAATGTTAAACACACAGCATTTATTAATAATTTTCATTTTGTAACAATGGCTGATTTGTAAAGGCATGCTTCTGTGGGTGATCCCCTCCACATGACCCAAATTCAAATCCAAACTGCAATTATTTCCATGTACTTTAAAATCTTACGGCCTCCTGATTTCAGCCATGCAGATAACAGGCAATTAGATAAAGTGGTCTGCAGGACAGCAGCCAGAATAGCCCTTACTAGTCTGATCTCATCACAGCTTGAGAGTTAAGTAGGGTTGGTCCTGGTTAGTACTTGGATTGGAGATCATGAAGGAAGGTCGGTGATTGCTGTGCTCAGGGAGGTAGTGGCAGATCAGCTCTGTTCATCTCGTGCCTTGAGAACCCCATGTTCCTGGTTCATCATGGATTGGTTGTGACTTGATAGCACACAATTATTATAAGTGAAATGATACTCCAAAATTACAGAAATCCTCAGCCTTAGGCCAGGAGCCATTTTCAGCATAGAAAAGATTCAAATGGTCTGAAGATCAAGTTTCAAAGGAATGACTTGGGGGGAAATATAAAGTTTTAGAAAGTTTAGAAAGCAGGGAAGGAAACAATTATCATATTTTGCTTGGCAAAGGTGATGATATATTATGCAATATCATTATAATTGCTTTATAGTTAACATTGGCTGAATACCATGACGCTCACAGTAAAAAAATGTAGTTTCTAGTTGGTAAAAAGGCTTAATTTGCAATATAATTCCTGAGCCTTCGGGGGAGGGTGGTATATAAATATAAATAAATAAAATCAAAAAGTTATTATGTTAATGTTGATAGTATTTCCTGGTAGGTAGGTCGATATGACAGACTAGAAGTGCTGTACAAGTAAATGAAGGACTGTGAAAGGTTAACTTTTCACAGAAACAGAGAAAATTGAGTGACAGGCTGCTTCAAGCAACCTGATTGGTCGAAATCAGCTGAGCAGAGAAAGACTTCAGAACTGGATGCTAAGAAGTCTAAATTCAGCTCTCCATGGGAAGACTCAAATATTGATAGTTTTGGAGAACTGTGAAAAGTTGGCAGCGATGAGTGGGGAGTTAGTGGAGACTCCCATTGGTCCAAGGAAATGGGATAGATAGATCTGAATGGGAGAGAGAGAGAGAGAGAGAGAGAATGGATTTCTCTAGCCAGTCTAAATAGGGTGATAGCTATTCATTTTCATGTTAATTAAGCTGTGTTTTACCTGTGTCCTAGTCATTTTGTGCCCAAGAAGAGTTCAGAGATCCTTGGTCTGGTGTGGTTAGAAACTGCCTTTAGAGACCTTAAGAGTGCTTGTTTCAAGAGAAGAGGTTTGGGTATTGGGAAGTGCATGCTAGCCTTCTGAAAACCAAAATAATTAGAGAATACTCAAAGATATAGTGCACTGAAGTGTTTGGAGAAAACACAGGAACAAAAACCTCTCAAAACAAAGATTTAAGTTACTGAGAAAACTTAGGAAACTCCCATTAACCTGAAATATAAGACTTTATATGCTGCTTTTCTCTACTTGAAGGAGTCTCATAGACCGATTATGCATGGGGCAGGAACCCTGGGATTATGCAGCCCCAATTATGCATGACGCTGCCACCATCCTAGGCCTGGCCTTGCATAGCACCCCGGAAAACACATGGCAAAGGAACTATAAGTCCTCTGCTTTCAGGGGCTGAATTCTAACAATTATGATATCACAAATGTCTCCTATTAGTACTACAAATATCTATTAATTAACTAGCATTTGTTTGATTCAATTCCTTCATTTTCAGACCCTTCATCAGGTCTATGAGGTTGGGATTTGCAAGGTAGAGCATTGCCCCCCCCCTGGGGTTCGAAGTATACATCACCATTCTCCACTGCCTTGGTTGGGTAGGGGGAGAGTGATATTTTTCTGCCATTTTGGGAATTTTTAAAGTCTTTTAATGGGAGTTTTAATGGGGGATTTTAAGACTGCTGTTACGCACCACAAGCCTATGTAGGGAGTGGTGGGAAATGATGATGATGATGATGATGATGATGATGATGATGATAATAATAATGTCTTAAGTGCCATTGAAGTAGTATAAGTTCAAGACGGTTCCCATTCCTTCTTTTATGTTCATGGGCTGATAAAACAGCCAATATGTTATATTCTGACAGGATGGGACAGCCAGAATTCTTCAGAAAATAAGTAAACAGATAACTAGGGTGGTTCAATCACAAAAGGGAAAGAAAAAATGGAGGGAAAATCTTGCCTCTGAGGGAGGGAAGTGGACTGGGATATCTAGTAGGTAAGGGTCACGGTGTATAATTGGACCAAAGTCACACAGTGAGATTTCATGGCAGACTAGATTGAAAATGGCTCTCTGAAGTTCTAGCTTGAGACTGTAATCATTATGCCAGACTGATTCTCAATTGCTGTCTTTTGCAACAGTGCCTGAACACCGCAATAATGGATAATTATAATTATGAAGATAAGGATAATAATGTCTTTAAGCTTCTGAACCTCTTTTTGAGCCAACAGAATTAGACATTTTTCTGTTGAATGGCAGGAAGTGTAATTTTATCTCTTCTTCTTCTCTGCCCACCTCTTCTCAGACTTCCAGTTCCCAAGAGGTCATACATATCCAAACATTCATATATAATACATAGTTTTCTATACTGCCTTGGTACCTAAGATCATTCTGACTATCTGCACATGGTATTCAGGCCCTTATCAATGAGGATATAATTTCAGATGGCCATTATCACTTTATATCCAGGGGAACTGAGAAATAATTAATAAGTCTTCCCTCCCCCCATGATTTCAGCTTCAAGAACTGCCTAATATGGGGTAAACTAGTAACCTTCGAGTGCATTTTCACTCTCTTTCCTTCTTCCTTGTTCCTTCCTTGAACTGAGATGTTGCATTATTTTGCCTTTAGTTTCATTGTCCAGAACTAATGACTAAACATTGCTCCGCCTGAAGTTCCTTTTAAGAAATACGTATGGAATATATGAACATTCTCTTCTGCTCTGGGCTCACTGACTGTGAATAGAAGGATTATGACTTTACTTTATACCACAAAAAGAGAAGTGTTCTTAGGTTCTGCAAATGTAGCTTAGGCTAAACCATGATTTAAAAGTGGCATTTAGCACAACATTGGCCTCCAAAATAGATGAAATACTTGTATTCATGCCTTAGCTTAAATTAACATGCCAAAACCAACTCTGCCGAATGAGCCCAGGGATAACTGTATTGCATTTGTTGCTGGTAATGTTATCCTATTGCAGGATAATTGATTTCTGGTGTGCAGGGAGCAGAAACCTCAAAAACATTAATTTTACATTAAAAGACCAGTATAATACAGTTATACAACCCGTACTCATTAGCATAGCCTTAGAGCTGAATGATTTAGTAAAGCACCCAGAAAACAGAACTCAGTTTAAAAGTTGTTTTACTTTCACTGATAAAGTCTTATTTCCTGGTATGGCTGGGACAGACTTTCATCAAACTTCGGGTTTTTTTAGCTTATTGATGGAACAGATCAAGTTCTTCCAGCAATTAGGTTATCAGAAGAGCAATGAAGAATAAATATCTTGAAAGCAAACAGTTTAGGCCCAACCTAGCCAGGGATACTCTTGACTGATTTCCTATGTTGTAAAATATGTTACAGAATGTGAGATTAACCAAGAATATTGCTGCCAACAGCATTCCTGGCTGTATTTTCCCAGTTACATGTAATCTTTTAGAAAACCATTAAAGGTCATGGTGGAGTAAGATGGGTAGAGTTAGGGTTGACATTCTCTTAGGGGAAGTGGGAAAGTTCCTGCCCTTGAGTTGCATGCCCCAGCAGACCTCTTGGCTCCATTGAAAGTATGTAATGGGGGAGTAATATTGCATCATGTCATGACATCACAACTAGTTTGTACTGAAAAATGACAGATAAAGAAAAATGGGCTATATACAGCAATGTGCCAACAGAACAAAAAGGAACAAAATTCCATGTAATAGTTGATTGATTTATTGTACAAAGTTCCTCTACATTTCACTATGTAAGCTTTGTGAGGGGAATCAAAGCATTCATCTAGTTATGGAACTGTCCACAGCAGTTATGTTCTTAATTGTACCTATTTTTCCCTTTGTGTTCTACTGAGAAATTACATCACAAACTCTGAACATTGTACATCTAAAAAACCCCCTAACAACAGAAACCATAGAGATTAGCCAATTCCTAGAGTCTCATGGCATCAGTCCCAGTACAAACCAGCAGTGACATCACAACACTGCACATCATAGTGTGTCTTTGCTCTCCACTCAGCAAAGGGCCCTGCTGGCTGACAGCTGGCAACTCTATCTAAACTAAACCAAGCTGTGATTATCAAGTGGTATCAATTTGTATTATTTAATTATTTCTCATGA
Source organism: Paroedura picta (assembly GCF_049243985.1). Classification (NCBI taxonomy): domain Eukaryota; kingdom Metazoa; phylum Chordata; class Lepidosauria; order Squamata; family Gekkonidae; genus Paroedura; species Paroedura picta. Next base: position 139,123,423 of record NC_135369.1, read on the forward strand.
AAAGCTTCAACTGTTTGTATCCATTAATAAAACCTCTATTAAAGGGGCAGCACTTTTTTTTGTCTAGTTAGCGTCTCAAAGTGCTAATCACCATCTTTGTCTGAATCAAGACGATCCAGGATGCTGTGGTCACAAAATATGAGTGTCAGCTCAGAAATGTAGTACCAAAGCCCTCAGCCCAAAAAGCCCCAACATGTTGTTCAAGAAAAGAAGAAGTTAGTGGGGTGGAGTGAATACTGTTAACAGCAGCTCTGAAGACATTTAAGGGACCAGGCTTCTATATATAGGCTGCAGTCCTGCAACCATTTTCCTGGGAGAAAGCCATGCTGAATTAGATGGGACTTATTTCTGAGTAGGCTTGCTTATATATACCTTTATGGCATGCTTACTGTTATTTTTAAGTCACCAAAATATGATAGGCCTTTGAACAAGCAAATCTATTTCAGGTTAACTGGTGAACAAGTTGAACACAAACTATAAGACATTAATTGTTCCCACAAAAGGTTTGATAAGCCTATTCCTATTCCTGCTGCCGGTGTATGATTACAAAAACAAAAGTTTTGTCAAGAACTTGATAAGCTGCATATCTGACAGATGGGCTCATAGAGCTGCCAATAGCCTGAGGGGAAATGTCCTTTTAACAGAAGCTAAATGTGTGGAAATGGACAATTGAAACATCTCAGTGCAATGAGGGAAATGACATCCTCTGGTAAATAACATCTGGAGCGTCTATGAAGGGGACACAACATTTTTCATTCAGGATGTTGGCAACCCTACATCCCACTTTGCAATCACTGCAGTTGTGTTAATATGGGTAGGTTTATCCTCAAGTGTGCCCACCTACTTGACTCTGCCATGCTGTTTAATCTCTACTCCTCTTGATGTTCTCTAATGCCTTGCAGTTCTCTTTTCCAAAGAGATAATCTTGTGTGTTTTGCTTCAATAACATGTACCAAAATGAACATTAACTGGCATAGTGGTTTTAAGAGGTGTGCTATGCATGCGTTCATAGTCTTCTGACAAACAGAAACACCCTTCCACCACACCAATAAATTTGGACTATGGAACTGTGCTTTATGACACTCTGAGGTTGCACCCAGTATGATTTGCAAATACACATGTGGAGATTACAATTTCCTTGCTGTGTTGTTTGTTCCCATTAGCCTTGGCAAAGGGTCATGCAAATGCAAAATAACTTGTTCTCCTTTAAGAACGACACTATCATTTAGCACAATGCACTTCCAGTGGTTTGCACTGCATAGCTCACATTCTCCAATGGCATGTTTGTTAGCCCTTTCTGAGCACAGAGGATTTTACAGCCAGTTATCTTGTAATCTAATTCATGTCAATTGGGATTGGTCCAGACAAAGGCTCTGTTACTCCCTTCATAAACTTAGGCCCCAATAAATCCGACTTATGCTCTATCAGCACATCTGTTTAGTGTCCACCCCCTTTACATTTTTCACATAATGAACATCCTATCTGTAGCTAATATCAGCAGGTTATCCCAGGAGCAAATCCTTTTACATTCTGTTTTAATTTTAAAATGGCTTTTCCACTTGAAGTAATTTATCCTGATCAAAAATGGGAAGGACTGCACCTGGAGGAAAAAGAACACCTCTGTTCAGAGCTAAGAAAATCATGACATTTTAGCAAGGTCTTGGCAGGACTATTGGGAACTGGGACTTACCCTCCTGACTTCGCTGACTCTACTGAACACCATCTTGTTTCATGTCTTTGGCAGCCACAACAGAGTTCAAAATGGGACTTTGGACCCGGCAGGGCTATTCCTTTTCAAGAGAAAACAACGGGAGCTGGTAGAGCTAGACTGGTATGGTGGTGGGGGCAATGTCAGTCCAAGAAGATCAGAGTTCGTCTCCACTCAGCTATGAGGATCATGGGGGTAATTTTTGGCCAGTTACTCTGTCTCAGCCTAACAAAGAACACAGAATGACTACTATGATAAAAAGAAGGAAGGACCATATATGCAGCCTTGAGCTACCAGGAAGAAGGATGGTTTAAAAAAATGACAGAAGGGATAAAATTTGAAATTGTACCATTGCAGAGGTTTATAAAGGGGCCCCATTTTTAAAAAGGGGGCCCATGTATGTAATTAACCAGTACATAAAGAATTATGCTGTATCTTCCTTTGTATGGTTGTAAGTTACTATAGAGAGACGGTATTTTAATGAATGTTTTAAAAACATATAATTCCCACATCTGCAGTCTGAATTGCATTCCTAAATTCTACAGATGCAGCCTAGCACGATGTATCGATCCACCCATAAATTTGCTAAGATAGAATGTTCTTATCTCCAGCTGAGGAGAGAGAGGCAAGTTCCAACTTGTGCCCAGAGTTTGCCCATTTCACCACAGACAAAGCTGTTGTGAAATTTCCATTTTAGACATGATAGAATCCCTGAACAGATATGTACTTCTGCTTCATCTGATAGTCAGCCACCGAAGAACAAATTATGTTCCTTGTGATTCCCCCCTCTCTCCAGTGTGGCAGAGGCAAAAGACAAAAAGCATGTTTAGAGCTATATCTTACAACCAGTTCAATAACTGTGACAGTGGTGCATCGATCAAAAATGCAGAGAAGTAATTTCACTCAAGTGTCAGAATTGTTTTCCCACTCCCAGAAATGATTCCTTTCCCTCCAGTTTATAAACAACAAGCTTTTAATGATAATTATGTCTCAGCTTCTAAATCAACTTGGGCCATCTCAAGCTTTCCCTGCCCCTTTTGCCTTTCACCAGAATACTCTTCCTGACAGAATTTTGCGGGGGAGAAAAGGACATGGGAGTGTGCTGGTGGCTGGTGATGTAATGTCAGAGTGGGGGAAATCTGGAACTCATTGTAGTCCATTGTAGAATCACTGGAAACTCTATGGTTTTACCAAATATTTTTTCAGAGATTCTTAGAGAAGAAGAAGAAGAATTGGTTCTTATATGCTGCTTTTCTCTACCTGAAGGAGTCTCAAGGCTTACAGTCACCTTCCCATTCCTCTCCCCACAACAGACACCCTGTGGGGTGGGTGAGGCTGAGAGAGCCCTGATATCACTGCTCGGTCAAAAGAGTTTTATCAGGGCCGTGGCAAGCCCAAGGTCACCCAGCGGGCTGCTTGTGGGGGAGTGCAGAATCGAACCAGGCATGCCAGATTAAAAGTCCGCACTGCTAACCAAACTGGCTCTCCTAACCACTACACCAAACTCAGAAGACTGACATCAAATCCACATTTTCCCTGGAAGTGACTAGCGGTTGACAATGATTTTTTTAAAACTTCTCTCACTATATACTAGAATGCTACTTGGAAAGGGCAGCTGAATGGGAACCTGGCTGTCCTAAGAAGCAGTAAGAAGGAAATTTTCCTTTGACAATCATTAAAGTAGAAAGCATTTTTCAGCATGCAATTCATAACACAAAGAACCCCGAGAAATTTAGTTTGACAGGGCTCCTGAATACATTCCTATTTTAAGGATCCTGAACTTTCTTTGTAAAGTTATTCAGGCCTAAGGAAAGACTGAGGAGGGGCTCTTCTGTTTGTTCTTCATTCTAGGATTCCCAGTCTTGCTCCAGTGAAGGTGGAGCCTGGAGAGGGCGAAGCTTCAGGAGGAAGTTACAGCACTTCTGGGTGATGTTCTAGGAATTTCGTCAAATATCCATGGTTCAGACTATAGAGACTAGGAACAATTCATAAAGCACTACTGTCATTTTTCTCCCCATCTTTTCACCCACCCCTCAAATTATTTATAAACTGTCACCAAAAGGCAAATTCTAGAAGGTGCTAAAGAGGGCTAGTCAAATTACAAGTCCCCTCCCAAAAAAGAAACCTTTGACCAGTTGGCTGTCCAACTCTCTTTTTTTATTATTATTTCAAAAATTATTTGTTCTGGGTTTTCTTTTGGTAAAGTGTTTTACTTTCTGTTTCAATATCAATATTTACTTCATATCCCTATGAAAACAAACTGAAATGTTAACCAAAAAGGTTTCTGGATAAATGTGAATTTTTCAGTTCCCCTTTATCAATTTCACTCTTCGTCAGTCGTGTTTTTTTAAATATATAACTTCCTTCAATTGTTTCATATACAAAATCCTTGTAGGCTCAAAGTTTAATGGAGATTTCTTCACTGTTCATAGGCATAGATAACACCTCTGACAAAGAGTGAAATTGAAACAGGGGAACTGAAAAATTCACATTTATCTAGAACCCTTTTTGCTTAACATTTCAGTTTGTATTCATAGGGATATGCAGTAAACATTGATCCTGAAACAGAAAGTAAAACACTTTACCAAAGGAAAACTCAGAATAAATAATTTTTGAAATAATAATAGACCTGAGGCTGGGAAAGGAACACATGAAGCTGCCTTGTACTGAATTGTCCCATCAAAGTCATCATTGTCTACTCAGATAGGCAACATCTCTCCAGGGTCTCAGGCCTTTCACATCACCTACTGCCTGGTCCTTTTAATTGGAAATGCTGGGGATTGAACTTGGGTCCTTCTGCATGCCAAGCGGATGCCCAAGCACTGAGCCAAACCATTCCCATTCCCTGCTGTGTGCATTTAGATCTTGTCAATATGATAGAAAAGGGCTTTCAATAAGACTATGGGCTATGCTAGTACAAACCTGCAAAACCTACACTAATGAACTGAAGTGGCTTCACTTACTTAGGGTCCTTGTCTCTAAACAGATGGTAAGGTGCCAGGCAAATTGGGCTGAGTGGAGAGCAGGGCTCAGTTCCAGGTGTGATGGTAATGGTGTTGTATCTTGGGAACAAACATTCAAGTCTGTATAAGTTGCCCATAGAAATGGCTGAGTTACAAAGAAAACAAATAAACACCAAGCTAATGATGAGAGAAGGATATATGGTTCAAAATTCAGCAGAAACAGTCGTCTGCTCCACATGTCCAGGAACTGGATTCTATCCTTCATTTGGCCATTTTCGTCTCCCTATTGCAAAATTAGTCTATGCAAACACTTCCCTGCCTAATGCATAAAACACATGACAGGCATATAATCATTTGGGTAAACAGTCTTTCTTTTTATTGCAAATTAGGATCAGCTGCTCTCATCAGTGTCAGAAAGCAAACAATGTAGATAAACTTTAATTATTTTCAAGAATTATGAATATTTAAGAGCTTCAAACTGATTTCCTTGAGTGTTCCCCTTATGAACTCTTTTGCTAATGCAAGGAATTATTAAACATTGCATGACCACAGGGATATAGCCCAGGACAAAGAATTAGATGTAATGCCTATGCTGTATCTTAAATGCACAAATAAATCAGGCTAGCATGGGGCAGACTTTTTGAGAAATTTCCTGACATGTATAATACACCCTGGTCAGAACACAACTTTGCTTTTAATAAATCACAATTTAGTAATTCAATAAATCACAATATAGTAGTTTTAAAGTTACCCTTTAAATTCTTTTGTTGAAGGATGAGGACTTTGAGGTCAGAAAGAGAGTTTCCCAGTGAGCTGGTATGTTCTATTGCTTTTTAATGTCAGATTTATATACATTCATTCCCCTCATTCCATCTGAAAATGTAGGCTGTGGTCCAGCTAGTATCAGCTGGAATAAAATGCTGTTAATTCTTTTGAGGTATCCCAAAACTCCTGCTTATTTTTTGCTGAAGCATATTAACACAGTTGCCCTTCTGGCATTTTAAAATGCAACAAATATGCATTTTTAAAATTCTTAGTTCCTGCTTGTCTGGCAATAATTAAATCAGCCCATATGGTAAGTGAACCAACAATTTCAGCTGAGTTGCTAGCTAGTAAAAGTTGGCATCATCTGCTCTAATCGGTGAAAGGGACCTTTCATTTAAAAGTGAAGTCAGGATTATTATTTGCTTGCTACAGTATCAAAAAAAATATTGTCCCTCTTCAGTTTCATTCATGGTTAAGAAGCAAAGGGAGGAAGTCTTTCAGATGCCTATAAATCTACTGTGTGGATAATTAAAGTGTGTTGATTGTCTTCTTGATCTCACATATGCTCTTCTCAAACAATACGAGAGTTGCTAACAGATGCTTTGAGGCAGAAGTAATTTCTAAATAGTTGCAGCCGAAGGGAATATCGAAACACATGGACAACAGCTGGAAATAATTTTTTGAAAACTAAGCATCAATATGCTTTTAAATTATAACATGACTCAGATTCTAGGGACAGAGTGGGTTAGACATCCTGATCAATAAGTACATAAATAAAATGTACCCATATATGGCTGGCCTTCCAGTGCTCGACAAACACTTGAAAATGCTCAGGTTCAAGCTGCAGTGAATCGGATGGCAAGTCCGTAAACCTGACAGGACTGGATGCTAGAGCTGTCTTTGCATGAGGCATGTTCCGGTAGCTTAGTTGTGCCAACTGAAGACAAATGGACTGATCTATTTACTTTGCTGACTTCAACATGCTGTCTATGCCGCTGGCTCCATCCCATCTGAGAACACACTGTTCCTGATGAAAGATTAATAATGTGCCACCTCAGACCCACAGAGGCTCCCAGCCTCTCTTCAACTTAGTTAAGGGAGTGGCATCGTCATGATACCTCTGTGGCTTCATTCCACATTACTTCAGTAATGTGACCATAAGAGAAGGTGGCCAGAAAAATGCTAGGGCTGTTCTTTCAAATCTGGCCCATTCTTTGAGGCTGGTATTCTTCTGATGGGAATTTAGCCCTTCTTATCAACATTACCAGACTAGTGCAGAAAAGTGGTACCATGCTTCTCTGGGTCATTGCGTTAGTTGTTCATTTTCCCTTTTAAAATGTTTCCTCAATATTTCAGCAAAACTGAATATTTGCAGCTTTGGGGGCTGCCCCCCACATGTATATGTTGCCTCTCAGGCTTCAAGGCTATTACTTGTAGGATTGTCAGGTTCCCCATGACACCAGTGGGGATGGGGGGGGGTAGTGTAGGGATGCATGATCCAGATCGGTAAACATGTGGAGATTTGGGGATGGAGTCTGAAGAGGATAGGGACCTAAGTGAGCCTTCGGGGAGGGAGGTATATAAATCTAAATAAATAAATCTAAATAAATAAAGTGGGGTACAATGCTATGGACTCCATCCTCCAGAGCATCCATTTTCTCCAGGAGAACTGACTGCTGTAATATGAAGATGAGCTGTAATTTCAGGAGATTCCCAGGTCCCACCTAGATGCTCTCATCTCTTGACAGTGCACTGGAGGGCTTAGAACAGGGTTAGTCAAACTGCGGCCCTCCAGATGTCCATGGACCACAATTCCCAGAAGCCCCTGCCAGCGAATGCTGGCAGGGGCTTCTGGGAATTGTAGTCCATGGACATCTGGAGGGCCGCAGTTTGACTACCCCTGGTTTAGAATCACCGGACAGCCCTTGCTAAAACTCATATCTTTTGTTCTATGTTATTTTTCAATATTGTACTTCCTTCTATACTTCCATCTTTCCAGGAATTCAGGCAAAAGTCTTTCATATCACCTACTACCTGATCCTAGTAAGCAAAGATATTGGAGACTGAACATGGGACCTTGTGGATGTAAAACTGATAGTCATGGGGCCGATTCAAATGCAAAATATTATGTTGTTAAATGCTGAATGTTTGTTATTATTTAAAATATGCATATCCCATGTATTTAAATCTGAAAATTGACAAGATAGCCAACAAATCAATAATATAACATATGAAATACAATAATCAGTATTGAAATCTCAAGTTCAAACACATATCACAGTAGAAAAGAACCAGTGCAGAATAAATATATCTTTATAATACCCAAGAAAACAAACAGTGCAGACAATAATACAACTTGAAGAGAGAGCAGGCAAACCTAGAAGACTGGAAGCAGCATGTGCAGCTTAAACAACCAGCATCAAATCCTTATAAGTCAATGGAAGCAATTAAACTAATTAAGTGGCAACCCTTCCCCTCAACCATAAGAACAAATTGGACAGAACATAACAATAATGAATAACCCCACGTACCACAACTGAAAAGGCTCTTTACTCTGTAGCCTTTTCTTTGTGAGCTGGATTTGTGGGTAGATACATATATCAGTGGAGGGTTCAGTGCCTTTACATACCACCTTTCATTTGCTATAAGATTAAAAATACAATTAAAAGTAAACTGTTGGATATTATTATTATTATTATTACTAGAGGCAGAGGCAAAGGGAAAAAACGGGCACTAGGATGAACACCTGCACTCTGGCTTTCCTGGGGGCTATCCACTTGGCAAAAGTGTAAATCATAGGAGAAGGAAGGAAGGAAGGAAGGAAGGAAGGAAGGAAGGAAGGAAGGAAGGAAGGAAGGAAGGAAGGAAGGAAGGAAGGAAGGAAGGAAGGAATGACACAGGGGTCAAGTTGGGTCCCATGGGGCTGGTGGGCAGCCTTCCCACCATGGGGCTGGTGGCGAAAACATGCATATGCAGCTATTCTGCGCATGCGCATTAGCACCACTTGCTGGCAAAAACGTGCATGTGCACGGCCGGGCTGGCAGCTTTCCCTCAACCCCAGAGGCGGTCCTCAACCGGAAGAAGGTTGGGGACCGCTAGTCTAAACTATGCTCTTTATCTCCAGTTTTTCTCCATTTCCCCTTAAGATGCAGGAGAAATCTGCAATTTGAGTTGTTTCATCTCCTCTTGGCTTCTATGGGCAGTGGGACAAGGCTGGTGTTCCACCCCCTTCAAACTTCAGGAGCTGAATGGGACACTTGCTACCCATTCACAACATTCCTCAAGAATCTTATAGTAAAATCCCATTGAGTTCAGAGTACTTACCCCCAAGTAAATGCACAGTTGGTTCTTCTACAGTCTGACAACTTTAAGACAATGAAATTGTTCAGGTATCTATAAATTGTTTGTAGCATGGAACTTTATAATTGCCAAGAGAAATGACCTATAAATCATGAAATCCCCACTTCTGAAGTTATCTTTCATCAGTCTTTAATATTAGCCATCCAACCCTCCATTGTTGTAAAGATAACTATGTGGAACAATCCTAGCAGGACCTCTGTCCACAAATCTATGACCATCTACAAGATTCCAGAGCTTTTCTCAAAGTGAGCAAGGAACTCATGTAGGGAAGAAACGACATACCCACAGTTTCATTGGTATACTTCAGCTGAACTAAGGAATGGAAAGCGGGGGAGATCCTTCCATTCACTGACTTCACATGGATCACCTGCTTCTATTTTGAAATATGTTATTCCAGCATACTCTCCCTGAAGTCAAAAAATTTCTCAGGTTAGGTCTTTGGTGCTATAGAGCTTCTTCTCTGTTTCTACAGAGAAGGTATTCCTTTGTAGGAAATCATAGGGAAATGCACGGAAATGATACACAGTTAGTAACACTGGAATATTCCCCATGGCTTGCCAACTGGTAACGCCACTGAATAGTAATAAAGGGGTTCACAGTCCTTGTTATAGCATTGTTTCATGCCCCAGTGAGGAATATTTCTGCTCTAAGTGGCAGAATTTCTTAAGTTACACAGTCTGTGAAACTGGAAGTATGCACAGTAAGAAAACCAGATGCAAATCCTACACATGACATTACAGAAATATCTGTGTAGCATAGCCATAATGCATGATGTGGAAGAGTCTATTTTAGTTAGGAAACACCCAGTTGACATTTGTTTTTTTTTACTTATTCGCAGTTTGATTTGCTCTAAAACTGCCCCAAACTGCTTTGACTGAATTTAGGTGCATAATATCAGACACATCCCTCCAACTCATAAAGTCTGTTGCGCATACATGCATGTGTGTGTGTGTGTGTGTGTGAGCAGTCTAAATTTTCATACACTGTCAAGTGCCAGTCATCGGATTATTTTTGCCTAAGAATGCTGAAAGTTTAAGAAATGGATCAAGGAATATTTAAACAGGAAATGTCTTTCCATATTCTGGAAACAGCACAGGAAGAGCTAATTTGGTTGTTTGTTCACAAGGGTCCAAATAACATTTCTCCATCTCATACTGATATCCTCATGGAGTTTATTGTTTGAAAACCATGACTGAGTGAGTTGAGAGAACTGGCTCCAAGGGGTGGGGAGACGACCCACTGGCCTTTTATAAACATTCTGCACCAATTTCAACTTTTATTAAAAAAAAATAATCAGTGGAAGCAATGCATGAGTAACTTGTACATTCTTTGAAGGGGTTGCATTTTTGTGTCTGATATTTATGTTTTCACTCCAGTTTTGTTTTGTGGCTGCGGCTGCTAAGAGCCACGCTGGGGTCCCAGACCCTTTCCATGGGATCTCCTTTCTCCTGCCAAGATCTTACCCATGCATCATATGGAAAGACATGACTAAAGAAGCTAATAAGTGGTTATTTCTGTGCATGTGCTATATTTTGTATATCCATACCCTCTTTTATAGCCTACCCTGCTATCACTATGTGAAGTAGCCACATTTCACACTTTCCTTCTTCTTAGTAAAAGGGCCACTGGCGTGACCAGGCACCTGGAAGTTTCTGCCCCTAATATCATCTAACTCAGCAGAACTGTTGGTGCATAAAAAAGAAGAAACTCACTTCTATCCTTTGCATTTCCCATATAGTTGAAATGCTGCAACTAGAAGCAGTCACAGAACCCCAATTTCTCCAGTGTAGTCATGTTGCCTTAAAACAAACAAGGCAAAACAAAAATTCCGATTGCGGAACACCTGCTGTGTTGAATAAATTAGTACTTTAATGATATTGTCACTTCAGCTACATGGAGAAGTGACCCCTTTAGGTCATGGTATATAAGACTGGCGGCTCCAGTTTTAACATAATGATTCAAACTTAGTTGGAGGGAGTACAGGTTTCATCAAGGGCCTTTCTTAGGCCTCTTTATAATATGTTTGTCTTATGTACTTTGTACATGCTATGGAGAATTCATTAGATAAGGGTTGTGTGACCCACCTATTGCTTGAAAGAAGTTTCAATGAACGTATCTATTTTCCCAACAGTAAAGAGAGCAGAGCAGCACTGCTGACAGAGTTGGAATTGGAAAAAAAGAAGTATGACAAACTTCAGCCTTTCCCCCCAGCCCCCAGAACAAACTTTAGCACTTAGAATAATTTCATAAACTACAAGAGCAATAACAGCTAGAGGGCAAGACTGCCCTTTGGAAGTGTAATGCAGGGAAGAGTAAACACCTGGAACAATAAAGGGATAAACAGGAAATTCTTTCATCCTTACTAAAATACTGTGCCTCAGTCCTCTTGGCAACTGGTTCCAAAGACCTATGCCCATCACTGTGAAGCCCACACTGCTCAAATTATTGACTCTTGGGCTACTGGGTTGTATCTTTTTACGGGCATTTTGATCTTGCCAGTCATGTGTGGCCCAAGCTCGCTTTATGTGTTCACCACTTCCCCCTTGTCACCAGTTCTTAAATCACTCGAAGCCTCTTTCCAGAGTCTGGATCCCTATTGCTTGGTGAAGTCATGCTGGTTATATTGCTCTCTTCCCAATCTGCAGGCTGTCTGCCAAAGACAAAGTAAGGGCAACAACGTCCAAGCATCTGTAACAGTACTTTAGTGACTTGTGTCTCTGCTTCCCTATTGTTTTACAGATTTTTGTACTTCTGTCCAAGTAATAAATCTTTTTCTTCAGAACTTAAGGGAAAGGTAATGTAAGGACTATGGTTTCAAGACAATCTTTCTGAGCTGGGGGCTGAAGTCTTTGCTATCCTTCTTTAGTGTGAAAGGCATTTAAAATATGTTTGTGCCAATGAAGACTATCTTGCGTGACTAGATGGAAGTTCCAGCCTACTGCATTACTGGACACAACACTGCAAATAAAGCTAAATGCTAACGATCCTTTTTATTATATTCTCTCGAAGACTCTCTTGCTTCTGTATCCTATGGTGATAAATATGTCAAGCATATGGCACCAGTGCCATTTGGCACTATTAGTGGTATTCACTCAATGCTTTTGCTGGGCTTTATGTGGGACAGTGAGTGTATTTCATAACCTGTAAAGTTCAGTGAAAAAGCTTTCTGTGACTGCTTGAATAACTCAGTTTTGCATGGTTTGCAGGAAGGCAGGAGAACAGAAGTCTTCCTGACTTCATCAGGCAGGACAGAGTGGGGGCCACAGCAGAGAAGGCACAAATCAGGGCAGTTGTTGATTTTGCCCATTTGCAGATTCTTCAATTGTAAGATTGCAGAAGCACGTGTACAGGACACACAAACAATCCCAGAGTCCTTGGTTTCCATAGGAGTAAAGGGAAAGACCCTATCTGCTTCTTTTCCAAGACCACTAATGTTAGGAGAAAAACATTGTAGGTAGTTCTCCAGAATACAGAGAACCTGATGCCTAATGAGAGAGGGGATCCATTAATTCCTTAGTTCCTAGCACCAGTACCAGTGAACCCTTTTTTCTTTGCTCTGGCACTGGGACTATTTCCTACCGTCTAAACTACAACAACTATCTACACCAATTGTTCATGGAGCGGAAGCCGCTATCATGCCTGATCTTGATGTAAGAAGCTTATCTGAAGCAGTCAGGGACATAAAGAAAACCAGACCACCATTAAGTCCTTGCTGCCCTACCCCAACTCCCACTATAAATGAAGCTTGAAATGAGTACAAGCTCTTAGAAGCATTTTTGCCCAAGTCTACTAGTGGGCTTGTAGTGCAACAGTTACAGCCAAGGCAGATACTGAATATTACCTATATATAAACATTTATTTAAGTTCATTTGGCTTTTCCACTAAGTAACAGATGACTTCATGAAGTTAGAAACAAACAAAGAAAACAAACAAGTTACTCACTACAGGTCTAGTTCACTAAGTTCTGCTTTCACATAAGGCTGATAGATATTCATGGAAGCTTCCCTGGAGTATTATTTCAAACAAGGCTAAATATGTACCAGGATGTGTTTGTGCACACACGTGTGTGTGTGTGAAGACCTGATTTGTTTTGAAAACTGTAATGTCTAATAAATGTTCTGCTGCCTTTCATTTTTTAAATGAGCGAGGAAAAAAGTTTTCGTTCAAGGGGCTAGTTACCAACCATGCTTGTACAAACACACAAGATCTTTCCTGAACACAAGCCAAGAAGAAGGAACAGCCATGGAGTTGGAATAATGATTGACCCTTTTGCTTGCGGAAATGGTTCTCTTCTCCCACTCTCGCCTCTTCATTAGTAAAAGCAAGAGAGCATTTGCAAATTGTGCTGATTATGTTCCAAATACCAGGAAAGGCTTCAGCTTTCTTTCCGCTGTTGAACTGATGTTTACCTTACATCACCATTCTGCACTTCCACTCTGACACTTCTTGTTTTGTTAAGCTGCTTTCATTTGACAACGACTTGTAATGATTCCTGTTTGTTTCCTTAGCGGTCAGGAATATGAGCATGTGGAATGAGACATGATGGGGAAGGGTGCGACACTTAAATGGCACAATTCAAAGGAAAGGATGCACACAGAAAACTGCCTCTGGACTGTCCAAAATGCTTCCTCAAAATGCTGCCAAATACTTGACAGTAGCACAAATAGGTGCAATCTCCCAATAGGATCTCCCAATAGGATTTCAAGTATGGTCAAATACTTTGGCCACCTCATGAGAAGGAAGGACTCCTTGGAGAAGAGCCTAATGCTGGGAGCGATCGAGGGCAAAAGAAAAAGGGGATGACAGAGAATGAGGTGGCTGGATGGAGTCACTGAAGCAGTTGATGCAAACTTAAATGGACTTCGGGGAATGGTAGAGGACAGGAAGGCCTGGAGGATCATTGTCCATGGGGTCGCGATGGGTCGGACACGACTTCGCATCTAACAAGAACAACAATGAAAATGTCACTTTGAAGTGGCTGCATATTCTTTATTTGTGTGAGTGTGAGAGAAGGGGAGGGCTGTTTCTGATTTTATCTGTGTCAATTATCAACCAGGTTGTTATCAGTTACACTACGAAATTTAAAACCACTTTTTCCCCCATACGTTCTTAATTTTCCCCTTAGTCCCCAAAACCATAAACCGTCACTTCATTCTTATTTGTATCACACAGAAAGTCCAAAAGCTACACATATGGTACAACAAAATTTGAGTTCAATTGCACCTTTAAGTATGAGCTTTTGAGTACATGAACTCTTTCTCAGACAAAATGGAACAAGGATTGTTAGAGTACAGATATAAGGAAAATACCTTTACTCTTACGATCCTTGTTCCAGGACACACAAAACAGGATGGGGTCCGAAAGAAGGTGGATTAGTGACTGAAGTGGTGGGGGGAGAAATAAACAAGGAGGGATGAGTGTCTGTGAAAGGGTTGGAAAGAGGGGAGGAAATAAAAGCAGAGGGAAAACTTCTTAAAGTTCTTTGTGGATCTCTATTTTTTTCTAGAAAGGATTAGTTATGATTTTTTAAATATGCATTGTTTTATTATGTTCTGTATGATTCTACAATACCTATTAATGCAAATTGTAAGCTGTCTTGGAAAAATTTAGCTGAGACTATGGGACAGATGTTTTTTTCTAAATTCTGGATTTATCTAAATGCTAATCAGATCCTGGTCCTAAATTCTAATGTGATTTAAGAAAGAGAGAAAACATTATCTTTATTGTGCTCCTTCTTTTTATCCAGTCATTATTGAAAAGGTGATCCAGCAATTTGGAACTTAATTTTGATAAAATGAACATGAACATAAAATGAACTCTGTGTCCTGAATTTTAATATAGCAAATTTGCACTCTGATTTTGAAAATGCTTTTGAATAACTTTGTAGTGCTGTCCCAATCCCTTATATGAGCTACTATTTATGTGAGGAAGAAAACTGCTGGAGATGTAAACGATATATTGAATTTCAGCCAGCCAAACTTATGAAGAGAATAAAAATCTTTGATTTTACATGCTAGGAATTTAAAATGTCTAATAAGGCACTTCTGAGTTCAAATTATCTTCAAAAGAAGGTAACATTACAATTTCTCAAATAAATGCATAGCTCTAAGACACTCATAGCTCTAAGTATTGTAAAGGACATACACTTGTCAAGGTATTCATTCTGGGAATCCCCTTCTTTCAAATAAAAAAAAAGATTTTGAAGTAATTTAATCTTCATGTGACTATAAAAAAGTATCCCTTTATCTTTGGCTAAACTTACTTATAAGTAGAATTGCTGAAATATGCAAGATTGAGTGTGGATTATTCAAGAGCATAAGAAGAATTGCCTGTAGGCGGCATCAAAGGAGATATGTATTTAGCATAGTTAGATTAGGAGCTTTCTGATATTTTTACAGTAGTCTCCTCTAGTGTCCTGATTGGAGACTTCCTGTTCCTTTGAGCATAGTTCCTTGCCTCCAGAATGAATAGAACAGAAGGAATGCAGAACAGAACAGTCAGTTAGTTCGGGCTCTCTTCTCTCCTCTTTGCATACAACATTTGTTTCTCTTCAAAATAAAATTATCTTATTCCTTTAAGTGGTCTGGTGCTTTACTCCTCTTTGCAACAAGATTAACATTCACATTTTGCTGAACGGACACTTTGGTTTGAGGAAAGCTCAGCTGTCATCAGGACTGTAATTACCTTATATACTCATGTATAAGCTGAGTTTTTCAGCACAGTTTTTAACACTGAAAAAGCCCTTTATAAAAAGGCTTATAAGCGGGTATATAGGTAATTGAAATAACAGACTGCTCCCAGCCAGCCAATCGTAGCATTGCCATTTGCAAAGATTTTGTAAGCTGAGCTTGTTGCTCCCTGCCAGCCAATCGTAGCATTGCCTTCTGCAAAGGTCTTGAAAGCTGATCTTGCTCTGGCAGCTTGTAGGACATCAGTGGTTTGACTGAGGGAATCTGATCTTTTTCTTCCCTTCTTTTCCTAATAACTTCTTCCAAACTATTATTTTGGTTTCTGTCCTTTCTTCTTGGGGTTGTGTTTCTTTTCAAAGTTGATTTTTATATTTCTTCCTTTCAGTGTTCAATTTTACAGTTCTTTATTTCAGTGTTTTGTTCTGGGGGCAGCACTATAGCTGAAGTTAGAGTAGTCCATTCTCCCAGTTTGTTGGGTGTTGTACTTGTAGCAGGTTGCCAACTTTGGGTACTGTTGTTCTGCTCTGGTTTGCTGGCGGGGGGGGGGGCACTGTTTGGTTCTCCTCCCAGAGCTGTTCTCACAGAGCAGTTCTTTCAGTGCTCTCTCAAGGTGTCTGGCATCAAGAGAGGAAGGGAAGGCAATTGTAAGCCGCTTTGAGACTGCTTTGGTTAGTGAAAAGCGGGGTACAAAATCCAGCAGCTATTCATCCTCTGTATTTGTTGGGGGGGGGAGGCTGGATGGGAGAGCCTGTGATGATGGAACATGTAAGTTTACCAGTAGCTGCTGCATTTTCCACCCTTGGCTTATATGCAAGCCAATATGTTTGCCCAGATTTTGTGGTAAAATTAGGTGCCTTGGCTTATATGTGGGTCAACTTATATGTGAGTATATACGGTACTTGGAAATAATATCTGGGGGAACTGGCTTCACTGAATTGTGTTCCAGTTCCACAGAGATCAGTGAAATTTGCATCACTGAAGTGGATGCTTTTTCTCCTGCAGTAGCAAAAGAGACTAGAGTACGGGGGATTCCCCAGTTTTACACCGCATTTCCAGGCAACAGAGACCAGTTCTCTTGGAGAAAATGGCTTCTTTGGAGAGTTGACTCTGTAGCCTTATATTCCATTGAGGTCCCTCCCCACCTCAAAGCCCACCCACACCCAGCTCCATCCCCAAAGTCTCCAGGAATTTCCCAGTCCAGAGCTAGCAACTCCAGATGAGAGACAAATAACACTGGGAGGCCCGCATGTTTACTAGAAATGTAGGATTGGGATTTTCAGCAGGAAAGCTTTTCCTACTACTTCTTAGCACAAAAAGGAACACAGTGTTGTTCCCATATGACCAGAACATTCTTATCCTGGGCTGTGGTCGTGTAGTGACAAAGACCTTTTCTGCTGATTGATTGATTAGGCACAGAACACTCCTTGTTCGGTTCTAATTTCTCCCTAATTCTGAATAGGATCAGGCCGCTTCTGGTGGGGCCCCAATGCTGGCCCAACTTGCACCTTCAGTTGCCTCGCAGCAAGGGAATGCAAAAAAAATCCATTCATAGAACGCAAAAATAGTATTGTAATGTATATTTTTAAAATTTCAACATAGGAACAATTTGTCAGCTCCAAAAATGGGACAATCTGGTCACCTTACTCTACTCTGACTAGCATGCATTCTGTGGTAACATAAATGAACATTGAAGGAGGTAGTAACTCAAGAGAGAATACTGCTCTGAAATGAATTACAGATGGGACCTCTCCTATGATAGTGTTTTGCTTATGTTGGACTGTTTGAATGTATGGAGGAAACACCTACACATTGCATGGGAGATCCATGACTGCAATTCCCAGTGTGGGGTGGGGGTGTTTGTCCTGTGACAATTTCCTGATCTAAATCACTTTCCAAAGCTGCTATTATCCTCATAAGAAAGCCCCCTTTCAGAGCTAAGATCAGCTTTGAATCAAGGTGTATATGTGTTTCTAATTTCGATCAAGACAATAGCATGGGGAGGAAATAGGTTACAAATTCTTCCCTGGTGCTGTTGTTCAAATAAAACTGAAACTCGCTTCAAGCTGCTTTGAAGGAAATATTTCAGGAGATGCAACATGTGACATGTAGTTTGACCCCAGTTCAGGAACTGATGAACCCTGATTAAAATTGGCCCAGCTCATGGTGACTTCATAGAAATGTGTCCGCTTATACCTGCTGAGGCTCTGGCTCAAAGTTTTAATTACTGTAGATAATTTTTAAACATTTCCTTTCAGTTTTGCAATATGTTTTCACTAAAGCGCTTGACTTCTTGTGTGTGTGCAAAGTCCATGGCAATAGATTTCTGTTGGTAACAATGTAGCATGTGTTCTTTTCTTATTAGGAGTTAGTTCTGTGGACAAAAACACAACATGCAGTAGTCTGAAAGGGAGGAAAGAAAGCTGTTTTTAAAACTTCCTGCAGCCATTACATCCTTGTGTTCTGTTTTACCATTCAACCCTGTTCCCCTTCTCTTGTTACAGGGCTGAAGCCTGATGCATGTGTGCATGTACATTACTTGGTTACTTGGTGCCTGGTTTTATTCTGCAGAAGATGGTTAGTAGTTGAACAGGTAAATAAGCTTGTTTGAAAAGCACTGTTTTTGAGATGATATGCAAGTTCAATCTCTGACTATATTTTCCAACATGAGATTTTAAACATGTAACATTTCAACCTGGCAGGAGAAGACAACTAGTTCTTCCCAAGCAACAGCATTTATAGTGCGATCCTGAGCAGAATGACAACTTTCTATTCCCCATCACTTTGATGAATTTTGAAAGGCATCAATCACTCCGTAGAGGATTATACTGTTACTCTTATAGACTCTGGGGATACAATTATGCATTCTTGCCAAATCAGGCATGGATTGGGTTCCTTTGTACATTGTATTGAATGTCTTTAGTTCATGGTTCATCGCTAAGAAATGCAAACAGACCCTTTGAACTCCTCTCTTCACTCATCCCAGAGTGATCCATCACTATCATGCAATGCAGCAACGTCTTGTTCAGGCATCACATCTGTAACTACAAGCTGTAACTACAAGCCCAAAGCCCCTTCTGGATCATCACATTATTCCATGTCAAGGAATTCCAAGCCCCTCTATTCAGAGGAAGACACTAGATTGTGGTGACTGAAGTTTACTCTCTAGATCTTTAAAGTTGTTTGAGCATTCGGCCCAGGCCAGCTCATCCTAAGTGCAGGGTTGACCCTAGTTGTGTTTGGATGAGAGACCACTAAGGAACTTCAAGGTTGCTTCTCAGAGGAGACCAATGACAAACACTTCTGTTGGTCTCTTGCCTTGTAAATTCTAAGGGTTTTACTGTGAATTGATAGCACTCTCCTGGCATCAAGAAGAAGAAGAAGAAGAAGAAGAAGAAGAAGAAGAAGAAGAAGAAGAAGAAGAAGAAGAAGAAGAAGAAGAAGAAGAAGAAGAAGAAGAGATAAATTATTGCCACCAAGGATCTAAGAAAGTCAGCCTTGATTTAAATAGGAGGCCAAAGAACTGACCCATGATCTCACACTTTAATTGAGTCTCATGTAAACTGGGCTGCCATCCATGCACAGCAGGTATATAACAGCTATACCATTGCACTGCATGAGTAAATGAGACACTCTCACTGTGTGTGTGTGTGCGCGCACATATTTATGCAAAGCCCCGTTAGTCAGTTCTTTTTCCTCAGCCAGTCTCAAATTTAAATAGACTTTAAGATCAAACTAGTGAGAATGAATTAATTCTGTTGAAAGTACTTCATGTTGTCCAGCTGTAAACATATTTAATTCCTGTCAGGGTAATGGGAATGATTCCACCAAGTTCTAATGGACTGATTATTTTTCTCCCTAGCATTTGAAGTCTGGAAAAAAAATGTCACTAGTAAACATAGAATTGAGGAATTAAGGGAAATAAATGTTGATTTGTCTTTCCCATTCTCAGTGTTCAAACCCTAAGGCCTGATAAACGAAAGGTTTCTGTGTTTTCTGCCAAGTGAATTCTGTCCCTGACTGAGTCATTCCATCTGGGGTCCCATTCTCAGAAGGAATGACAGTGAAAGCATGCCATGGAACCATGTCAGTGTCTCTAGTACACAGCGGCTTGAATTATATATGACACTTCCAAAAACGATCGAAGAAAGAGACCCATATGAACATGAAGACCATGTGGAGCATTGCATAGTGCTCTGGCATTTGTGGTTGTCCTATCTGCAGCATTCTCCAAGGGTTGATCCAAGTGTACTATCTTTCAAATGCCATGCCAGCGAATGTGACACAACACTGGGAAAGCTGAATATACTGTTTGCCAGACTGATCTCTGGGACAAGGAAACTAGCTTATCTTAACTACAATAGACCAGCCTTATTAGGGAACACTGTCAGCAGGATCCCATTGCAAATTAATATATTGTCTCAGCCAGGGCATTTTGGCCCTTATTGGGCCAATTTCCATTGTGACTCTGCCCTGGAGGTCCTTTTTTGCCTGAGGCAACATGAGCCAAACAGGAAGGGATGGTCAGGGGTGGGGTATGGAAGGCGATTGGCTGGCTGCTGGACACACAGGCAAGCTGGTTGGAGGAGGAGGCACTTGGGCAGGACAGCTGCCCTGAGTGGGTGTTAAGTGTTGAGTGTCACTTAAGCCATGAGACATGCTCCTCCTCCAAGGTCTTACGAGATATATTAAGTGGAACAGATAGTGAGTTGCAACATTGGGGGGGGGGAATAGAAGGGTTGTTCCCTACTCATACTTGATATATAATAATGGTGGTAATATTGTACCAGTTACTTTGAAAGAAGATGTTATGGATCAGAAGGCCATCTTCTCTGCCAGAAAACCCCCATTCTATGGTCAGAAGAAGAAAACCATACTTTTATGGTCAAATGACAGGAGAATGTCTCATCAGGAATTGTGTGTGTGTGTGTGTGTGTGTGATGACTTCTAACATGTCAACTTGAAGTCTTAAAATCCAGTAGGGCTTGCAGAAACACAATTGGTCAAAGGTGGCTTGGTGGGAAGTGGGCATCTCGGCTCCCTGATATAGGACTGGCTTCATAGAAACCACCTGGTTGGGAAGAAGAAGATAAAATGTTTTCAGCTCATTATTATTTCATAATCTGTTGCAAAATTCTGCTTATCTGCAAGAAATGGAATGCTTTGATGAATAAGGAACTTAACAGCTGAGTTATGTGTTTAATTGAGTTTTCTGGAATGACTATTGGGATGTCAATCTTATTGACAATTTTATCCCTTTTATATCATTCACATTTTTTCTTCTCCTTTTTTGTATTTTATACTGTAACAAATTGAATTAAAATATTCAGCTCATTAAGTGTAATAATGCCAAGAAAATTGGGAGGAACAGAGACAAAGTTGGCACAATGCCAACACCATCCTTTTGTTAATGTTCCCACTGACTTGCATCCTTTTCTCAAAGAGAAATCGCAATGTAAATCAGGACCCAGAGTAACTTAGATAGTATTCTTTTTGCCTTTTTATTTCCTAGTCCCATGCATAAGCTATACTGTGCTATTTGTCTGTATAAGGAATATAAAAATCTCAGACAGCTGTTAAACATCCCCTAAGCACCTGGCGATGAATCCATTCCTAAAATCTAAAACCTCTGCAAGCTAGAGGGATTAGCTGAGTCTAGGAGGAGAGACAAACGTTATTCCCTATACAGACTCACATGGAACCCTTGTTTCAATTAGTCAAACCAACTAATTGAATCAGCAAGGCATTTTTGCAGGATATACCTTAGGATGCAAAGGGTACAGGATCCTTAACCCATAAACATTTGCCACACAGTTGACATTGATTTAAAAAACAAAAGCCTACAATCACAGGAAGGCTATTCACACTGATGAAAGAAAGCAGTGCACCGCAGCCAGAAGCAGTGCAACTGAGTACCATGGACTTTCGAGCTGAAGCACCAGCAGAACCCCAAGAACCAGAAGAGAATGCAGAAACCAAGATCAGAAAATCAAATAAGGGACTACCACCGAAAAGACTCTCCTATTTAGGAAGGTCTGTTGTAAAATGCTTATTTTATAGAGGACTGGGAGGGAAGTGGTTAAATTGTCTCATCAGATTTGGCTGGGCTCATTTGGATCTTGTGTCCTCTTAATTCTGTGTGCTTTAAATCTTGAGTGCTTTTAATTTTGTTGTTTGCATTTTAATCTGTGTTTTAAACTTGTTAATTTAGATTAAGATAGTAAAACTGGTTAGTAGGAATCAGGTTTTTGGTCATTAAAAATGACTGAATATATGGAATGTGATGTTCTACATTTGCTTTCTAATCACAAAGATTATTTCCTTTCTTTATATTTTGTCTCCCACAAATGGCTGTTTTTGTAATTATTACCCTTTTGTGAATATTTGATCACAACTAACAAAGACCTCACCTTTCCCCTCATCTACAATGAGAAATGCAACCCCCCCAAACAACAACAAGAACTGTGGTATAATAGTGTGTCAGAGTAGGACTTGGGTCAGTCTTTTATTCTAACACTACTAGTAAAGCCTGTTGTGTGCTGTAATGCAACGGGCGCAAGCTCATTGTTTGTTGTGGATTTTGTGCTGGTAACCCTTGGAAGCTGGTAACCTTAAGAGGAGGTCTCTCTGTGCATGACAGTCCTAAGCCAAGTCAGGTTCATGCACACCTAGGTAGTTTGGAATTTCAGAACATGAACCTACACCTATCTGGCAACTTTACCTCCTCTCTGAGGGGGGTGGAGAGAATCCACCAATAGGAGAATTTGGAACCTTCAGCATTTTGTCAAGGTGTACAGTCATGATTTTATGTACATAGGTGCTTCACAGGGTTGTTGTGAAGATAAAATGCAGGAAGGGAGCCATCTATGCCATCCTGAGCACCTTGGAGAAATGGCAGATTTTAAAAAAAATATGCTATAGGTAAATTCTATTCATACAAATGTCTCTCTGAATTTTCGGACACCTGAATTATAAAATCTGGTTTCTGAGGAGTCCTCCAGTGTTTTGTTTAATTTTTTTATTGTGCATACACCATTCTACTGTGAGACAATGGTGAGGCTTAACGCCTCTTTTAATTTGGGAGATGATTCAGGGATGCAAATTATTAATAATACATGTCAGATTGTAATTTAAGAGCTGCACAGCATATTTTGGGCTACATTGCATGAGATTTGGGGGTGTAAAAAGACAGCCTGCATAGACATTGTAGCAACCTGTTGAGGTGCTTCCCCTATTGGTTGCTGTAAATGAGGAAAAGTCTAGGGTCTTCCCCATAATAGTTGCTGATGTCTAATACTCGAAAGAAGAAAGAAGAAAATTGCATTTTGGAACAAACAAGAACAAATAAAACTCTGGTATATGCACATGGCTAAAATTTAAAGTTGCCTAGCCAGAGTTATTTCACATTATTTTAGTTCTGCAAGTTAGCCAGCATGTTACTTTGACAAATGGCCTGGATAATATTTATATTGTGGCACATCTTCAAAACTGTGAAGCAATACATGCACAAGCTGCTAACAATCAAAAACGCCATTTGTTGAACCCTTATTTTCTGCCAGTTAGTGCCTGAGGCGTTTTTCATAAAAAATTGTGTATGCAATAAAAGGCGCAAAAGTCCAATCATATACGAAGGAAGTAAAAATTACTCTGTGGATCAGACCAAAGGTATATCTAGCCCTATTACTTTATCTCAAATTCTGGCCAGTTTTAAGGAGTTCACTGTAGTTCATTGATTTGCCTTGGTAAATAAGCTAGATCTGTAATTTATGTGTTACTGCCAGTCAGAAGAGTTTTTAACCATGATGCTAGATAAGTTGCCTTGGAAACATTAAGCCTTCCTTCTCCCAGCCCTACAGTTCCCATGAGGCATTGCATAAATGTACATGCATGATTTATTCTCGATCTGGACTATTTGCTTGCCTTTACCATTAATAAACACTGAGTCAGGATACCATAAAGAACAGAAGGAGAGGTACCTCACAAGTGGAAGTCGTTAACTTCACAAGTCATTCACTGAAAATGTCAATGTTTGTGACCTTAGAGAATGTGGAGACCATAGATGGAGAAGAGTGACGTGAAAACCATGGAAAAGCAGGAAGCGAATGCACCTGTGCGATGAGTGTCCTTTTTTGCATGCATGAACATGGGTGAAGGACTTGAACACATTCAACGCTGTTGATGACTGCAGCAGATCAATTTCAAACTAAACAAATGGCTGACTAAACTTCCTTGGTGATCACCCAGGCTATTACAGCCACAGATCTACATTACGAGTGCCTGAGACTGCCAAACAGGGGGATAGTCAGTCACCTAACTCAGTGGTCCCCAACCTTTTTATCACCAGGGACTGGTCAACGCTTGACAATTTTACTGAGGCCCGGGGGGGAGGGGTAGTCTTTTACCGAGGGACGTTGCCGCCGCCTGAGCCCCTGCTCCACTTGCTTTCCCACCAGTGCCCCTGACTTCCCACCACCCTCTGGGGGGGTGCTGCCAGCAGCAGCTGTGCAGTGCCATGCAGAGGGGGAGCCCCAGCCATGGCAGCCGCTGGAGAGCACCAAAGGTGAGCTGGCAGCAGAATGGCAGGGCAGCCCCTGAGGCAACAGCCAGGGAGGAGGAGCCACGGCCTGGTACCAACTGATCCATGGACCAGGGGTTGGGGACCACTGACCTAACTGACATCAGTAGAGTGTTACCCAACTTAGCAGAAACTGCTCTAAAAGCACTGGCTTTTTAAAAGATCTTCAGGCTAATGACAAATACTTGATGGGAATAAATTTCACACAAAGAGCAAAACATTCGTGTTCGGATTTGTGCCCTGCTGGGAGGTAGTAGTGGCAACCAGGTGGTCACTACACATGAAACAAAATAGTGAACTTCTTAAACCATTGATCTGGTCCACTCCAGTTGGTTTCAACTTCAACTGAAATCTGAGGTAAGCTTAAGGTGACCAGATTGTCCCACTTTTGGAGGGACATCTGGGGGTACCTGGCAAATTGTACTTGAAATTTATATATGTCAAGAACTTTATATATCAAGAAATTTATATATAATAACCCCCCCCCCCGGTCAATGGTGTCCCGCTTTACCAATGTTAAAATCTGACCAACTTAAGTAAGCTTCATGTATCGAGTGCTCTGAACCAGGTTCAGAGATAAAACTGAAACGAGGAGTTCTGAATCCACTTTGGAAACAAGATCAGATAATTTGGAATTTGAAAATCTAAGGAGTCATTAGAATCAGGTGAATTTTCTAAGCATCATCGTATTGAAAGTAATGTAGACATGTAATTAAGAACTCTAGATAGTCTGAGGAAGAGTGCTTGCACTCGAAAGCTCATGCCCTGAATATATCTTTGTTGGTCTTAAAGATGCTACTGGGCTCTGATTTTATTCTGTAGATAGAGATATTTCAAATTCAAGGTTCACAATGACCTATCAATAGGTCACTGATATGGTCATAGGGGCAAATATGCAGTTGTAGCAAATGAAGACTAATCACGCTGTAGAGAAGACAGAGTACTCTTCCAAATGCTCCTGGGATCACCCTATCAATTTCAAGGATAGCAGTCCCAGGAAGGCCCCGTTGAAATGAATGGAGTACAGCAACTGTAGAAAGTTGTTTGTGCCTTCTGCTTTCACGCTAGAAATGGTGTAGCCAGTATAAAACTTGTTGATGCTGAATGGGAGGACATTTCAGAAAGCACAGTATTACGTGTATGTTTCCCCTACAAATACTGTCATTTTTCAACTTGTAGTCACAATTAGACAAGGATGATACTTAGGGATTAAACAATAGCAACTAGTGGATTCCTCCCACTGATTTTTCACTCAGTATTTAATGTTTGGTGTCAGCACTGTAAAACAAATCTTTATAAAGTCTTAAATAATTTTTTACATCCTGCTGCGGAGTCATGTACTTCATACTTTCCGTTGTGTTAAATAATGGAAAGCAAGCAAGCAGAGCAAAATACTCCAATAATGTTTGTTTGTTATCTCTTGGTGGGCATTGCATACCATCTGAGCGATTAATAACTGAAGCCTGCTTCAGCACAGTGAATCCTTTTCCTGAACTAGTTTTACAACCCTTCCGGTGAATAATGAAAAATATTCACTAATGGATTGAGCCAAAATAGCCAAATGTGTTACTTTTAATTTAAAAAGTGAAGTGTCTAGTTATGAAAATGAATTATGTACAGGCTCACAGAAGAAGGGGAAAAAATAAAATATTCAAATCAAACCAGACAGCTTGGAGGAGAATTTGATCAATACTGTGGACTGCCAAAAAGTGGGTCCTAGTTCAAATCAAACCTGACCTCCCTCCCCAGAAGCTAAAATGACTAAACTGAGGCTATTGTACTTGGTCATATTATGAGAAGACATGACTAACTGGAATGGACAATCATTGTTCAGTGGGGACTTCACACATATATTTTACTATATTATGATAAGCAATGAATATATGTGGCTTGTGATAACTATTATGCTGAAAACACGACCACAGGTGTTCCCAGCATTTTTGAGCCTGCAGACATCTTGTAATTCTAACACAAGGTGGTGGGCACAGCCACAAAATGGCTACCATAGGAGGCTGGGACAACCACAGGATATCAGGGAGTGATTTTATGCATAACCAATAGTAATAATAATGCTGTTTTCAGGCAGAAAACCCTGTTAAACAAGAAACTTTAAAAGATGAACATATTGCCTTGCAGGGTGGGATGTCCGGGCTCCGAATAAATACGCTCACACGTATTGGCATGAAAGGCCACAACTTTTATTTATCGCAACCCAGCGAGGGTTGGCCTGGCAGAGGATTGGGAGCCGGAGCAGTCAGCCGACTGCCTCATTTTCCTTGGCCATGGCTTTACCCTACCCGCTTGTTCCCATCCGGGAATGCGGGTTCCCCCAGCCATTGCGCCTCACTACCCGGGAGGTGTCCCACCCTGGACGCCGGAGGAGGCGCAAACCTCTTCAGCACCCATCCAGGGCCACCTGGCTCTGTGAAAATCTGTGCCGAGCCCAGCCGGGCTTGGCACCCGCTCACATTCCGCCACCTCTTTAAGGAGGTCCCTTTCCTGGGGAGTGGGCCGCGCAGGGCGTACTCCCCCCAAAACCGGCTCCGGCCTCTGCCAACCCGCCACCAGAACGACGGAAGCCTCCATCGTTCCCGCCAACCCTCTTACCAGTCAACCACCCCCACAATGTTGCCATCAGATCTCCCAGCCAAATATCCATGCCCTGGCTGGACAAATGGACCCCATCAGCCCTATACAGGTCCACCGGGCAACCTGCCAAGGCCCGGTGGTCAACCACCAGCCCCCCAAAACCTTTAACGTAACGTGCAATAACTTTATTAACTTTTCGCACTGTCAAATTAACTCGCTTCGGTGCCCTGGCCCGACGCCAACACCTCCTCTCCACCATGCTGGACCATATCAGCACCGTTCGGGGCAACCGATGAACCAGGAGGGACAGGTCTTGTTTCATCCAATTCACCAGCTCCACGCTCTTGGTAGCCGGCAGATCGTTACCACCCAAATGGATGACCACAGCTTCCGGGGGGCCACTGCGCCATACTGCCTCCGCGACCATGTCCACCAGCTCCCTCCAATGCATGCCACGTCGCCCCAACCATCGCAGGTGAACTCGATCTTGCAGGCCCAGGTGTCTCCCCCAGTCGGAGCCAGCTGCATAGCGTCCTCCCCAGAACACGTAGCTGTGCCCACACACCAGCACCGAACATGGCGTAGAAAAGGATCCTGAAACAAATTAGACGTTAGGCACCAAACCTGGCCGCACGTACCCTCTGTACGCCCCAGACTTCCACCGTCCCAACCTCATGATACCCTGGGGTGAAACCCCATCGCAAAATGCTTGGGTGGCCGCCCCAATCCGGAAGGAGTGGGTGCCATATTGTCGTGGGTCCAAACCCACCCCTTGCAGACACAGCCGCAAAATTGCGGCAAACTGGTACCTGGACAGGCAGGTGCCATCTTGGTGTATAAACAAGCACCCCGGCACCCTGGGCCGAACCAACAGATACTCCTTCAGGGCTTCAACCGGGCAAACCCCCATGTCTGCCGCCCGGTTCAGTTGTACCAGTTGGCCCTTGCCCCCTTGATCCGTCTTTGCCCTGGGCACCCAAATCTTGAGGTCGTCCCCCCAGAAGGACACATCCCCCAAGGTCAAGAACCCCGCCCCGCGCTGACACCGGGAGGAAGCTACTACCTCAGATGCCCGGAACGCCCCCGCGTAGGTTAACGTGAAGGCAGCCCGTGCCATGACCCCTTCATAAGCATTGCGGCACACGCTCGCAGTGCGCTCCACAATTGCCCCTAGCACCTCCCTGGTGATAGGCCGTCTGGCATCCTTGCTCCTGCAGGCAATTCTGCCCCACCCCGTGACCGCTTTGCGTGCCAAAAATGACGTGCCTGGGTCCCAGCCTCCCCACAGCTTGCTCCAAAACGAAAGCCCCGATAAATGCAGCCGCATAGTCCTGACTGAGAACCCGTTTTCCCACATTGCTGCCAGATATCGCAGTGCTAAATCCTCCTGCATGGGCCAAGAATCCTGGTGGCCAGCCGCTGTGGCGAACTCCAAGTAGCTCCGTGCCGCTCTCTCATACGCTTTCCGCGTGCCAGGCACCAGGGAAGCCAATGCCCCTCGGACGATCAACCGTCTCCAAGCCGCCACATGCCCTCCGGGAACCTCTCCGGCGTTAGGCGTGCCTGGGGAGCCAAACGACGAAACCTGTCTTCCTGACCCCTGGAAAGCGCATCAGCTAACTCGTTCCGTGCGCCCGCCACGTGTCGAGCCCTGAATGAAATGTTGTTCTGCAAACAAGTGAGTACCATGAAGCGTACCAACCTCATGACCCGTTCCGATCTGGAGGTTTGCCTGTTCACCACAGCGACAACCGCCTGATTGTCGCACCAAAAAAGTACCTTTCGGTTGGCGAACTCGCCGTGCCAGACAACCACAGCCACAGCTATGGGAAACAGCTCCAGGAACGTCAAGTCCCTCCGGACGCCATCGCCCCACTCCGCCGGCCAGCGGCCAGCTGACCACTGGTTGTTGTAGAAAACTCCAAACCCAGAGCCCCCCGCAGCGTCGGAATGAACTTGCAATTCCCCGCCCACATCCATGGCGGATTGCCACAGGGAAACCCCATTATACTGTTCCAGAAACGACCTCCAGACCCGTAGGTCCTCCCTGATACCCTTAGTGATCCGGATATGGTGCCGTGGCTTGCTAGCCCCGGCCATGGCCCTGGCCAACCTGGCACAGAACGCCCTGCCGGGCACCACCGCCTTGCAGGCGAAATTCAAATGCCCGTGTATGACTTGCAAGTCCCTGAGCGTACACTTTTGACGCCCCAGTATACCATCTATGAGGCCCCTCAAGACCACCAGCTTTTCCTCAGGGAGCCTGGAAACCCCTTGCACGGAGTCCAGAGTGATCCCCAGAAATGTGATCCGATCAGCGGGGCCTTCTGTCTTAGCAGGCGCCAATGGCACCCCTAACTCCCCGGCCAAGTCCTGAAAGGACCGCAACCTGTCCCCGCATTCAGCGGAACCCTGTGCGCCCGCAAACAAAAAGTCATTGAGATAGTGCGTGATTTCCGCGAAACGCAGTCTATCCCTGATGGCCCACTCCAAAAACGTGCTGAAGCGCTCGAAGGCCGCACATGCCACCGAGCACCCCATGGGCATGGCCTTGTCAACGAACCATTGGCCCTGAAATGTGAAACCCAGCAGGCAAAAATCTCCCGGAAAAACCGGCAACAGCCGAAAAGCCGACTGGATGTCACACTTCGCCATGAGGGCCCCCCGCCCGCATGAGCGCACAATCCGCACCGCTTGATCGAAGGAAGCGTACCGGACCGTGCAGAGCCCTGGATCGATACCATCGTTCACTGATCCGCCTTTCGAATAGGAAAGATGGTGAATTAAGCGGAATTCCCCAGGCGCCTTCTTGGGCACCACCCCCAATGGGGAGACCCTCAAATTATCAATAGGCGGGGCCGGGAACGGACCAGCCACCCGCCCAGCAGCGCATTCTTTCCGGATCTTCTCCCATACCACGTCTGGCATGTCCCTAGCGGACTTGAGGTTCCTGCAGACCGTGGCCACCCTGTCCCCAGAATAAGGGATCCGGAAACCTACCTCGAACCCAGCTAGCAGGTATTCCGCCGCCGCCTTGTCCGGGTACCTCTCCAGCAAGGGCCGCAAGGCCGCCAGTTTTATAGGCGTCGGTGCCATGCCCCAGCTGAGCCACACAGAACCCTCAGGCGGATTTTCCGGTGGAAGGACCGTTGCCCCCCGATCCTCCATCCTTCCGTCCGGAGGACCGGGCCCCACGAAAGGGCTGCTGGACATCACTTCCTTTTTGGCAGCTGGACCCCGGGTGCCCCCCGCCACACCCTTCACAGGTGTGACTGAACCTGCACTGCTTCCTCTTGCAAGAACGCCTGTTATAGTCCCAGCAGGGGAGCGACACCTCCCGCCTACCCCCGCTCCGGCGTTCCTTCTCCCGCTGGGCCTTAACACTAGGGCCCACCTTCACCAACCATGTATCATGGTGCTTCGTGTCCCAGCGGGCCAGAGCATTGTGAGAGGCGAGCTCCCTAAAGCACTTATCGTACTCCAGGGCCGCTTCATCCCCTGCCAGCTCCCTGGCCTCAAGGACATGGCCCAAGTACCTGTTCAGGTGCCAACCCCGTTCGGGGTAGGCGGCTGTGATCAGCGCTGCGTATTCCGCAAAGCCTCTTAGCCAATTGCCGAAGGAACGCTCGCCCTTAAACGGCTCCATCTTCTTTTTATCCTGTCTCCTGCCCGTATCCCCTTTCTTATTCCCCGTCCGCACAAATGCGAACAAATCAACATAATATCCCTCGAGGGCCCGCTCCCGCAGCCTCTTGGGAAGGTGGATGCCCGGCGGAGACTCCGCATCCGTATAGCTGCCCGGTGGGGCCTTCTCCACCCCTTCCCATTCTGCCGATGCCAGCAGGGCGCTGGCTGCCTCCCGCCTCTTTCTCAACCAAGAAGGGAGGCCAGGCACGAAGGCCCCTTCTAGCCAATACCTCCCCTCCTCATGAATGTCGTCGCCATCATCCTCGGACGCAAACTCACCCGAGGAGGACGTACTGAGGCGGGAGCCCCGTCGCCTCAGGCCGGAACCCCTTTTGCGCCTCCGGTTCCTGCCCCTCTTCCGCTCCTTACGCTCCCCAGCGGCAGCTTGGGAGCTGCTGGAGCTGGCCCGGCTTCTCGACCTCGATCTGGAGCTTGAAGACCGGCTCCCCGTCGCTCCAGCCCGGGACATGTCAGCTACCGCCCGAGAATATCCTCTCCAAAAAAGGACAGATTCAGTATTGGAGGCATCCCTAGCCTGCGAGGGCCCTTCATCCCCCGAGCCAGCGCCCCCACCACGCCTGTGTGCCCTTGCCCCTTTTGATCCAGCAACCGGAACAGCCCTCCTCTTCCTTGGCGGGGGGGCAACCCCATCCGCCTCAGAGGAAGAGCCCTCTCCCGTCCCATCACCCCGGGGGCCAGCAACCCTCGGCCGCCGCCCCCGCCTCCTATTGGATGCCCGTCGGGGTTCATCCAATGTAGGGGTGCCTTCCGAGCTGGAGCTGCTTCGCCGAGCCCTCGCCCGGCTGCTCCCCGCCCCCACGCGGCTCCCCACGGCACCCAGCCTGGCCCCCTGCCTGCGCACGGCCCGCCCCCGGCCCCTGCTGCGCCCCCTGGCCTCTTCTCCTGGGCCCCCGTCCCCGCGGTCCCGCGGGGTCCCAGGTGCAGTGCCCCCATCGCCCGAGGCCCTGCTCCTGCCCCTCTGAGGCGGCACCGCCCCGGCCCAAACCTCCCGGGCCCGCAGGGCACTCGCCCGCGGCCCCACCCTTCGGCCCGAAGCCATCGCCGGCGTCTCCGGCCGCTCGGCCCCGCCCCGCTTCCCCATGCTACCCGCCCTCTTCGGTGCCATCCCCACTCCCGGGTGCTCCAAAGGGAAGTGAAAAGGGGCGTGGGAACTCCCCGGACTGGGCCTCGACCGGCCCAGCCGTGCCACGTGCTGCCGCCGACGGGGAAAAAACCCCGAAGCCGCTAGGAGCCGATTGCTCCGAACCGCGCCGTCCGGCCGCGCCTCCAAAGCCGCCGCAGCTCACGGCAGCAGGGTCCTTCTTCGGGTTGCTGTGTTTTCCCTCGGTCTTCGCGGAGCCTCCCGAAACGCGTCCACAACCGGCCGCGTCCCAAGCCGAAGAGGGCCAGCCCAGCACGAGGCGCTCCTCTGCGCCTGCGCCAGCCCTCCCCAGCCTATCCCCGCGCTCCACGCCGCTGCAAGCGGCGCGTGCGCTCTCCTCCCTCTTCCCTCGTATTTCTCCCGCCCGCCCCCACCCGCCGCGGCAATGGCGGCCTCGGCCTAAGCCGAGCCGCAGATTGTTCTAAACTAGCATCATAAAAACACATGATCCTTGCTGTGGTGAGAGCTGCTTTCAAAACACTATTTTTGTTTGTTTTTTAATTAGACTAGAAGCAAAGTCTGTTTCACCCAGGAATACAACAGGTGCTAGCACATACATCTGCACTGTGATCTTCCTGGGTTCTGGCCCTCTCTCCCCCGCTCAGTCTTGAGATCCAGTGTGGTGAAGTGGTTAAAGAGTAGCAGACTCTAATCTCAAGAGCTGAGTTTGATTCCTGACTCCGCCTCCATATGTAGTCACCTCCAGGTGGAGACCTGGAGACCTTCAGGAATAACAGGACCAGTTAGAGCCAGTTTGGTTAGGAGTGCCGACTTCTAATATGGCAAGCCAGGTTTGATTCCTTGCTCCCCCACATGCACCAGCTGGGTGACCTTGAGCTCGCCACAACACTGAGAAAGCTGCTCTGACCGAGCAGTAATATCAAGGCCCTCTCAGCCTCACCTATCTCACAGGGTGTCTGTTGTGGGGAGAGGAAAGGCAGGCAGGCAGGCAGGCAAGGAAGGAAGGAAGGAAAGAAGGAAGGGGACTTGGGGCAGTTCACAACACAACTAAAATATTCATAACCAAGATTTAAAACTTCCTACAGTTAAAAATTCCCAACCCAAAGAAGGATGGGAAATTTAGGCTGCTAGAGAAATGTAAAATATAGCTGTTTCCAGCCACATTCACATTCTCAATACATTTTTAATATGC
Source organism: Paroedura picta (assembly GCF_049243985.1). Taxonomy (NCBI): domain Eukaryota; kingdom Metazoa; phylum Chordata; class Lepidosauria; order Squamata; family Gekkonidae; genus Paroedura; species Paroedura picta. The sequence continues at coordinate 139,156,071 of NC_135369.1, forward strand.
ATTACATTTAGGGAATTTACTTCAGCAATTAACAGAATGATTGTAAAAAAAATTAAGACATCTGTTCTGCTCATAATGGATCTATTCAGAAATTAGTCCTGCTTTATTCAGTAGGACTTCCTCCAAGGAAGATGTTTTTAGGACTGTAGTTACTGACTCCAGTTACCCATTCCATGCTTATGGGAACTATCTGTTTATTTCTGTCCATATTTAAATGGTTTAAAATTGCATGTAGAATGGTATCTCTTGCTCACTTACAGGGTGAAAGGCTGCTACATGTAGCAAGAGCTAAGCTTTAATCTGCCATTTTCTATGTACAGTATTACATTCCCCCTAGAAAAAGCATCAAAAGCATGTGCAAATAAGGTCTTTCTCAACAGTTATGTAGAGGAAGTACTCTATAAATGAAGAACATCTTCCAGTATTTACAGCAGCACTTTATGGAATCCTCATAATTATGGCCATCTGTATTTACATGGGGTTCATATGGTACTTCCTCTATGCAACTATAAGCCTGATGATTAACACAAATGAATGTGATACTATCACATGGAGATAATGCTGCACACCACTGCATGTTCTGAGTTTGGGTACATTGTGACCCCCCTCCCTCCTTCTCCCTCATGAGGACCCAAAGCATCTTACATAGTTGTCCTCTGTTATATTCTCAAAATGTAAGGTAAGTTAGGCTGATAGCATGTGATTGGCTCAGGGTCACCCAGCAAGCTTCCATGGTAGAGTATGGATTTGAACTGGCATCTTCCAGATTCTCGTCCAACATTTCAACCACTACACCATAATAGTTCCTTATTTATTTATGTTTATTCCTTAGATTTTTACCCCACCCATCCCATCTATAGGTGGGGTATAAACCGATGATGATGATGATGATAATAATAATAATTTATGTATTTCTATCTTACCCTTCTGTATTGCTCAGGGTGGGTAACAACAATAAAACCACATACAAAGTTAAAATTTAAAACATTTACAATTATCACTGGTAACCCCAAGTTAAAATTCCCAGATTGGGTGTGTGAGGGGCAAGGGTTATCCAACTCCCTTCCTCCTCCCAGCAGTGAGGCCAGATCTTTCTTGGAGGATGTTATTTTAGGCCTTGACCATAAGCCTGGTGGAATAGCTCCATTTTGCAGCCCCTGCAGAACTGATCTAGGTCCCAGAGGACCCTGATCTCTCCTGGGAGCTTATTCCACCAGGCTTGGGCCAGGGCTGAAAATAGACTCTATCACCATTGACTCAAGACCTAGTGTTTCAGTAAGGTGTGCCTTTTTGCCTCAGTGTCACTAGTTAACTCTCAGTAGTGTGTGTTACTTTTTTTCAGAAGTTCAATACCTGACATATTGACTTCTGGGATCTCAGATGGTGCTGAGAAAGGCCTATAAGCACCTGAGCCTTTAAAAAGCTGCTGCTAGTCAGAAAAGGCAGTGTGGAATTACAAAAAACAATGGTATGGATGTTTCATCTATGTCTGGTTTCTGACCTTGAAATAAGGTATGCTTTGGTAAATTTCAAACTGGTTTTGGAACGCTTTTGTCAGTGAAGGACAGAGAAGGGTTGCATGCTATTTCTTTGTGAAGGACATGAAGAAACACATCAAAACCCAAATTTTAATGTCTAGAGACTTAGGCTGCAATCCTAAGCACAATTTCCTGGATGTAAGCTCGACCAAATAAAATCGGACTTATTTCTGAGCAGACCAGCTTAGGGTTGCTCCCTGAAAGCTATTGCACATAAACTCCACATTTCTGTGCCACTAAAATCTGTGACAAATATTCCCCCTGTGGATTTCACTGAGAGCTGTTTACAACATCTATACACAAAACAAATGGAGACTGTATCTGTAGAATAAAGGTACTGTTGGTATTGGGAGACACAGAGATTGGAAGCAGCTGCAGTGAAAGTGAATTATTAGCATCTGTGTTTATGTTGTTTTTAACTCGTACAAACGAAAGCATATGTCTTCTTGTACTTTTGTTCCTTGCCAGCTGTTTTGCCCTTATTTGACCTAGATGCATTCATTGTTCTAAACTGCCTTCTTTGGGGACAATTTTAATTATTATTAAAGTATTTAAATTGATTCTTGTGCGCAATTTTATGTATTTATTTAGAAAATGTATATGTTCTCTTTGGGAACTTGTTCATGGTAGTGTATAAAGTAAAAATGCTACATCAATAAAGTCATTAAAACAACACAGGTAACATTTATAAACATTACCACCAGCTCTAAAACATGCCAAGAAGCTTCTAGGAACATAAAACAGTATTCTAGGGACATAAAAACAATATTCAGCAAACCAAAACATTGTCCATTAAAAAATCCCCAGGTCCCAACTGGAGATTTGCATTCCACAACCTCTCTGGGGCATAGTGCCACAGAGTTCCCTCCTCCCAAGCAGCCCTTTCATCTCCAGTAACCTGGAGATGAGTTGTAATAGCAGAGTCCCCCCTCCAAAACATAAATTTTCCCCTTGGGAGCTGATCTCTATAGTCTACAGATGACCCTCAAGTACAGGAGATTTCCAGGCCGTACCTTGAAGTTGGTGACATCTGGGTTAGGAATGTTCCTTGAGGTTTGGAGGCAGGATTTCAAGGGGCTGGGGAGGGGCTGGAGGAGTAAAGGCTTCCTGCCAGCCCCACGGGACACAGGCCTCTCTTTCCTTCCTTCAGTTCAGTTCAAACTGTATTACAGCCTTTCAGACCAAGTTATATGAAGTTAATACATAAAAGACCAAAAGAATATGGTCATTTGATATAATACAATTTAAAACAGATCATAAAATAGAACTTAAAATTATGCTACTTTAGAGCATCGGATTTTTATGGCGGCGGCACAAAACTTCCTTCCTTCCTTCCTTCCTTCCTTCCTTCCTTTTCCCTCCCCTGCTTTCTGATTTTGCCACATAGCCAGCCCCCAGGAAGGCCACAGTGCAGTTGTGCATCCTAGTGCCTGTTGTTTCCCTGGGTGCAATGGGCTTTGTCTCTAGTATCTCATAAAAGTTGTGACTGTATTGTGCGTTACGTTTTTTCAAAATAAGAAATTTTACAGTGGAACAAAGAAAATCTTGCATTGCTGGTGATCTTGAAAATCTCTTAAGCCTGTTTACATGATTTCCTTCTCGGCAACACTTTGAACGCTGAAGAGATTTGGGAGAGCCTGAATTAACTTCAGGCAGAAATCCAGGTGTTATGATGGCTCTTTGAACCAAACCCAAGAGCTGGACTTAATGATTTACCCATGTCTGCTTCACAGAAGTGCAGCAACTTTAGATCAATTTATTGAGGTATGAAAAGCCTGAAGGAATGGATTTTGGCTTGCTTATCTCTTATCCAGTGGTATTTTAGAGGAAAGGGGGAAGACATGGGGATAATATCCCCTGGCATACTTTTTAGCCCCGAAATCTGAGGTAATAGAAAATTTCCAACAGTTTCAGAAAACAGTATATCAAGGGTGAAAAGACCAAGAAAATAATATTTTTTAAACCCCAAGCATTCTGCAAAATAAACGCTATTACCTTTCAAATCTCGCAAGATCCTTAAATCAGAAATAGACAGAATATAAATTGCTGACTCAAATCAAATCAAATTTATTTGATACAGCACTGTGGCCAGATAATTGCTGACTCAACTGAAGTTCTAAACTGAATCTGGTTACTTAATCCAGAGTAACTTCACTAAAGATTTTTGTTAGCTGAAATGTCAGGTTAAAATATAATAAATAAATATAATAAATATAATAAATAAATAAAATAATAATAATATTCTACTCCTTCTGAAATATCATAGGCATTTTTAAATTTATTTCTTTGAGTATTTATCTCCTGCTTTTGTATGCTGTTTCCATTGGCTGCAGAGGAAAGGATGTGCAGTAATCGGTTTAAACTACAAGTACAACGATATAGGCTAGATATCAGGGGGAAAAAATTCACAGTCAGAGTAGTTCAGTAGTGGAATAGGCTGCCTAAGGAGGTGGTGAGCTCCCCCTCACTGGCAGTCTTCAAGCAAAGGTTGGATACACACTTTTCTTGGATGCTTTAGGATGCTTAGGGCTGATCCTGCGTTGAACAGGGGTTTGACTAGATGGCCTGTATGACCTCTTCCAACTCTATGATTCCTCTGATTCCTATGATTCCTTTGAGGAGGGAAGCAATGTACACTGATGGGAGCTCCTTGGAGGTGAGACTGCAGGATCGCTTCAGTTTATCACGTTATACATAACTTGTAATTTTTAGTAATCCAAGCAAGGCAGAGTGAGGGGTTGCCCAGATGTTCAATGGTATTCCTTTCTACTTCAAAACAGTGGTGTGATATTCAGACCACGTAGATTTGAGGAGAACTGAGGGAATTGCCTTGCAATGGGAGTTTGTTGTATTCTCTGGTTTTGTAAGAAAAACAAAGAAAGGATGAGTGTGCCTGTGGATGACAGTGAAAATGATGATGATCTTACAACCCGCCATTCTCTGGTAGGTAACATCAACATTAAAAACATACAGTTCAATGAATTCAAATAAATTACATAATAAAATTAGTGAATTAAGTCTAATTTAGGTTTTATAATTAGATTAAGTTAGGTTAAAAGCCATATTTTGTATTTATACATAGACCTGGATTCATCTTCTAGCTGTTGACGCAACCAGCATTCATCCACCATCTGCAATCTGATCTTATCCACCATGGTTTCCCACAGTGCAACAGAAATTGTTTTGTAATTTTAGAAAATACAGTAAAGGCTTTATGAAATTGCAGAACAGGGCAGCTTATCTAGGAAAAAACAGCACTGGGGGAACTCTTAATATCCACAAATTTCCAAGCTGGAGTTGGCAGCCCTAGTGTATTGCTATGAATGCACCAACTATAAGAAGAATTGTATGTTCTTAAATGCAAAATATTGAGCATCAACTCAACCCACACTTCTGCTCTAGAATGGCTGACCTATTGGATTGGCCACCAGGATGTTAAAAAAAAAACTTATCTAACATTATGGTTGCCAACTCCAGGTGGAGCCTGGCGATCTCCCCAAATGACAACTGACCTTCATGCTAGTGAATTCATTTCCTCTGAAGTAAATTGCTGCTTTGGTGGGCAGACTCTTTGACATTATACCCCAATTAGGTCCCTCCCCTCTCCAAAGTCCCCTCTCCCTAGGTTGTTCCCCCAAATTTTTCAACACAAAGTTGGCAATCTTATTTGAGATACTGGAAATGTGGAGGAAAACCTATGGGTCTTCATTTGCATTATAATTCAGGAACTCAGCTCCAAGTAAGTTTCTTTTTCTTTTTTAGAGGACAGAATGTTAGCAAGCAAACAGTTTCATGATTTATTAAGCAGTATAGATATTCTTCCTCTATCTTGTTACATTGGTTTATATAATTTGATCTCTCCTCTGCACCAGGCAAACAACCATTTTGTTTTCATTTGTTTTTTGGGTTGCAGCTTATTTTCCCCACAACTATTTTCAAATCACTCTTTATTTTCACAGGCAGCCAAATGGTTAGAATTGCTTCTGAGCTGTTTTGGAGTTGAATATGACAGTTAGCTGATGCCTGCAGAAACCAGCTGGCTATTTTAACTACTGAGACTATGTATTCCATTGAGCACAGCTAATGGCCCTGGAATGTGATAAGACTACCTAACAAATGCATTTAATATATACAACTCAATTGTATTTTGCAGGAAAGACCAGATTTCTTTCTTGGTATCCAAATAAATGACTTTTCTAATATGTCAAACTGCTTATTTAAAGTGGGCCATGAAAATTGATCCTTGGTCTGAGAATATTCTTCCATATATGACAAAACATTCATGATCTATTAAGGAATGTAGCCCATTGTAAGCCTCAGTTTCCAATTTGTACTTTAAAATTGTGCTGAGTCTAAAAACCAATGTGCTAAACAGGTTTCTTTGAATAAACTGAATTGTAAAACTCTGTCTTGCAAGGGTGGAGGAAGATCACTTTTCTAAAAATGCTCATCTGAGTGTCCATAAATTTTCAAAAAGTATCTTTCAGTATTTGAGTGGATCTGCATCCCACTGAAGCCATAAGTTGTTACACAGCATGGGAGAGGGAGCCTGAGCTAGCAGTGAGCAGACAGTACCAACAACCCACAAAGTCCAGAGGTGCCCTGGGGATCTGCACCATTTCCAACTGGGAGAGCAGATCCCCTTGTCTACTGGAGTCTGCCACTAAGGAAAATGACCTATGCGGGAGAGCCACCAGGCACCAACCTGATTGGACTGCCCCAGACCACCTGGCAAACCTGGCCTCTCAGCTGGGTAAGCTGCGTTCGTATATACACCGCCTCATATGGAGGCCCCAAACCCCAGGGAGTCCGTTTGCACACCAGACTCCCTGCCAACAGGCTCCATCCCATTCAAACCAGCAGCTGTGACAATTATTGAACATACACCTCAAAACCCTGAACAATACTGTATATGACAACATAGGGTGGGTGGGAGGAGAACAACTCCCGCGGCGTCCCTGGCAAAGAGGATGAGACCCAAGCACATGGCGACTTGAATAGTCACCATGGGCCTTGCCCTGCCCTTAACACAGTGCATGTGGTGTTCCGGCAGCACACACACTAGAAGGGTGGTTGCCTCTCCCTCCCAGCAAGCCCACTGCCGCATCAATGTTCATCTGAGGTAAGTCTTGGACGGGTTTTTGGTGTGCACAGAACTTTTCCAGTTTTGAGATGAATGAATGTACATTTTTAATGTTCTACCTTGTCCAGTATAATTTAAAGTGGCTAACCAGATTTTTAAAAATAATACAGCTATAGGATCAGCACGTACCCATGAATGATACATGAGATCAACAAGATCAACTAATATATCCAGAAAAACAAAGAACCGAACAAACACCATGTGCTCTACAAACTTTAACAGCCTGTTAAAAGCCTGCTGGAAGGGGTGGTTGTTTTCTTCGCTTGAAACCGAGTAAAAAGGCGAGATGGTAGCTCTGACTTATGAAATTGTACGCTGAAATGAATTTTGGTCTCCTGTTTTATTTAGCTGCTACTAATGTAACTACCCATCTGGAATTATAAACTGGCTAGGAGTCAGATTCCAGATCCTTTGGAAAACCATGCAGGAAAAAAATGTCTCTTTTCCCCTCTCTACACCAAAACTATTTCTTTCCTGATGAGTCTTGAAGCTGAGCCTTCCCTTTCTCTATTCCCTAAATCTTAATGAGCAGAGATGGCCTGGCACACTGAAGCAGCTATGGCTTGCTTCAGAAGCCCTGTTAAGATGGAAAAGAGAACTGCCAATGCTGTACATAAACAAACAGGAACATAAGAAGAGCCCTGCTGGATCAGGCCACTGTTTCAACTAATCCAGTATCCTGTCCCACACAGTATGGCCCCCACCTTATAGAATGGGCTAACGGAGGAGGTCAGGAATAGGCTTGCATACTCCGGCATGGTTCAGCCGCTTCGGTGATCATCGAAGCCCGAGGCGGCCAGCACCGCAGCACAGAGGAGGTCAGTGCTGGCGGAGGCATGCTAGCCGGCACCTGCCCACACGTGCAAAGCTCTGTGCCTGCGTGCGGGTGCTGGCACCATGCAATCACTGGTGATGCCCCTCCCCTCGGCACTGCAGTGCTGGCCACCTCAAGCTTCGGTTATTACCGAAGCAGCCAAACCTGGCCGGAGCGCACAACTCTAATCAGGAAGACTCCCAATCTCCTGGCTTTCCATGAGGTATACAGACCTCAGTTGTGGGCTTTTTGCACAGGACGCAGGAATGCACTATAGCGATAGGGGTAGGAAATACCTATTTCTGGGGTAGGAAATACCTGGAGATTTTGGAGGTCGAATCTGAGAAGGAGGATGTTTGGGGAAGGGAGAGACTTCAATGGTATATAATGCCAAAGAGCCTACCTTCTAAAGTGGTAATTTTCTCCTGGCAAACTGATATCTGTCGCCTGGACATCAGTTGTAATAGCAGGAAAACTCCAGTAACCACCTGCAGGACCACTGCACTTTAACATATGATTCAGAGAGGCTGGGGACTGTAGGCCTGTAGTATGTTGTATAGTTCATACTATTTGTATATGCAGATGATACCACTCTAATGGCAGAAAGCTAGAGTAACTAAAGAGCCTGTTGATGTGGGTGAAGGAGGAGAGTACATAAGTTGACTTGAAACTCAACATCAAGAAAACAAAGATCATGGCATCCGACCCTTTCAATTCCTGGCATATAGATGGGGAAGAAATGGAGATAGTGACAGATGTTATTTTCCTGGGCTCCAAGATCACTGCAGATGGGGACTGCAGCAAAGAAATTAAAAGACACTTGCTCCTAGGGAAGAAAGCTATGGCAAATCTAGACAGCATCCTAAAAAGCAGAGACATCACCCTGCCAACAAAAGCACATTTAGTCAAGGCTATGGTCTTTCCAGTTGCAATGTATGGCGTTGAAAGTTGGATCATAAGGAAGGCCGAGCATCAAAGAATTGAGGCTTTTGAACTCTGGTGCTGGAGAAGACTCTTGCAAGTCCCTTGGACTGCAAGGTGAACAAACCGGTCAGTCCTAGAGGAGATCTGCCCTGACTGCTCCTTAGAAGGCCAGATCCTGAAGATGAAACTCAAATACTTTGGCCACCTCATGAGAAGGAAGGACTCCCTGGAGAAGAGCCTAATGCTGGGAGTGATTGAGGGCAAAAGAAGAAGGGGTGGCTGAGAGAATGAGGTGGCTGGATGGAGTCACTGAAGCAGTTGGTGCAGACTTAAATGGACCGAGAAATGGTAGAGGAAAAGAAGGCCTGGATTTTTGTTATGAGTTTGTTTTTTGCCAGGAGACAAAAAACAATATAATAAAACGCTAGGATTACCACTTTAATTCTTGGCCATTACTGCTATGAAGTGAAAATATTTTTATTGTTTATATATTTTTCCAAAAGCCATGTACCTGTTTTCAGTGTACTTTATATCGTTTTGACCTTCAAATATGTTTACGCACTTTTGTTTCCATTTTTATTTCCAAAAATATCTGGACTATGATGTTAACTTTAAAGTGATGAATTCCTGGGTAAGAAATCTTTAATGAGACATCATTTGTTCTCGTTTTCTTAGCACCGCACTAGTAACAATCTCTCATGCAGCTCATCCAGTCTATGAAGCAGACTATGTGAAGAAGGTTCCTAGACACAGACCCTTAGCTAAATGCAGCTGCTCTTCCCTAATACCACATCTAGAGGGTCCAGTAGCACCTTAAGGAGAGCCAGTTTGGAATAGTGGACACCTCCTAATCTGATGAGCCGAGTTTGAATCCCCACTCCTCCTCATGCAGCCATCTGGGAGACCTTACGCTAGTCACAGTCCGGTTAGAGCTGTTCTCACAGAACAATTTCTCTCAGAGCTCTCTTAGATTCACCTACCTCATAGGGTGTCTGTTGTGGAGAGAGGAAGGGAAGGCAATTGTAAGCTGTTTTAAGATTCCTATGGGTAGTGAGAAATGGAATATAAAAATCCAACTCTTCTTCTAATAAAATGTGTGGCAGGGCATGAGCTTTCATGAGTCACTGCTCAGTTCTCCAAACCTGACAAAATGGGACTAGCCTGGGCTGTCCAGTTCAGGATGAGAAACGTATACATATAAGAATATAAAAGAAACATGGTGAACTGCCCAAAATCACATGCAAATTCTCCAAGCTATGTTATGTTATAAGCTATGTTATCATAGTTTGAAAGCTGAATTTATTTAATTAAATATATATATATATTTTACCTTTCCCTTATGGCTCAAAGCAGCTTACAAGGCCCCAAATTAAAAGTATACCTGATATGGTAAAAAACCACCCTCCTCAAGAAAATAGCTGCAGTTTAAGTGCCTTTTACAGCCCTCACAAATAAAATGGTTTTACAGAGTCTTCTATAAACTGTGGGTTTATAGGAATAATCAAATGTATCCCTTTTATTTTAGAATATCTATGCCTATCCATTTCTCTAATCTGCCCATTAAGTGGGAAGTGGAAGAACATTGAAGCAGGTATTCTAATACAACTCCAGCTGCACACTGGAAAATCTTCCTTCTACCATTTCTTCTTCTGAAGAGAAGCTGGCCTATGTTCTACACCTGGCTTTAAGGACCATGTCCACCTGAGGCACCATAAATGGCAGTCACTGAATCTAAATTCGCAAGGCTCCTGTCAGGAACCAAGCGGTTGAGACCCAGCAGATTCACACAACAGACATCACTATTGGGCTTCAGGCTGAAGCTTTAAGTAGAAGTCTTTATTTGGAGAATCAGGACATAGATCAGCACTACACAAACAGCTCACAGACAGGACTGTTGAAAGAGATGTTAATGAAGGGGGTTAGGTAAAGGTAAATGTGCAAGCAACCGAGTCAGACATGACCCTTGGGGTGACACCCTCTAGCGTTTTCTGGGCAGACTCAATACAGAGTGGTTTGCTGTTCCCTTCCCCAGTCATTACCGTTTACCCCCCAGCAAAGGATGGAAGGCTGAATCAACCTTGAGCCGGCTGCTGGGATCGAACTCCCAGCCTCATGGTCAGAGCTTTAGACAGCATGTTGGCTGCCTTACCCTGTGCCACAAGAGGCCTCTAGGAAGGGGGTTACATAGCTTATATACCTTGGAGGGGGAAAGGGGGGACAGGAATTTTGGCAGGAACACCGATTCACACAGAAAGGGCAATACAGTTTCCTCTGATCTACAAGGTGCCAAAATGGCTCATCCGGCCATCTGGAATTTAGTCTGAGCTCCCAGCAAGGCCATCCTTGAAAGACGCGATAAGGGAGGGAACCCAGGAGGATGCTTTGAAATGCAAGAGGAGGATGGGAGGGACACTTTCAAGTGGGCCCAGGAAGGTGCCGCAGCTTCATGGGAGATCCGGGAGCACAAAGGGAAAAGCCAAACATCAAAAGGTCAGGAAAAGGGGTTCATGACAGCTCTTTATTGACCTTTGTAAGAAGCACTGGGACCTTCTGTATGGAGAGAAATGGGCCCCCAGAAACCATTCACAGTAATTTGTTGTTGGGTGCAAAGTCGTGTCCAACCCATCGCGACCCCATGGACAATGATCCTCCAGGCCTTCCTGTCCTCTACCATTCCCCAGAGTCCATTTAAGCTTGCATCGACTGCTTCAGTGACTCCATCCAGCCATCTCATTCTCTGTCGGCCCCTTCTTCTTTTGCCCTCGATCGCTCCCAGCATTAGGCTCTTCTCCAGGGAGTCCTTCCTTCTCATGAGGTGGCCAAAGTATTTGAGTTTCATCTTCAGGATCTGGCCTTCTAAAGAGCAGTCAGGGCTGATCTCCTCTAAAAAGAAACAAAAAAAGATCTATGTAAATATTCCTAATTACAACATGCATATATTTAATAGTTGTATTTTCATTAATTAACTTATGGATTATATCATTTTCTGCCACTGGAAGGACATTTCTGGTGGTATGGAGGGGAACAATCTTGATCGATTGACCCTTAAAGATCCCCCAACTATACCTAGTGTTGCTCCTGAACAACATGGGCAGCATTTCAGGACAAGTAGAGAATTATACTGGGATGGGGGAAAGACAGGCAAATCTTAGACCATTTCCGCATAGAGGTGTAAAACAAGTGTTGCCTCCTGCTTGCAAATGAGCAATAGTAAATCGCGCATTTTCACACATCCTGATGGGAGACCCTTCCCATATTATCCCGCCATCTCATCGCGGCTTTTTGCCTTCCAACAAGGCAGCAGAGAAGCCCAAACTTCGACCCCAGTTTTTGGGTTGTCAATCAACACAAGCCACCAATCCCTTCACAGTGGTGGTTTTGGGGACTCAAACATATTTTCCCGAAATCACAATTAAAAAAAAAATGCTTCCGCATTGCTATGGGGACACATCACAACAGTAAAACAGTTTAAACAAAAAAACTTCCACTCCCACTTTGCTATGAAATCATTCCACAACAATGAAACATTTCTTTAGATCACCTTTTGGGATTCTTTCTATAATGGTCTCTATGTTAGGGTAGATTTGCGATAGGCTGGCCATAGTAAATGTACCCTGATGGTTGTGTGTTCACAATAAAAATACAATAAAAGGCAGAGCATGGACAGTAAGCTAAGGGCTGCTTCATCATATGCCCCCCCCCCACTTTCCCCATTCACAGCGCACTGCCAGAAAACACAAACAGGAACATGTTTGAGATTGGGTTGCTGCCCGATCCCAATATTATTGTGCACACTGATTAGAACATGTTATTTGAACTGAGAGCACGTTGCTTTGCAGTCCCATAGTAACAAAGACCATGCCATTTTTTTTAAATTGTGATCCGGAAGTGGAAAGGGGTGGGCAGATAAAATGCTACCAAGACTGTCATGCATTTCTCCTTTCAAACAGGTTTGCCCCGGTTTGTGCCTTGGTGTGCAGTGTGACAAGAAAGGGGGAAGTAGATTCTACCGCTTTTCCTCATTGTGTAGCAAAAAGGATGAAAACTCATGCCACCCACTGGAGAGCTATGAGTTGCTGCTGACGTCATGTGGAAGCCGTGTTAAAACCCACTAACAATGAGAGGCTGGGCAGGGGCAAATTCCTCATGTACTCTCAGTTGATACAATCCTATGAACAGAGACCAAAATAAAGTGCCAGGGCTGTGGTCTAGGCTATAGAAGCTCTAGTGTTCAAATAACTTAATATGGAATAGTTCCCATGATTCAAGTAGCACTAGCATTTTAAGCTTATTCTTCCATTCCTTGTCTTCTTTAAAACTCTGTTTTAATAAACTTGAGCTTTGTACTCAGTAGGGAATCATTAAATATAGCATTTTGTAAATGATCAGAACACCCACAATTAGTGCATGCATAGAAAATAGAGAAGTCTATTTCTAGACACACTGCTTAGCACACTCCTGTAAAGCATGAACACACATTTCCTTGCAGATGAAAAAACTTGGGGCCATTCCGCACGACTTAAATGTAGCAGAAGTCTTACCTTTGGTAAACGCTACTAATTCAATGTTCCGCATGATGTCGCACATAATCTGCAACAATCCTGCAACACTCCCGCAAAAATCGCTTCGTTGTAGCGCTTTTTGGGAAATCAGGAAAAGTGGATTCCCCCTGAAAAAATCATTACACTTCTGAGCACAAGCTGCAACACATCAGCGAAAAACATGTGCATTCTCAATGTAGCGGTAGAAAGAATGTCCCTTCCCCGCTCTTGCCCCCGAACATCCGGAGAAGCGATCGCCATTTTTTTTCCTTAGACCGGCGAAAGCAACGAACGAGCGAGGCTTCTCTGGCTAAAGTCCCTCCACAGAAGTGATTAAAAGTTAAACAAAGCTCCCTACTGCAAGTGTCTTTGAAGTTTCCAAGCACAACACAGCCCCCTGTTCAGCACTGCCTGTAATTTGGGCCACAAATCGTGCCCAAGGGGGGGGGTTCTTTTTTTTTTTACTTGAGGAGCATGTAAATGATTAATCGCCAGCTTCTACACCAGCAAAAAACGTCTTTCCGAAACAATGATTGAACACAGATTCGTTGCAACGGGTGTGTTTGCGTTTTTAAAGAAACAGTTCTTAAAGGGAAAGGGGCTTTTCGGGAGCATGAACACAACAGTCCATTGGCTGTTCTGTTTGATTGACGACCAGGGGTGGGAAGAAGCACAGAAAAATATCACTTCCTTTGTTGCCATTCCAGCGAGACCGGAAACATGTGGGGAATGAATACAACACTACTGGGACTTCGATATTCCACTAAAAATAAAGGTATGCGGAATGACGAAATCCCACTATTTAATATAGCGTTTCTGCATTCTGAAAACACTTGGCAACATTGGTCCTTGTGCGGAATGGCCTTTGGTGACAGATCCCTGAATAGGCTGCAGAGAGTTGTTTAGACTTGGAAGATTGTACTAGTGGATGTTACTTGGTTTGGTACATAAATAATGTTGATATCTAATCATCTGTTTTCTGCATCCTACAATAGCTTTTTACATGGAAGCAGAGAAGTAGGAGTAGGTGGGAAAGCCATATAGTCTGTGTATATAAAGTCACAGCCAACTTATGGCAACCCCAGCAAAGGGATTTCAAGGCTAGTGAGAAGCCTCCCTCGGCAGAGTCCTCCCCCTTCCAAATACCCACTGCTTAGCTTCCAAGATCTGACAAGATTGGGCTATACCATCCTGCCTTCCCTCCCAAACTATAGGACAGGAAGGGACCAAAATAAATAAAATAGGAGGTAAGATTCAAAGCCTTCCATAAAGTTAGAGGAGAATCTATATTTGGATTCTGGAAGGTAGATCTGCACGTAATTAACTCTTAGTGACATACAAATACAACACTAACAGTATTTCACCTCATTAATTTTAATGTCTGAGAGCATAAGTAGTGCTCATACTAAACAACGTCCTTGTTTGTCAAATGCATGTTGGGACAGATATATTTTCCTGTCAAACTGTTTCCCATGAGTTAGAGCAGGGGTAGTCAAACTGCGGCCCTCCAGATGTTCATGGACTACAATTCCCATGAGCCCCTGCCAGCATTCGCGATTGCTTTATGCCATTTAACCTGCACTAGGTAAATATGCTTTTAGATGAAAACCTGTGATATTAGTAGACTGGAGAGATTAAAAACACCTAATCAAGTTTCAGACTCAGGATGTTGGGGGAAGGGGCATTTTTATTGAGATAATTTATTTCAGGTATCAGGGTGGCTTCAGTTCCAGACTTGGAATTTGGTATTTTCCTGTCCACAAATTCTGCAGCACCTGGATTTCAAATCCACTCCTAAATTACAGTTTTCTCCCAATACAGTAGCTACATCTTTAGAGGCAGTTTAACCTAGTAGCGCATGTAGCATGTGCTACAGGCCCCACAGTTCCAGGGCCCCCATACTGTTGTATGGCTAGAGCTTTCACACTGTGATAGTTAGGGGTTCTTCATACTTATGTGGCTTGTGAACCAGAAGAACGAATAAAAGAGAAGCTGTCAATTACTTCCAAAGTTCCAACTATCCTTGGGAAGGGTTTCCCGCTGCTATAGCACAAGTAACAGAGCCAGTTGTGTTTTCAAGGCTCTGGTGCTATAGGTCCCATGAATCTTTAAATGGAATCTGTGTAACTTTAACAATACTAGACATGTCCAACTATTTTCTTCACTGAGAATATGGTCCTGGTGGAGTCAAGGAAGCATAGTTCCTGGTAGGTATTCAAAACGTGCAAGAATTTCATGGAGAAGAAATTCTGAACTGGGAAATATATACCTTTGGCAATGAAATTTAGTGAGGACAGCAAATTCTCCAAGATTCTAATCTGGTTTAAAAACTAATAAAAACTGGCTCTCCTGTGACATTAGATTTTCTGTTTTTCGGTTATGTTTTCCATTATACTTGGTAAATAGTAAGCCTAAAAGCCTTCACTGAACAATTCTTGTGGTAAACTGAGAGACTTCAAATCTGTACAGAGAACGTATTTGCCAAAACTTGTCCACCTCAGCTGTTACACTCAAAGATGGCAAGATCTGTTTGACCCCTTGGTAAACTTGCTCCACCAAGGCTTATTCCGCACATGCGGAAAGTGCTGGAGCGGCATCTGTATGGACCCAGGGCTAATCTCCATGTCCACATGATGTCATAGCCAGGCCACTGCCCTCCTGGGCATGGTGCAGATGGGGCTCCAGAAGCTCCACATTAAGGGAACACAGATTCTTCTGTGTTCCCTTTTGACACTATGGGGACCAATGGGGCCTGTTCCATGAGGTGGAACAGGGCAATTTTGTTTTATTTTGAAGGGTGGAACACAATCCCACCTTCCAGCAAAATCCCCCCCCCCTCCATGCAGCAGAAGTTTCCTGCCACCACTGTGTTTCCTGAGGGGACACATTTCAGTACTGGAGAAGATCTGGTGCTGATATGTGTCCCCCATGGGTTTTTGCAGGGCTTTTATTTTTAATCCAGGATGTACATAGGCTTTTGTATGCAGGGTTTAAAAAAAAATCCAGGATGTACGTAGCAGAGGGGAGAGAGTATGCAGTGAGATTGGAAAGCAAAATTTCAGAGCAAATTATGACTAAAGGAAAGTTTACAGATTTCTGATGAGTGGAATTGCTAAGGAGACTTTCAATAAGAACAGAGATTCTGTATATTTCGACCTTGGATTGGTAGAAAGAATTTGTGCAAGTACTTACTCTGCATAACAAGGACAGTTCAGTATGCTCTGTCCTTTTTGCATATTCCTACACATTCTGCACCACTGAAATAATATAATTAAGCAGATTAATACTTTCTCATATATACCTTATGTGATTTCCATTTTGATATTCAGTGCTTTACGTTTTCCCTCTGCAACATCTATGATTGATCTGTGATGACAGTACCTTTCCCCCACTATATCCAGGAGCAGATATAACTCACATTTGAGAGAACCACTCTGAAAGTCCCAGTATTAAGTGTAGATCTCTGCCTCTTGCCCATTAACTTCCTCCCCCTCCTCCTCATCTCCAATGCTGATGTAACATGGTAGTCTATGCTGATTGGTCAGGGTGTCAGTTCGAAGACTGCCTGGTTCCGACTTGCCATTCCCTGACAAGACTTATGTTTGCCCTCATTTCTAAAGTGACTGTGCTCCAAGCCCGCACTTCTATGTGCCAAGATTTGCATTTTGGATTTTCTTTCCCCTCTCAGTTCTGCCCCACTTGCTCTCTCAAGAAAAGACAAGTAAACAAGCAGCTTTGTGCTCCATTCCCCCCACCCTCGCTTGCTTTGGCTGTAGAGGAGACAAATGGCAGGAAATAAACCCCTTTCCAACCTTGTGCTCTTTCAATGCCAGCTGGAGCTTTGCAACCACTGTGCCTTCCTCCCTCCTAGTTTCCCCAATCAAGCAGGAAGGAGAGAGCAGCCACACAATTAAGTGTAGAAGGCAATGTCTGCTTCAAATTGGGAAAAACAAAGGTTGAAGACCCAGGTTCAAATTGATCTGAATTCAGCAGGATTGGCAGTGGGAAAAAAAAAAGTAAGTGCAGCCTAGAATTGAATATGTATGGGGCATTCTTACAGAATTTTTTCCAGATCTATATTTTGTAAACTATTAATGCAATGCTAAATTGGTCTACTCAGAAATAAGTCTCATTTTGTTCCTGAATTTACTCTCAGGGAAGAGTTTTCAGAATTGTAACCTAATTAACTTTTAAAATAAAGCAGTCTTTCTTTTAATAAAAATCCACATTTCTTTAGCATATGCCCCATAGTAGTTGGGTCTCCCCCTTATTTTTGGGCTCTGGGAGTGTGTCCAATATATTTTTTCTCATGTTCTACAAGTTATTCAGCATTTGGCTTGTGATGTAACATGAAATGGAGTTAATTCCATTTATAATGATTTTTTTGGCATGTGGACTTCAGCTTGCAAGGAACTGAACTTGCAGCTTAGGTCACTATGACAACCAAACATCTGTAAAAGGCAATAACATCTTTCAATCATCAGCAAGACAAGCCAGACTTGCATTTGTGATCATGAACTGAAATGCCCTAATTTTATTACCAATTTTTTTCTTTTTGTATCCTGATCCATTTGGAACCGAACAGTTCCTGGTGTTTTCCTCACTGGCAAAGAATTTTAGAAGTAAATTAATTAATCAATTCATATAAATATTGCTTGTGTGTGTGTGAAAATGATCCAGTATAAGTGTGTCACTTCTGGATATTTGAGAACTTAATTGAACCCTGATGATGGGGAAGGATTTTGGGAGTGATGCTTAGTGATCACAGCAGAATCCATAATGAGATTTCTTATCAGAGTACTGACTAGCCAACTTTCAGCTAGCCTATGGCTGCCTCCTTTTTCAGCCCATTTCTCTCCAACTTTTGAATACTCTGAATGTGGCAGAAAGCAGGCCTGCGGCTGCACGGACACCATCACCTAAGGTTTCTACTGCATGGATTAAAATATCTGAATGGTTATTCCAATAACACAAAGAAACAGCAATCATTGGGGTGGATACCACTTAGGGATGGGTATGAACCGAACCACAAAGCAAAATCCACCCTGAATTTTGTCCTGTTCATGGTTTGTGAACTGAAATTTGAAAACAGAAAGCAGAAAGCAGGGGTTTAAGACTGTAGCCTGAAGCCCTGCTTCTGCATAAGCAGACTTCCTCTGTTTTAGGTAGCTTTTCATCTTATGGAAGAATCTCAGATTGGAGGGAGAGTAAAACCACATCATTAAATTAAATAATTTTTTTCTAAAAATTGTAATTATCTGAGTCCAGTGTTATAAATCAGCTTTCAACAATCTGTAGTAAAACAATGACTCTTTCCTGAGACTTCCTATTTAATACTTCCCAGTCCTGTTCTCAATTATTTCCCCTCTGCCATCAGAGTCTTTCCATGTAAAACTACTGGGCATGATATAAGTGATGACGTGAAGTTCTAAATCCTTTAGTTATAAGATCTCAAATCATGGGACTGGGACAGCCCTTGTAGAACCACTGCTTCCCAAACAAATAATGCAGGACAACATCATTGGTCCTGCATTATTTTGGGCTGTATCAAACAGAGTATCGTGTCCAGATCACGGGAGGAGATGGTACCACTTTACTCTGCTCTGGTTCGTCCTCACTTTGAGTACTGTGTTCAGTTTTGGGCACCCCAGTTGAAGAGGGATGTAGACAAACTGGAACGTGTCCAGAGGAGGGCAACAAAGATGGTGAGGGGTTTGGAGACCAAGACATATGAAGAAAGGTTGGGGGAGCTTGGTCTGTTTAGCCTAGAGAGGAGACGATTGAGAGGGGATTTGATAACCATCTTCAAATATTTAAAAGAGTGCCATATGGAGGATGGAGCAGAATTTTTCTCTCTTGCCTCAGACGGAAAAAAACAGAATGAATGGGATGAAATTCATTCAAAAGAAATTCTGTCTAAACATCCAGAAGAAGTTCCTGACAGTTAGAGCGGTTTCTCAGTGGAACAGGCTTCCTTGGGAGGTAGTGGGTTCTCCATCTTTGGAAATTTTTAAACAGAAGCTAGATAGCCATCTGACGGAGAAGCTGATTCTGTGAAGACAAAGGGGTGGCAGGTTACAGTAGATGAGCGATTGGGATGTGAGTGTCTTGCATAGTGCAGGGGGTTGGAGTAGATGACCCATGAGGTCCCTTCCAACTCTATTATTCTATGATCTATGATTCTATGATCTAACATAGACCTATGAAGAGGAGAAGATTTTTATACCAGCTTTCCTCTGCCTTAAGGAGACTCCAAGCAGCTTATGATCACTTTCCCTTCCTCTCCTCCCAACAGGCATAGTAAATGTGTAATTTGTGAGAGAGTGATTCTGCATCCATAAGGACATTCACCATAGTATTTTATCACTCTTTTGCTAATGAATGTTCGCAGGTGTTCCCACCTTAATAGGAGCCAGTGGAAATGACACAAAAATTATTCTCAAACAGCCTTCATTACATTCCACCAGAATGTATATTTTCTACGGTATGTATCATAGAATCATAGAATCATAGAGTTGGAAGGGGCCATACAGGCCATCTAGTCCAACCCCCTGCTCAACGCAGGATCAGCGCTAAGCAGACTCCAAGCCGCTTATGATCACTTTCCCTTCCTCTCCTTTCTTAATAAATTGATTAAATCTAGGGTTACCAGCTGTCCTCTTTTTAGCAGGCATGTCCAATTTTTGGGTGTTCATCATCTTTTGGATTCTAAAAAAACTGAAGAAAATGTCCTCTTTTTGAGTTGGAACATTACCCATGGACTCCACCATTATTTTACAATTGAACTCAATCTTTTGAAAAATTCCATAGGATGCTGTTTCAACACTTGAAAGGGTGCAAGAGGAAACTAGAGCATCTAGTCCTGCTGCAGTGCTGTCTTGAAAGCATTTTTAAAGGGCTTATTCCCCACTTTCCAGTACCTGAAGGAGTCTCAAAGTGGTTTCCAATCATCTTCCCTTCCTCTCCCCACAACAAACACCCTGTGAGGTACCTGGGGCTGAGATAGCACTGACAGGACTGCTCACCAGATTAGAAGCTGCTGCTCTTAACCATTATATCAAGCTGGCAACATCTGTGGGCCATTCCCACAGATGTTGTAACATCTAGCTGTGTCTTTAGAATGACACGCTAACTACTCCATTCCATTATTCTAGCTCTCCCAAAGATAAATGGATTTTCCAGACTTCAGCAATTACACATGGTTCCATTCTCATTACCATGACCTGACAGCATTGCTAAACTGCCAAAGTTCTTTCCAGACCCCTCAGAGAGAATTATACAATCTATAGGAAAACACTACATGATACTCTCAAATTTATAGTGCTGTCAGGAATTATCTTCCTATGGAGCCATTCACATCTATCTGAGCAAATTTTGGTAGCTTTATAGACACTTTATAGACACTGTACCTGAAACACCATCCAATTTGAAATGCCATCTACCTGCCATCCCTGCAGCTTCCACAGTACCCTGCGTTCCATTCTTTTTTATCTAATTCAATATACACATAAAAATCAAAATAATGCAAAGACAAATCCTTGCCTTTTTTCTGAATGAAATTTGTGAATGAAAGATGAAGATCCCCTGTGAGTTACCACCAGTTATTTTGTCCAAGTACTATTAAATTATGGCAATGTACTTTTAAGAATCCTGTATAATTGCTGCAAAAATACCTACCAAACACAGCCATAAAAGCCATTTTCTTTTCAGGGCCTATTATGCATGTATCAGTTTTTAATGCAGTCAATTCACCAACCCTTTTAAATCATCCTTTAAAAATGTTTTTAAACATTCCCATTTATGCCTGAGCTGTGATACTGTGTTGTCTTCCCCCCCCCCCAGCAATTATGCACATCAAAAAGTGCCTATGGTGAGGGGATGAGAGTTTGAGGAGGGAATTCCATTGCTAGGCAATGTCATTCACATTCCAACTAACATTGTCGGCAATTAGTATTTCAATTGTAGCCAGTATCTTTAAGACAGAGAACCTTAGTGTGAAGGACTGATTTCTAGGGGAAATCACTCTATACTGGCTATCAGAGAGCCACCTGGAGTTCAGGCAAAGCACCTTCCTTCCTAAGAAAAAGCCAAACGGAACACTCAGGCTGTCCTCGGGCTACTATGGGCAATGGGAGGCTTAATCAAATTGTATGTTTACCTGATTGCTGATACTGAGGAAGCAGAAATCAGCAGCAGTTGCCTAACTCCCCCCCCCCCCCAGTCACTGATCAGAGGTACAGCTCTGTAGTCTCAGGAATGTTCACGGAAGGCTGTGGAGGAAATGCCATGCATACCAAAGGGTAATTTCTACTAATTTGCATAGCAATAAAGTTGGCTTGGTTGCCAGGGGAAACGGCATATTCATGTGATCACTAACAAAGGCAGAGTATCAGCAGCAGGCACTCAAGCTCCCATTGGTAGATGAGGAACTGCGAACAAAAAAGGGGAGGGGACCAAAAATACACTGATATTTATGCATCAAAAAAAGACTGTTCTCGGTGCCATAACACAAGAAAAGTTGCCGTTAAACTAGTTTCAGAAGCCTTGTTGATAAAATGCTGCCGGAACTGTGGCCAGCGTTTGCAATGCAAAAACAAAAACAACATGATGGGTTTTGCACTGCAAAAATGGTGCCACATAAACAATGTAAAAATAAGACATTTTTGGCAGCCTTTCTGCGAGTTTTCCATGATCCATAATACACCCAGGATGGCTGTGTCAGGCATGTTTATCTCTACTGATACCTCAGTGTGGCTTCTTCACACTGAAATTTGTTCCTGGGAAAATGCCTTCTTAAGGATATTCTAAATCTGACAAATGGCTTGGTCAGCACAAAAGAGGGGGCTAAATGAACTTCCCCAGGCAGGGCTTTCCATAGTTTGGGGGGGGGGCTGCCTGTGCAACTTATGAGATGTCACCTGATAAAAGAGGGCTGCATAAAACAAGGCATCATTAGCTGATCTTGATATCTTGGTAGTTTCATACTGAAGAAGTTAATGTGAAATAAAGTCATATCAGTAAACTTAAAATATAATTTGGAATAAAAATAATCTGCAAAGAATTGGGACATGCTTTATATGTACAGGGTTTTATCTAGTACAAATAGTTACTCTTTTCAGGAATGTGATATATTTTTCAACAACAAAACACAGTATATCTATTGTCCAGTTTAATAAACAACAATGTCTAAAAGTCATTTATTGGTATTTTGCCTGGATTTTGAATACCATTTTTCAGGAGAATTCATCCTGTCAAAGCTGATGCCAAACACATCTTTAATTTTTTTACATTTTTGGCATAAACAGAACACATTTTTTAAAACGACAGATTTCCAAAAGAAGATTGTAGGCTCAGTACCAAATTCAGTCTCTCGAGAGTATCAATTATGCCATAGCTTATGGCAGACTGCCCCAACTCAGTACTACCATTTGCTTAACAATGAAATGAAAACACTTCTATATATTTCTATTTTGGGAAAGAAACCGATGCAGATTATTATGAAAAAAATTGTTCAAACACACTGAATCAAAACTTGAGCAAAAGAATTTCTACCAAACCTGTGTGTAATGAAAGAAATAATCTTTAACACTTTTAGCTCCATTTAATATTTTGGAAACAGCTTCCTGGGTGGAGACTGTCCAGGGCACTGTCCATCCTGTGCGCCTTCTGATTGGCCAGCCACCCTCAGGTCCACCCTCCACAAACCCAGCATAGCCTCTGGCTGCCATTTGGCCAATGGACATTCCCAGGGATGGAGGTCAGCGTCGGGGGCCCTGGTCCGGGGCCTGGCTGCCACCACCCGAGCAGCCCTCGAAGAAGAGTTGGTTCTTAAATGCAACATTTCTCTACCTGAAAGAATCTCAGTGGCTTACATTTGCCTTGCCTTTCCTCTCCCCACAACAGGCACCCTGTGAGGGTGGGGAGGCTAAGAGAGCCCTGATATTACTGAAAAAGAAGAGTTGATTCTTATATGGCCCTTTTCTCTACCTGGAGTCTCAAAGTGGCTTCCAATCGCCTACCCTTTCCTCTCCCCACCACAGACACCCTGTGAGGTAGGGGAGGCTGAGAGAGCCCTGATATTACTGCTCAGTCAGAACAGCTTAATCAGTGCTGTGCAGAGCCCAAGGTCACCCAGCTGGCTGCATGTGGGGGAGTATGGAATCAAACCTGGCTTACCAGATTAGAAGTCTGCACTCCTAGCCACTACACCAAGCTGGGTCTCAAGGCCAGCGCACCCAGCCTTTTGTGCTCAGTGGGGTGAGGGAGATGAGGGGGCTGCCTGGCATGCTGGAACCAAGCCTTGAGAGGCTTGCCTTCTGCAAACAGCCTTCTGTACTTGGGGGGGGGGAGGGGAGGACACTTCCTGGCCTGCCGGAGCCAGAGTTTGAGAGGTTTGTCTTCAGTACACCCAGCCTTCTGTGCATTGGGGCAGTCCACACCTCATGGAACCGGCCTCTCCACCCGCACACCGCCTCCCCTCCAGACCACCCACTACCCCGCTAGCTCCCGCTGGATTGACAGGTGCAGTGGGCTTTTTGACTAGTAAATTATAATTCTTAAAATATGGAAGGGAAAACCATCTGATACTGATTTGCTGGACAACATTTTCAAAGCACTCATTTACAGGTAGTAATCATAGTAAGCAAACTTTTTTCTTCTTAATTGCTGTTTCTATGACAAAAGTCAAAAGTGATTGAGCAAATGTTCAGTGGACTGTTAACCTTCATCTGTACAACTTGAACATGTCTGATTGCAGCAAAAAAGTAAATGCACATGCACAATCACTTGCTGCTTTCTCTCAGCTTCCACATCCCTCCTCACATACTGTGTCTGGCACCACTTCTAATTTTTAAAAACACATTAAAAGGGCGTGGGGAATAACACCCTAAATATTCTATTGTGCCTTATTCTTTGACATTTTTGATTGATTGGTTGGTGGCTCGGGAAGATTCCAACAGAGGTGAATGCTCCACTTAGATGAAAATTCTTGTGATCAGTTCACAGGTCCGTCACCAGGTGAATTCTCTGATTCCCCTGTTGAACTTGCATGAAATGCATAGGGACTTTCTATGAGAAGCACTAGGATGCACACCTACACTGTGGCTTTCCTGGGGGCTAGGTATATGGCGGAAGGAAGGAA
Source organism: Paroedura picta (assembly GCF_049243985.1). Lineage (NCBI taxonomy): Eukaryota > Metazoa > Chordata > Lepidosauria > Squamata > Gekkonidae > Paroedura > Paroedura picta. Next base: position 139,180,171 of record NC_135369.1, read on the forward strand.
GGAAGGAAGGAAGGAAGGAAGGAAGGAAGGAAGGAAGGAAGGAAGGAAGGAAGGAAGGAAGGAAGGAAGGACACAGAGGCAAAGCTGGGTCCCTTGGGGCTGGCGGGCAGTCTTTACTCCTTCTCCTGCCCCTTCAGACTCTTGAGGCCCCACCTCCAAACCTCGAGGAACATTCCTAATCCAGGGGTTACCAGCCTCCAGGCTGGAAATCTCCTGGAATTAGAGATCATCTGCAGACTAGAGATCAGCTCCCAGGGGGAAATGGCTGTTTTGAATGGGAAACTTGGGTTGCGTGTAAGTGAAAAGGTTAAACAAGATAAACTCAGCTGCAGTTTGTACTGAATGTCTTACCATCACTGCAAGTTAAGATCTCCAAGATTTAACCTAGAAAGAAATTCTAGCTAGCCAGCCCTTATACTATGTACCGAGTAGCATGTTACTTAATTAAAGAATATTTAGATTGTTGTTGTTGTTGTTGTTAGGTGCGAAGTCATGTCCGAGCCATCATGACCCCATGGACAATGATCCTCCAGGCCTTCCTGTCCTCTACCATTCCCCGGAGTCCATTTAAGTTTGCACCTACTGCTTCAGTGACTCCATCCAGCCACCTCATTCTCTGTCGTCCCCTTCTTCTTTTGCCCTCAATTGCTCCCAGCATTAAGCTCCTCTCCAGGGAGTCCTTCCTTCTCATGAGGTGGCCAAAGTATTTGAGTTTCATCTTCAGGATCTGGCCTTCTAAGGAGCAGTCAGGGCTGATCTCTTCTAGGACTGATCGGTTTGTTCGCCTTCCAGTCCAAGGGACTCGCAAGAGTCTTCTCCAGCACCAAAAGCCTCAATTCTTTGACGCTCGGCCTTCCTTATGGTCCAACTTTCGCAGCCATACATTGCAACTGGGAATACCATAGCCTTGACTAGAAGCACTTTTATTGGCAGGGTGATGTCTCTGCTTTTTAGGATGCTGTCTAGATTTGTCATAGCTTTCCTCCCCAGGAGCAAGCGTCTTTTAATTTCTTTGTTGCAGTCTGCATCTGCAGTGATCTTGGAGCCCAGGAAAATAAAATCTGTCACTATCTCCATTTCTTCCCCATCTATTTGCCAGAAATTGAGAGGGCCGGATGCCATGATCTTTGTTTTCTTGATGTTGAGTTTCAAGCCAACTTTTGCACTCTCCTCCTTCACCCGCATCAACAGGATCCTTAGTTCCTCTTCACTTTCTGTCATTAGAGTGGTTTCATCTGCATATCTGAGGTTGTTGATATTTCTCCCTGCAATCTTGATCCCAATTTGTGACTCCTCTAATCCAGCCTTTCTCATGATGTGCTCCGCATACAAGTTAAATAGGTATACAGCCTTGCCGAACTCCTTTCTCAATTTTGAACCAATCAGTGATTCCATGCCCGGTTCTCACTGTTGCCTCTTGACCTGCATATAGGTTTCTAAAGAGACAGATAAGATGCTCTGGTATTCCCATCTCTTTAAGAATGTGCCACAATTTGTTGTGCTCCACACAATCAAAGGCTTTAGCATAGTCAATGAAGCAGAAGTAGATGTTCTTCTGGAACTCCCTAGCTTTCTCCATGATCCAGCGTATGTTGGCAATTTGATCTCTAGTTCCTCTGCCTCTTCGAAATCCTGCCTGTACTTCTGGAAGTTCTCAGTCCACATATTGCTGGAGTCTAGCTTGTAAAATTTTGAGCATAACTTTGCAAGGATGAGAAGTGAGTGCAATAGTGCGGTAGTTTGGACATCATTTGGCATTGCCCTTCTTTGGGATTGAAATGTAAACTGACCTTTTCCAATCCTGTGGTCATTGTTGAGTTTTCCAAATTTGCTGGCTTATTGAGTGTAACACTTTTACAGCATCATCTTTTAAGATTTTGAATATTTAGATAACCCCCTCCTTTTGTATTTAACTCAAGCCAAGGAAAAATTTAGGGAAACGAATGAATGAGCTCACTCTATGGTGATTATTAGTCAATTCTAATGAAGACAGTGTTTTCCTGTCCATCTCGTTCTTTTTTCTCATGCTCTTTTTGTTCATATTTTTAGTAGTTTTCTTGATCTTATGACATGCCTGTGCTTGATGTCTGATAAAATTCTCCCTATATCTTAGTAAGGTGATGATGATTCTGGAAACCAAACTGCCCAAATGAACATGTGTGTGAAACAGCCAACATTCAGGTCCATTCTTCTGGATTTAGAGCTGGCAACAATCACAGAAACCCTATTGATTCCATTTATCTCACTCTAAACAAGACTCTCCCTGCTTTCTGCCAGCTAAAGAGTCCATGGGCTTGAGCCAGAAATAGCAATCGAGGCTTTTCATTTTGAAATCACCTAGGAAGTATTTCATTCCAGGAATCTTACAAATTTGTAGAGTCTATAGTTTGCTAAGCAACAGCAAAAATACAGTATGGACACCATTTACACAGATGTCTACACTTCACAATTATTCATCTCAAAACTACCTCTATATAATATTTTGCTTGGACACAAGAACTGATAGGTATTCCTTTCTTCCCAGCCAGGGGGAAACCAGGGGGCTTTCCGCACCGGGATCCTTGTAGCAAATTGTTTGCTGAACGAAAAATCGCCATTTAAATTAGTGGAATTCGTCGTTATGCATACCTGACTTTGTAGTGGAATCCAGTTGCGTTTCCATCGTTTCCCACAAGCTTCCGGTCTCAGCAAAAATCGCTAGAAAGGAAGCGCTATTGCCGAGCTCATCCCGCCCCTGGCCGTCAAGCAGCCAATGGGCAGCCGTTAGCATGCTCCCAAACAGCCCCTTTCCCTTTAAGAAAGGTTTAAAAAAAAAACCCATTGCAACGAATATGTGTTGATTCGTTGCAACGGAGAGACCCATCCAACCTCCCCCCCCCTCACGGGCCCGATTTTCGGCCGAAAACAGTGTAAAAAATAAAGGGAAAATACATCAGCAAACGGGCTTCTCTGTTGTTTGTGCTTAGTGACTAAACAGCTCTGGGAAGGGACTGAAGCCGGGGAAGCCTCTAAACAGAGGCTCGCTCGGAGCAAAAAAAAATGGCGATCGCTTCGCCGGAAGATCAGAGGAGAGAGCCAGGGGGAGGGACTTTGTAGAAACCACAACAATGGTAACGCACAGAACTTTCCCGCTAGTGTTGCAGATTGGTTGCAGGAGTGTAGCGCTTTCCGGAGGGTGATTCCACTTTTGGGGATTTCCCTGAAAGCGCTACAAGGAAGCGCTTTTTGCGGATCGGTTTCAGGTGTGTGGCAGATTGTCAACGACGTTGTGGATAACGGCAAATCAGTAGCGTTTTCAATTGGCAACCATTGTGCGATTTTGAAGGCGTGCGAAAAGCCCCCAGGATTTGACTTACAGGTGACCACTGAAATCCTGACTGGTTCTATCATTTTCACTGAGGTCCAACTGTGCTTAATAAGCCATCATCAACCATAGTTTCAAATCTTAACCCACTAAAATTCCTTGAATGGCCAATAACCAATCATACTATCACAGACTGATTCTGCACAAGGAATGCGCCCCTGGATAGCCTCTCTTTGCTTGCGGGTTTTAGTGCTGCTTCTACGTGACATCGGCAGCAACCTGGAGCTCTCCAATGGGTGACACAAGTTTTTGTCAGTTTTGCTTCATGATGAAGGAAATAACAAAATCACGATTTGCTACTTCTTGACATGCTACCAATAGGGGTGCAAGCCTGTCTGGTGGGAGAAATGTATGACAGCCTTGTTAATTTTTTTCCCATCATTACACCAGCCCTCCACTCTCCATTTCCTGCTCAATTTTTTTTTAATGGTGCAGTCCGCATAGCTACAGGACTGCAAAGTGATGAGCCCTCACTTCAAATAAAATGTTTTCTTCAGTATGCATGATAATTTTGGGAACAGGCAGCTAAAACACAATGTTGTTTGTGTTTTCTGGTGGTGGGGCAGGAACGGGGAAAGGGGGGGCATGTGATCCAGCAGCCCACTCCTTTTAGCTTTGCATTCATGCTCTTTGTTTTAAATCTTTATCACGAACACACAATCACTGGTGTCCAGTTACCATGGCCATCCTATCACAAATCTACCCGAACATAGAGAGATCATTATAAAAAGAATCCTGAAAAAAGATGTAAGGAAATGTTTTATTGATATGGATTGATCCTGGAGCAATGCAGAAGTGCAAGTTTTTAAAAATAAATGTTCTGCTGTTGTGGCATTTCTCCATAGCAACATGGAAGTATTTTTTTTTAACTGGGACTCAAGGTTTGAGTTCCTAAAACAACTGCTGTGAAGGGATTGGTGGTTTGCATTGATTGACAACCCAAGGAGCAGGGTGAGAAGTTTAGGTTGTCCATGCTTCCTGCTTCTCCGCTGCCTTAGTGGGAGGCAAGAAGCTGCAATAAGGCAGCAGAATAATGTGGGAGGGGGTCTCCCATTAGGAAGCGTGCAAATGTGTGGTTTCCTGTTTTGTGTTTGCAAGCAGGAGGTGGCGCACATTTTACACATCTGTGCAGAATTGGTCATAGTTTAACTAAACAATACCTTTGTGTGGTCTTTGAACTGATCTTTCAGCTAGAAATGTTTAAAGTCTCTGTGTGTACATACGCATGCCCACACCCACATAAACATACCATATCTCAAGCTAGCTATGATGTACATTCATGTATACTCCCCCCCACCAGGGTTTAATTTATTTATCCATTTAAGGATCCAACGTGGCCAGTCTGGTGTAGTAGTTAGGAGTGCGTACTTCTAATCAGGCATGCCGGGTTCGATTCTGCACTTCCCCACATGCAGCCAGCTGGGTGACCTTGGGCTCGCCACGGCACTGATAAAACTGTTCTGACCGGGCAGTGATATCAGGGCTCTCTCAGCCTCACCCACCCCACAAGGTGTCTGTTGTGGGGAGAGGAATGGGAAGGCAACTGTAAACCACTTTGAGCCTCCTTCGGTTAGGGAAAAGCAGCATATAAGAACCAACTCTCCTTCTTCTTACAAAATAAACAGAACACTCAGCTGTCTATTTCAGAGACACAGACTGTGAACTACAGGCCAAGACCCCATTGGCATACTGGTAGACTTTATGGCCAACTCCCAGAAGCTAAGGTGTGTAGGAAGGAGCGGCTGTGATTTTGCGACCATCCCTGGAGGAGGGGTTAATATTTACCAAGGCCTATTTTTGGCCAGTTCCATTATTTAATTGTTGCATTCTAATAAACACAGTTCCTACTGATTCTTTCTCTGCCTAGATATACAACTACCCCCTTTTCCTCTTGCACTTCAGTCCCTGCCAATAGACCTGTGCCTCTAGCCATGCTCTGTCTTAGATACATATAGAGGAAGGCAAACAGAAGCTCTGCTCAGATCTAATTCAGCTGGCAGACATTTTCCCAAGAATTCTTCACTCCTGCTAGTTTGCTTGTTTTTCTTAAATCTAAAGCAGCCTCTGGAGAAACAGCAAGTGTTAGCCTTCAAGCACTTCTCTGTTCAAAATCTTACCCTCAGCTAATATTCCCCTGCAGGGAAAACATGGTACTCTATTTTTTCCCCACCTGGAATCCAAAGCAGTCTAAAGAATGAGAGTTTGTGGAGGAAAAAGAACCAGCAGGTTGAAAAGATTGATCATATAATGCCTGTAGCTCTTCATCTGAAAAAAATATTCAGGTTTGAAGGCTACTTTTGGTTCTAAAATAAATGAATGAGAAGTCAATCATGCCATGTCCCATTTGATACTGAGCTTTACATCAAGTAAATCGACCCCACTTCCAAATTTACTGCATCTCTAAGATCTACTTGCAAGGTAACTTTATGATATTTTCCCACTCCTCAACATAATGCTCAAATAAGCAACAAGTCTGTATTTTATTTTTCAAGTCTAGTGTTTATCAGTAGATTGCATTAATGAACAAGAGGCTATATTTTATAGCCATTTCACACATATGTAGAGTTAAACCCAAATTCACTATTCAGTACCCCAGAACTTCCTCCACTCAACTCACCAGATTCCTGTTGGAATGTGAAAGATCTGAAGAGGGGGAAATTTAACAGCACACATGAAGAATATCCTATAGGGCAGTGGTCCCCAACCTGCGGGCCGCGGCCCGGCGCCAGGCCGCAAAGGCCATGGCGCCGGGCCGCGGCTCCCTCTCCCTGCCCCCCCCCCGCAGTAAAAAACTTCCCAGGCCGCAAGCTTGCGGCCAGGGAAGCTACTTACTGCGGGAGGGCGGGGAGAGGGAATCAGGGCCGGTCTGCGCCCGTGCAGGCGGCGCCCGCGCGGCCCGATCCGATCTGAGGGCGCGGCCCGATCCGCGGGTGCGGCTCGCGGGCGCGGCCCGATTCGTGGGCGTGGCCCGTGCGGGCGCGGTCCCCGCGGGCGCAGCCCGATGCCCTGCTGGTCCCCAGCCTAATAAAGGTTGGGGACCACTGCTACAGGGGACATCTATGGAGATGTGCAGTTAGCATAATTAGATCAGGGACTTCCTGGTATTCTTTAAATAATCTGTGTTGGGATTGGTTCAGTTGACCACTTCCTGCTGCTCTAAGCACATTTCTTTCCTGTTGGCCATCAGATGAAAAAGCACAATACTTAGACTGCTAGAACTCTCTTCTCTCTTGCTTTACCAAGTTATTTCTCTTCACAATAAAATGATATATTCTTTAAGCTGCTAGTGTTATCTCCTTTGCATATTTAAATTCAGCCAGCAGTTCCACCTCTTCTCCACCACCCTTCTGGCTTGGACCCCTGTGAGAGTGTCGTGGTCACTTTTGGCTCCTGACCCACAGTTTGAGACCAACTGTTTTCAATTTGTGACTCTATGCTTGTCTAAGGCTATAATCCTAATAACACTTTTGGGAGAGTAAAACCCACTGAATGGGACTTACTTCAGAGTGGAACTGCTTAGGGTTGCCCCATAAGCCATCCACTGCAATGAAGACGAGGTTGGCTATGCATCATTTGCAGCAGTCCAGATGTGGGATGTTACACAGAAGCTACCTCTTAAATAGGCAATGCTTCTTCTCAGCCTTATGCTCGCTGTCGGTGAATAGAAATAGTATCAAAGCTGTTCTAAAGGTTTTGGGATGTTATTAGTTCTCAGTGTTGGCTTTGCAGAAGCACATCTCTGTTTTCTGTAACCTCTTGAGACTGTTGACACTGTTGGTCTTAAACAGATGTCTCGGGGTTGACAGTTGTTGAGGTGTTAAAAAACTGATGCTTGGGGGTCTTATCCACTCTCAGGCTTGAGTTTCCATTGTTTGTTGATTTATTTCTCTCATAAGAGAGGTTTGCCTGCTTTATTTCATGTCTCCTTCGCTCAGTAGCTTAAATAATAGAGAGCTGTGCTGTGGAAGAGAAGGAAAGTGTAGCATTTTGCATACAAGAGGTGAAGTTGGTGTTGTGCTTTCCTGAGCTGTGACAAAAAGCTCAGAAACTGTTTAAGCACTTCTGTATCTCCTAGAAATTGGTACTTTCCCCGAAGATTTAGCTACACTTTGCCTAGAGGTATGGCTATAATTCACAGTGTTCTAACAAAAATGTCTTGATTGATTGTTGTTGTTCAGTAGGCATGCCAAACAATATGGTGCAGACCTTCAGGGATTTCTGTGGAATTGAATGCAACAAGCTAACCACATTATTAAATCTCTCTTTAACTCAGACCAAACATGGGGACTGGGTGGGGAATTAGCACTATAAACTCCTTTTTAAAATTCTTCTGTTGTATTGAGGATCAAAGATTTTACATGATCAATAAATCCAAATATAATAATTTACCAGAGAAAAACAAATTACGACACCTCAGGTATTCAGAGTTGCAGTGAATGTGGTATTTTAGAACAAGAGGTTGATATTTTAAGCATGTGCCAGAAGCAAAGGTTACAACTAAACACACTGGGGATTAGCACTTTTAAATTCTAGGTGTAATCTCAAAGACCCAGCATTTTAGCGGCCAAAGAACATGGGAGGATGGCATTCCCTAACTCCAGATATGGAACTGGCCTCTAAATATCAGTTGCAGGGAGGGCAATCTGGATTGGGTCCACAGTGCAGAGGAAGAGGTAATTCACTTTTCGTCCTATACAATCTTCCCAATTGAAAGTGATCCTACTGTTTATTTTCATAGGGGGATGAGACAATCAACCTGGTGTGGGGCTTCTCCAGTCAGGGAACAGGGAAATAATTCCCTCCCCCCAATTCCAGGAACCACAGCCTGACTACATGTTAGCTTCCTTACTCCATACTGGGACTGCAGAGTTGAATTATATATCTGGAGTTCAGAGTACAGAAAGTGAGCAGTGGCTCAATGGGAGATCATCCCCTCTTCTCCTGATAAAAGAGTTAGGAAGTAGGTGAAGTGGAAGACCAAGAACTACTACCAGTCTGAACAGACGGCATGGAATAATATTGACCTTATGCTGAGCTCAGCCAGTATATATGAAGGCCACCACTTCATGTGGCAGGGGCTTATGGTAAATGTAGTCCATGGACCTCTGGAGATCCACCCTGAACTATAGCATCTAGAGTTGCTAGCTTCAGGTTCACAAATACACGGCCATTTGAGGTAATGTCTCAGATAGTGGGATTTTAGGAGGAGAGGGTCCTCAGTAGGGTATAATGTCATGCAATCCACCTTTTTCTCCAAGAGAATGGGAATAAATGTTTTAAATATACAGATAAATAATTTATGTAGCTTGAAGAACAGTTGTGATTTGGGCAGAATTTAAGCCCCCCGCCTGGAGGTTGGCACCTTTGACAGTATCCCATGTAGCGTGACGGTAAACTAGGCAAGACAAGAGAATCACAACTGGCTTTTGCAAGGTGTGAGAGAAAAAGCCTTTTTTCTGTAGATCTCAGACAAGGAGTTCATCTCTTTTGGGACAGTATGGAATAAAAATGTGGCAAAGGTGAAGGATGCAGATATTGACAATTATGTGTGTTCATTGATTAGGGGCTTTCAGTTTTATATATATTCATAGTTTATGTTACCTGCAAACCTAGTGAAAGAGTTTCATGTCAGATCTGTATTCCACACATATTGCAGTAATCTGCCTATTACTGTGATAAAAATAATCTCATAATTCCTTGCCGGTCTTCTGTTTTTCTTTGGTGTACTTAAAGGACCCGTTGTGCTGATTTAAATAAATAAAAGCCAGCTGTCTGCAAACCTTTAATTAAAATTAAACATATATTGAAGTTGGGGGGTTTTCAGTGAATATTTTCTTACCATTAATTTAGACTCTCATGTAGAGGAAACTAATAATTGCTGCTTATGTTTTTAATTAGTATAATTTAATTCATCAGTTATGCTGTAGCAGCCTGAATACTTAAATGGCTGAATCTCTGTGAAGGCTCCATGTGATGAACATTTCATTATTATTTCCAAAAATGTAGCCAAAATTTGAAAACAAAGGCTAATATGAAAGAGAATGTCGTATGAAAAATCTATTGGGTATTCACCAGTATTAGCAATATGTTTCAAAATGCCAAATAGCAAGGCCATACAACAAACCTAACTGGTTTAATCATTAATGTCTTCCTCAAAGACTCTAGTGAAAGGAACTTAGTGGTTAAAGAGAGAAATAACACATAGCAGAGAGCATGAGGACAGCATGGCAATCAAAAAGGCTTGTGGAGATGCCCTCCGGAGGTGAAGAACCTTTGGATTTAGAATGGTCCTCCTGTGTGTTTCTTTGGTCTTTTCACTTCCCATCTCCTGGAGTATATGGAAGCAGCATTAACCAGGAGAGAGCAGCCATCTCCTGTCTCTGCCCCTTGCAAGAGATTATACTTACAGGCTGACACACCTGGTACTGCACCTATTCCTTTTTGTGAGTAAGTATAAGGGAGTGGATAAAATTTTGGACTGGAATCCTGGGGGACCCAGGTTCGAATTCTCACAGTATTATGTGTTGGAATATAGAAGATCTGTAGTGTGCATTATTCAAAAACATATGAAGAATGTCCTGCAGGGGGCATTGGAGAAGATGTGTATTTTGCATAGGATGTTTTTCAAATAATCTTCAATGTCCTGATTGAAGAAGAGCTACCCTAGCTCTGTGAGGTAGGTGGGGCTGACAGAGCTTTAATAGAACTGCTCTGTGAGAATAGCCTAAAAGAACAGTGATGGGCCCAAGGGTACCCACCTGGCTGCATGTGAAGGAGTGCAGAATCAAACCTTTCTGCTCTTAACACTACCACATGCTGGTTCTTTGGAGGCTTCCTGCTTCTTTGTGCATACTTCTTCCCTGCTTGCCTCCATAACAGTATGGAAGAATGTCTGCAGGCAACAGTTTAGACAGCTAGGTGTCTCTTGTTCCTACACAAAGTTGTTTCTCTTCTCAACAAAACTGTTTTATTCTTTTAAGCAGTCTGGTTCTGGACCTCTCTCTGCAAATTTAAACTCTGCCAATGCCGTGAAAGATGACTGGGTGACTTTGCACTAGATTCTCTCACCTCGACTTACTTCACAGGGTTGCTGTCATGAGAAAATGGAGAAGGGGAGAACAATGTTCTAAACTCTTTGGGATGCCCTTTGGGGACAGAAGTGGGGTGTAAATAAATAAATGCCTTAGTCTCTTCCTGGCCCACAGCACATGCCACTGTGAATTGATGCAATGAGATAACCAGAATTGGGTGATCACAGAGAATCTGCCTTTTTGTTAAAGAAGAAATGGGCTGTGTACAAGAGGAGACCTAAGCCCTGAGTCTGTTGTACTTTAGCCCATTGTGCTCACTAATACATATGTTCCCAGTCCAACAATGCTGCAAGGAATGTTGTGAAAGGAGACTCTATTATTGTTCAAAAATTACCCCCCTTCCATTGTAGACACAAATAATAATTAAATCAATAAATACTTGGGAATCTCCCAGTCAAGTCTAATTGTCTGTTACCTCCCCTCTCCCCACAAGAACAAGATGTTAGAAGACATTTGGGGAGAGGTTAACCTTCTTGCTCTAGAGCTGTGGCCTTGATCCAAATCATGTCTATGGTTCATTTCCAAGAAGGTTAAAATCTTGAGAGAGGCTGAAGCATCATTATGAGTCCTTCAGTCTCATATGGTAGGCTAGGCTCTAAATGCTCTGTCGGTGCACTGTAGAGATCAGCAAACTCCTGCACCAGCTCTATCCCATCTTGGGATTGTTCCTTCTCTACTGCTGAGTGAATCACTTCAAAGATCTTCCACTGAAGTGCCCAAACTTTGCTAGAGCAGAAAACCAGGGTCACCCGGAACAGTCCCCCTCTGCCTATCCTTTTCATGACATCACTTATTAAACTTAGGTTTCCCTACTGTTTACACACCCACAAGGTTTCAGTGCCATAGGACTGCTCCTGAAGGATCTCAACAAATAAGCTTCCTTGGGTTCCCTAATGGTTTTTGGACATGGAAGCATATTTGTCCTACTCTCTCAAGTATGAGATTGTGAAAGAACATGGCTTGGCATTTAAGGGGGAAAATCCTTGGTTGACCTCCATAGGCTGCCCTGTGGATTTGGATTTGATGCAACAAACAGCTATGAGAGAGGGAATCAATATGTCTAAAGTGCCAAATCCAATCTAATGGGCCTTTGCAACTAACCTACTACATCTTAAGGAGATAAAGTGTTATGCAGCCTTGGGCAGAAGGAGAAAGTGCAGCATTTGCTTCTCTATTCTTCCAGCTGCAGCACATACAATGCAAATTCTCAGAACAGCAGGAGCCGCTGCTTAAATAGTATCACAGCCTGTCATTTATTTAGTTATTATTGGATTTTTGTACCGCTCTATTCCCATAAGGGTTTGGGTCAATTTACAACATGGATTAAAATGCATAAACACAAATGATATAAATTAAAAATCAATATTTCTAAAATCAGCATCAACTCACTAAAAATTAAAATTCTGTCTACCTCCCCCCCCCCCATAGTTTACTGTTGTCTGTGGCAGGTAGCACCTCTCACTGGCATGGAGAAGGGGGGGGGGGAGAGAAGAAACCTGAGAGGAGGAGACCCATTTTAATTAATCACTTTAGCCTCCACCATAGGCCTGGTGGAGCCATACAGAACCATGATAGCTCCATCAGGGCCCTAATTTCAACTGGCCACTCATTCCATTGCCCTGGCTCTGGTTGAGGCCAAGTGGATGTCTTTGGGGCCAGGGACTACCAACAGGGAAAGGTGGTCTCTCAGATATGCAGGTCCCAGATTGCATAGGGGTTTAAAGGTCAATACCAACACATTGAACAAAGCTGCTCTAAATCAGGCAGCCATGTACCAGAATAATACAGATCTGAAGAGTTCCGAACATTATCATATATTTTTTTGAATTTGGATCAGCTACAATTTCTATGTTAACAAAGGGAGCATTTTCAGTGAGAACTTGGCATTATATGGATGCCTGTCCCTATTTTGAGTGATAGATGCCAGGGAAAAACCCTGGGTGAAGCCTCTAGCCTTCATATCATGCTTGTCAGAGGCATCATTTATCTGACTACTACTGGGCTAGAGGGGAGGCAAGTAATCTGCTTGATACACCAGCTGAGTCACACTCCTTTCCCCCTGAATTTTCCAACAAGAAAAGAAGCTGGATCTCAAGTTGTGAAGGGTCAGAGGCTGATGATCAGTTGTGGTCTATTCTGCAGCTACTTAAGGCCAAACCGGATGTGACAGCATCCTTGTGATCTTGTCTCCTTCCCATGCCTTTTCTGGTGCTGTAACAGTCACCAAAACCAAATTAGAAAACTCAAAGCACATCTTAATAGTACCTTCCACCTGCCCCAGTCAGTCATTAAGGTGGGGGTTTGAAGGGCTGTGCATATTGATCAGAAAGTTTCCACTGCAGATCAACTATTATAGGTTATTTTTTAAAGTTGAGGACCAGATTGAACAGCTGTATGTACATTGTATTTACCTTAAATTATAGCAGCGTCTTTCAAAGGACAAGCGGACTTTCCAATCCTTAAATGCATTTGATGTAGCTGTCAACCTATCAAAATGATAAATGGAGCTACAAAAGGCAAATAACTCCAGCTTTGCATCTGAATACCTGGGAGCACTTGCAGAACAGACAGATCAGCTTTCAGCTACTGTTTCAAGAGTTTATTAATCTTCCATTTCATTCTTAATAAAGCCCTTGGCATGGCTTTATGGTAAATACATACTCAGAACATTCACATGGCATTACAGCACATTTCCCCTCTCAAGGAAATCTAGACCATCTGTGACCACAGCTGTGGGAATTCCCCCTGTGCTCATAAAGAATAGACATGAGGGTCTCTGTTTTGAAGACCGGCTAGGCTACCTATTCCATTATGATTTTCATGCTTGTGACTAAACCACAACAGTATTGTATAGACTGTGTTATGTTTGCACATTAAATGATAAAGCTATCCATACCACTAGATCTGCTACTGAGTTGTAGGCTGTGGAGAACGCCATCAAGTTGCACCTGACTTCAGGTGACTTGAGAGATGTTCAGTGGTGGTGTGTCACTGCTTGTCTCCTCTACAGGACCCTGTAATTTCTTGGAGGTCTCCCATCCAAATGCTAGCTTAGTTAACGCAGGCTATCCAGGTCAGGGGAATACTGAGTTACCTGTGATTCATTTCTCTACTTATTCTTGCTAGTTGGTTCACACATGCATGCTCAGCTCATGGGGAAGAGGGTATTCCAGGGTTTTTTTTAAAGCAAAAAGAAGAAGAACAACAAAGGGGAAAGCTTAAAATCCAGCCACTAAAAATATTTTTTTAAGAAAGAAAAAAACTATATATAAAGACAAAAACATATCAGCTAGTCATCACATAATGTTTTGTTACCTCCCTTTCTGTTTCCAAGACTGACCTAGAAGAAGAAGAGCTGGGTTTTCACTGCCCAAAGGAATCTCAAAGCAGCTTACAAACACCTTTACAAGCATCATTCTCCTCCTCTCCCCACAACAGACACCATGTGAGGTAGGTAGGACTGAGAGCTCTAATAGGATGCTCTGTAAAAACAGCTCTAAGACAACTGTGTCTAGCTGAAGGCCACCCAGCTGGCTGCATGTGGAGGAGAAGGGATTAGAGCAGGTGTAATCAAACTGTGGCCCTCCAGATGTCCATGGACTAGAATTCCCATGAGCCCCTGCCAATGCTGGCAGGGGTTCATGGGAATTGTAGTCCATGGACATCTGGAGGGCTGCAGTTTGACTACCTCTGGATTAGAGTCTGCCACTCTTTAATTGGCTGGCAACACGATATATATATTTTAATGAGCTGTTTTGGGGTTCCCCAGACCCAGCTTGCTTATCCTAAATTGCAGGAAATATCATTTTTAAAGGCTGTAGGAAGCAATTTGACTGAGGACAACACCATATGTCAAGAATCATAGAGTTGGAAGGGGCCATACAGGCCATCTAGTCCAACCCCCTGCTCAACACAGGATCAGCCCTAAGCATCCTAAAGCATCCAAGAAAAGTGTGTATCCAACCTTTGCTTGAAGACTGCCAGTGAGGGGGAGCTCACCACCTCCTTAGGCAGCCTATTCCACTGCTGTACTACTCTGATTGTGAAAAGAAGGGGGCTCCTGCTTCCCTCCCCACCCATGCCTTTTCCCTGAAACTAAATAGGGTGCAGCTCCAAAATCATGCAAAAAACTCCCTCCCGGGGCCATTGAGCAGAGGGGAAAGACTGTGCATGGGGAAGCAGGAACCCCTTCTTACCCTAACACCACTGTCCTGATTGAAATCGGCTTCTATTGGCTTGAAAGGTGATATTTCCTGCTGTTGAGGTGCTGTGAAAACTAGTTGCATTGAGGGAATGCAAACACAAATAATTTTTTAAAGGATTGTGTCGTTTGGTCCCCTCGACTATTATGAGCTGAGCAATTTACAGAACTGCTTCCTTGCTTCCAGCAGAATGATGCCTCTCGATGTACACATGCTGTAACACAAACACTTCCCGTCCTTTGCTTTGCATTTAACAACATGCCTTGTGGGTGAGCTCTGGGAAAGAAACAGAAGCAGCCAGCTCCACCAAGTACACCTAAGTTGCTGCAGCTGCTCTTAGCAGTGATTTCATTAAGCAAAAGGATGCCGTTCTTTCAGGCCATGCAAGCAATAAAGGTCAGTGCATATTAGTGCTCTGTCAGCTAGTTGGTAGCAAGGCTGGAAAAAAAAATTAAATGCAGCTGCTGCAACCAATCATTCGATGCTCGAACTTCAATGTGCGTTTACTTGGATTTTATGGGGGTGGTGTCAGGGAAAAAGAGAAGGAAAGGTGATCCTTATCTAACACTTAATGAAATGATGCGTGCAAACCCCTTCTGCTGCCTTCTCCTTACCACAGGTTTTTGTGAGTCCAATGCATTGCAAATAATTAACAAAGTCCTATTCCCTGCGACATTTAGCAGTCGGAAATGGGACTCAACATACCTGACGTAATCTGGCCAAGTGCTGTGGTATTTTCTGCTGCTTTCTGGAAGGTTTGTTTCATATCTGTCTGGGTGTGTTTTCATCACCTCTGGGGCAACTCCCCATTGCCTTGTGCACCTGTGGATTCAGCAATCTGTCTCTGAGTGGAAAATGCAGCCCACAAGGGATGTCCGTTTCAGTGTTCAGCCCCGTGCTGTTTTCACAAGCTTGCATGGAGTTCTGACCACAACTGATTCTGCCCTCCATTTGAAAATTGAGTAAAGGCACTCTTGTAGGTCCTAGACATTCATGGAGTTTGCAGAGAATCCAAACAGTTGGCCAAATAATAATGGATGCTCATTGAACATTAAATGAAGAAAGGGTTTTGATATGGAACTAGGCTACAAGCTAACAAGCCATTTCTAAGACTTGTCCCTCGAGGGACTCAAAAAGGTAGCGGTTCCACAGGCACATATTTCTCCTATCAGAATATTGCAATGATAAGACAACTCAGTTTTGCTAATGTCTTAAAGTATCTCCAGCCTCATTCCAGCCAGGCCTCTTGCACGAGTCATACTAGTGCCGTGTAGTGGTTAGAATGTCAGGCTACGATCTGGAAGACCCCAGCTCAGATTCCCTACTCTGGCATAGAGACTTGCTGTGTGACCTTGGATCACTCACACACCCCTCAACCCAGCCTACCCCACAGGGTTATTGTGAGGATGAAATGAAAAAAAGGAGAATGAAGTTAGCTATGTTGGGTCCCTATTGAGAAGAGTATTTCAGGAGGATTGTTGTGTTGTTCAGTAGTAACAAAGAGACAAAAAAGATTTTGGGAGTATAAGCTTTCAAGAGTCAAAGCTCCCTTGGTCAGCTAGACAAGAAAGGTGGGGTATAAATTGTTAATAAATATGCATCCACCCTTTCTGATGATGTGCACTATCCACTGATGTTTGAAATATTAGCTTTAAAATATGGACACACTGGAGTTGAATATTTCTTTTTCTGAGTTAAAAGAAGTTGTCCTTCTGACCCTTTAAATGGCTCCCGTCTAGGGTTACAAACCTCCAGGTAAAGATTACAACTGATCTCCAAGAACCAGATAAATTCACCTAGAGACAATGGCTGCCTCAAAAGATAGATGCTGCCATTAAGCCCTATTGAAGTCCCCCCCTTTCCCAAATCCTGGCCTCCTCAAGCTCCACCCCCAAAATCTCCAGGTATTTCCCAATCTAGAAGTGGCAATCCTGCTCACACCACTACCATATGGGATTTACACTGTACAGATGATCCAATATGGCTGTTTCATTTTGATTCTGCTCATTATATTGGTTATTGGTTTGTTGGCTTAAGTCCACATCATTAATTAATTAATTAATTAATTCATTCATTCATTCTGCTGTCAGTGGACTGAATGTAGAAGAAAAGCTCATAGAAGAAATTAATATGAGCTGATCTTTGCCTGCTTTCCCCAAACAAACTGTTTTTGGAACTTGGACAAATTCAGAAGCAAACAAAATGCAGTACAGTACAGGGATGTGAAGCATTGAAAGAGAAGCAGGTAAACTTGTCTCCTTTTGCCTCTTTTACAGGTAGCGTATGTCAGCGGAAGAGGGGGAAGGAGACAGTTGTACAATTGATTCATCATTGCAGTGGTGAATTTTATTTGTGAGGCTCTTCCAATCCTCGGAGAAGAGGTTTGCTTCAAATTGGAAACTACTGGGGGGAAGTGGATTAACTGCTCTACCAACTTCTCTGAGTTTTTCTCAGTAATCAACATGTTGATCTTTTTTTTTTACATAGTCCCATCATTCTTACACAACGAACATCCTATCTAAACACTATTTTAATGATACTGACACACAGTTGACATGCAAATGAAATTCCTTCTAGCTTCTTAATTCCATCTTCTGCCTATTTCCCTTGAATGCCAGACCTTGTATTTGTGGCAGAACAGGATTTAAAAGTGAGGTTTAAAACTGCCTGTCTCATCAACCTGAAGTCTACAAAGCTTATCTCTATGAACAAGAAGCCAGTTCATACATGAATAGTCATAGAATCATAAAATCATAGAGTTGGATGGGGCCATACAGGCCATCTAGTCCAACCCTCTACTCTATGCAGGATCAGCCCTAAGCATTCTAAAGCATCCAAGAAAAGTGTGTATCCAACCTTTGCTTGAAGACTGCCAGTGAGGGGGAGCTCACCACCTCCTTAGGCAGCCTATTCCACTGCTGAACTACTCTGACTGTCATTACTGACTAGCAGCAAAAGATGACTTGCAGGTGTGAATGAACCATAAAAATCCGTTATACAGAAACTGTGTTCATATTGCCCAATATGAGTTTAAAATCAGTGAAGATGCATGGACAAATTAGCCCGGTCAGATATAGACAAGAGGGACAGGCCTTCTAATGTGAAGGCCTGTGCTCAGGTAGGCTGTAGGGGTCAAATGTTTGAGAAAGTCACGTTGAATCTTAAACTGTTTTGTTCATGGATGCAAAATATCATATTAACACACAAAGAACATTCAGAAAATTGCCAGAGAGCAAATTTAGCTGTAACATGGAGCTGATAGTTTTTGAGATGGCTACACTGGAACAAAGCTTACAAATGGGATCATCTTATGACTCATTGCTGAATTGTTGGCATACAGTATAGAGGCACGTACACATACACACATAGGTCAAGATGTGTGAAATACACAATGCTGAAAACAAGAAACTTGGTTAGCTTCTTCAGTCATGAAGGTACAGCTTAAAAATGGAAGAGGGACCCCATCATTAGATCCCAAAGTTAGCAAAAGATGTTATTTAAGCAGAAAGTCATTGTGTCCCATCCCCCCCATAACTGTTTATGCTTGTATATTCACATAAAAGCTCTCATTGGGTTCTCAAGAAAGCTCACTTGGCTTTTTATGGACTGAATGGCCTAAAAATAACACATAAAATCAGAAGACCAAAGCCATACAGCAAGGGCAGCCCATATCAGCTTCTCAGAAACAGATTCACTCAGGTAATCCAGAATATTCTTATCCATGGTTCCTCTATATATTTGTGAAACAGCCTGGGGGGTGGGACGTGTCCAGCTGTCCAAGTTGGAATAGGGCCAATCAGGGTGCCTGATTGGCCCTGACCCTGCAGCTCCCATCCTCCGTCCCTGGACTTTAGCCTCTTTGCTCTCAGATGCGCCTCACTGCCTGGAGCCAGTGGCAGGTAAGGGGAGGCTGGGCCTCCTAAGGAGCTGGCCAGCCCCCACTCACCCCACTTGATCCGGCAGCGAGCTGCAGCCCAAAGCCACCTTATGCTCCCTGGCCGGGGGCCAGGGGAGGGGGCCCTTTCAAGACCTGTTCTTAGGGACAGGCTTTGAAGCTAGTAGTGAAATAAAAGCAAAGGAAATATAGTGTATTTGTCTGAGAAGACAGAATGACTCATGCTACAGGATAAGAAATATACTGACTACTTTTTGAATTTCCCTTGAAGGGAAATTGCTTTGTGACTCCAAATCTGGTGATGAAATAGACCATGAACTTGAAGTGAAGCCTATCTAATGATTATTCTTTACAGAAAATGCATTTTGTTGAAGAGAACTGGGAGAAGGAAAGCAAGGGATTGATCGATGCATTTTTTTTAAAGAGAGAGAAGTAAAGTGAATGAAGGATGATGGCAAGAGGAAAGGTTTACTTGTAACTTCCAGTCTGAATGTCATATGGGACCCAGATTTATAACGTGTAGGAGCTAGGTTTTCCCAAACTGGTTTTGAGTCTGAGAGTCAGGACTTAGGAGTAGGGGAACTTGTTTTCCAAGGGGCTATGATTGAGGCTGAAACCCAGAGGAGAAGGGTCTTCAGCCTTCCCTCCTATAACATTGTCCTAGGCCCATTCCACACACATAGGATAATGCACTTTCAATGTGCTTTGGCAGCTGGATTTTCCTGTGCGGAACAGGAAAATATACTTCTAAAATACATTGAAAGTGCATTATCTATTGTGTGCAGAATAGGCCAAAATCTGAAATAAACTTGGGGCTATTTATGGCCCCCTCCCAAGGGGGCTTTGCATGGATTTAAGAACTACATGTGTAACCCCCCTTCCCCCCCCCACACACACACTGGGACCAATAGCACCCTTGGGATTATTTTGGATTGTTGTTAACACTAAATGGTGAAAGTGAAAAAAATCTAACTGCACTTACGATAAAGTAAGTCCCATTGATGTCTGTCATAGTCCCAATGATGTTTGACAAAAGAACCAACTACCCAAAAACCAAAGGAACATAAAATGCCTTTCTATAAATATTTTTTCCCATCAGGAAGTTAGTCTGGGGTACAATTTTGGCAAGTAGTTCCACATAACACAATCTCATCCTTTCAGTGACTTGAACATGGATTCAGATAGTTTCAAACTATCAGAACAGGACAAGAGGGATGATTCAATGTTTTCAAAACAGCAGTTCCCAAATCAAGCACACCTTGTTCTGAATGCCCAATAGCTGTTGCAATGAGCATAATGGCAATTTGTTTGTAATTCAAAATGAGTAGCATGTTGAGAAGTTTTTTATTTCCTCAGTGGTAGCATTCAGCATGAAAGCTACTGACACCTGTGAATGTGCTTAGATTATATAGAGTGGAAAGGCAAGCCACCCTATCCTATCCCAGCAACGAAATAGCACCTGCTCATTTTATTATTGTTGTTAAAGTATAAAAAAGAGAGGATATAAAGATAATGGGGAAAACACTGTGAGAAAGAACAAGCAGAGCTTTTTGATTCTGATTAAAACTGAATGTCTGAAAAAAGGAACTTTTAATTTTCAGAATTCCAAGGTGCAAATCAGAATCTGCAACCCAGACAGAAAGGTATTTAAGTATAGGGATAGGCACAAACCTAGGAAATGCAGTTCAGTTTGTGGTTTGTGATGTGCCCCATTCACATACCACAAACCATCACGAATTGTTAGTTGCCTCATGAACTGGAGAAATTGGTGAGGTTTGTGATACTATAGAATATATCCCCAGCAAGCTAGAGACACCAAACTTGCAGAACACCTCTGACTGACACTCTTCTTCCTGACCACCAAATGTGGAGTTACTGTGTCTGAGTTATAGCTCCCCCCCCCCAAAGGTCCCCCCAGGAAAGTACTTTCTGGAGAATTGACCACCTGTAATTTGCACAAACACCATTTTCCTGGGCCACTTTCTTAGAGGGGCCATAACTTGGACTCCATAAATCCAATCATCTCCAAACTTGAATGGCAGGTAGAGGAGAGTCATTTGGAAGTACTCTGTGAGTTTGGCATTTCTAGCTTACGCAGGTTCTATTCTATACACTCTTGTACATGTCAAAATGATCAAGGTTCAGAAGTGTATAGAATGGGGACCTCCCTATGTGCTCCTCTACATGTCTTCCAAGTTATTGTTTCGAAGTTCTGTGGATATTTTGACTGAGCAGAAACAGCTGTTAAGTATGGCAGGACCCCTGCCTCACCAACTGGCATACTGTCTTTAACAACCAGTGGCACCCCTCAATTGTCTAGGCTTCAGCCAAAGCTATAACATCATTAAAGTCTGCCAAGCCAGGTTATACTCCAATTTTAAAAGCTTGCTCTCAGCCACAGGTTCAGAATGGCAGCCTCTGCTTGCCACAAATATCACTTGACTCAAATATTGCTTTCCTCCTAACCCCTACCCCATTGTATTGCTGATTCAGTAGCCCAGCTAAAACCTGTTTGTCCTGGGGCTCTGAGGCAAATCTCTTTGTCTTGCATATGACTCATGCTTGGCCCATCTGCCCGGGAAATCTCTTTCCCCACACCCAGCAGCTAAATGTATTAAGACATGATGGCTCCCTTTTCTTAGACCTATTAACTCCTTTGTCTATGCCCATCAATGAGCATCTCTGGACCTAGCCAAGGCATTGCCCAACATCCTGCTCCATGGAAAATTCCATCATGTGCTAACATGGGCAACCTCACATAGCCCCTTTCCCAAAAAACATATATAAACAATGACTGCACACAGTCACTTTGAGTGCTTTCCAATAGAGTGTCTTCCAACCCAGGAACCATTGGAACCCCTCTTAATGCTGGTTCGTGTCACTGATCTCTAACCATCCACTCTACAGGAACGGTATAGTGACCAGATCTGACGCTTTTGGCGGGACTGCTCCGACTTTGGGGCATCTGCCCCGCCTCCCTTGACATTCTCAAAAATAATTTTTAAAAAAATTGGGGGCCGCTGTGCACTGTGCGGGGTGGGGAGAAGAGAGAGAGAGAAAAAGGTGCCTCCTTTTCAATCATGCCTCACAGCAATGGCGCGGGCTGCAGGAATGAGGTAAAAGGGGGTGGGGCGGTGAGCACAAGTTGGCGATGAAGGAGGAGGAGAAGAGGTGGTGTCCGAGGAACTCACTGTTGAGGGGGCAGTGGGCGGGGGAGTGCCTGCCGCCACCACCAAACCCGCGGGGGAGTGCCCACCAAACTTGCGGGGGAGTGCCCACTGCTGAAACTGAGGAGGGGGTGGGGTGGGGGGAGTGCCTGCTACCGCCGCCGCCACTGAACTCACGGGGGAGTGCCCACAGATGCTGCCGAACTCACTGGGGAAGGGGAGGGGGCGCAGGAGTGCCTTCCACCACCAAACTCACTGGGGAGGGAGAGGGGGTGGGGCGGGGAGTGACGCCACTGCCACCACCACCACCACCACCACCACCACCTAACTCACTGGGGGGGGGGGCCGCTGTCGCAGCAGCATGTCCCACCTTTCAGTGGTGAAATTCTGGTCGCCTTAAGGAATGGTGATTATACTGAAGCCTCTTTTCCCACTCTACTTTTCCCTATCCGCCTGATTGCTAGTGCGTTAGATATATTTTATTATTTTCCTTCTAATAAAGATAGTTATTTTTTTTACAATATACCTGTTGTCCACCTTGAGTTCTTAATTACCTCCTAGACATAGGAAAACGTTCCATTTTCACTACATTACCAACCTCTCACAAAGCTTTCCCTCAATGCTGAATATACACGTGTCATACATACACGTGTATGTAATTTCTGGTAACACAGCCTGTCTGGAAGTATGTTAACACATGAACCTACATGAACTTCCAGAAACAGCTTGAAAGTTTGTGGAAAGTTTGTACCAAGTGATGTTCCATGAACTTCACTTTGCAAGGTACACACTGCTCAAAATTCATTATTACCTTTTATTTGTGAGCCTATCCATTCTCATCCCTAACTATTATTGACTGCAAGTCAAGACCACCTATGAGTTATTTTTCAAACAACCTGATAAAACCAGGATAGATTGAATCTGTAAAGGAACCATGGCCTTCAGTTTGCAAGACCTGAATCAAGTTGTTATTAATAGGATGTTTGACCATCAATCTGCAGGGGCACTGTGAGTCAGAAATGGCTTGATAGCACTTAACACACATGCTCACCTCTATTTCACAGGGGATATTGCTTAGTTACTCTTGCAAGGCTTCACATAGCACTACATTTCCCTTTTTGCTGCAGCAAAAGCTGCCATCATATGCATGTTTAATTTGGAGCAAGTTTCCTTTCAGTCAATGGGAACAATTTGAGTTGGATAGAGCTGCAAACCTATGCATTGCATTCAAATAAAAGTCCTCCAAATGATACATTCTGCTAGAATACTTGTCTTAAAACTGCACACATGCTTAAAAAATTTAAAATATGCAAGGATATCTTTTATTTGCTCATGCTTGCCTTTCCAGGAAAACTTTCTAGATCTACTAATATTTTTAAAGCATTTGTTATAACTGTGTTTTTCATTTTGTTTTTTATCCGGTCTCTTCCCTTTTTTTCCACATGACATGAATTTGTTGTGAATTTCCTGCATTCGGCTGGTGGTTGGACTAGCTGACTCTGGAGATCCCTTCCCACTCTATGATTTTATGATTGTTTTAATATTCAACTACACTGGTACATTAAGAACTTTTCTGCATGAGGATTAAAGGCTGGGCTGGTACTCATCTGGTAGTGGGGCTAATTCCCATTTCCACATGATGTCAGTGCTGACCCAGTCCTTGCCTGGGCCTGGCCTAAATCAGGCCTTCCATTGCCCCACAGCAACGGAACACAGATATTTCCACATTTCCTTTTTCGCATGGGTGCTAGCAGGGCCTCTTTCAGGCCACACCCATGGGAAAGGGGAAGAATCCCTCCCCCACCTATCACATCACAGAAGGGACAGAAAATGCCCCAGTTGGCTTCTCAGTGTTTTGCGGCAGCGTGGAGCCAATGAGCGCCACGGACTTACCCGTGCCGCTTTTTGGCGGCATGGGGGGT
The DNA here is from genome assembly GCF_049243985.1 of Paroedura picta. Lineage (NCBI taxonomy): Eukaryota > Metazoa > Chordata > Lepidosauria > Squamata > Gekkonidae > Paroedura > Paroedura picta. The sequence goes on from NC_135369.1 coordinate 139,203,812, forward strand.
GGGAGAAGAGAGCGGCAGAGGCGGCCGCAGCTGCGGGCTCCCTGGCTGTGCCACGGCTCGCGCGGCGCAAAAATAGAGAGGCGAGGCTTAGCGTCCTTTTGGGACGGTTGCCTGTTCCCTCCCCGCCTCTTTCGCCGGAGCACAGGCAAGCTACCCACCCACCCTCCCTTTATTACTGGGTTCTTGTTGTCCGGTTTTATTTGTCACAGCAGTATTTGCACAAGAGTATGAGTCTAGTTGCATTAGAGCCGGTGGGCGATCGGCATCCCTGCGGGGAATGGGGCCCCCTAAGGGTGGGGGGTGGTAACGAGCCACATGCAGACCCGGTGGGGTAGGCTTGTGAGCTTGTTCATGACCAGATGGCCCTGGAGGTAACCAAAGAGGTTTGCGCCCTTTGGCCCTCCACATGGGCTGTCTCCCTGGTTTGCAGGATTACCCGAGGAGGAGACCCGTAACCCAGCGGGGTGTTGATGGGATCCTTTTGGGGTGAAGCATGTTTGCTGTCAGCGGACTGCTAGTCTAGACTCATACCCTTGTTGCCCCAACCCTATGTGTTGTGGTTGAATGTTAATAAAGCTGTGGCCATTTTTTGCCAATTCACTGTGTCGCTTCATTCTTCTCCAAACTAGCCACCTACCAGCCAATTGAGGCATATACATTTTTTTTCACAAAGGTCGGATTACATTGTTACACAATCTCACCTTTGTAAAAATAACCTTCCCCTGCTGTCATGAAACACAGTGGAACCTTCTGCCCAGGCTGCTTTGTGCAGGGGCATCAATCCAGTGTGGACAGGGTCCAGCAGGAAAAATCTTCCCCTGTCTGGATCTGGGAAGAGGCTGGGCTAATAGCCCCATCGCAAAGAACCAGTGGAGCAGCACCACCAGTGCAGAATGGGACTAAGGGAGTACTTTTGTGTGTGTTCTCATTCTATTAGTAATCTGAACACACACAAAATGATGCTGTTCCCTTTTCAGTTTTCTGCCTTTTTCACTATAATAGGATATATCAGACCTTACATAGTTTTTGGATACTTTTGATTTGCTAGCAAGATTAAAAAAGAGATAAATGTATTAGATCATGCAGAGTGACACTTCCTTTTCTTAAAATACATAAAAATATGTCAAGGTACTGGGTTGGGTTCCATAGAAAGTTTCCATGAATAGAAGGGGTTTGTTTCTGATTCTCTCTCTTCTGCAGACTACCATGTCCTTCTGCATGCTCATCCTGGGCTTTTGTGGCTCCAGCAGGAGGATGGTAAGAAAGGTCTGCTCTGCTGATGGGAATCCCCCACCAGAGGAAATTTTATGTGGGGTCCAGCAATGTTTAGACCTGTGAGTCTCTGAAGCTGCACGCAAACAAGAAACCAGACCTTTTCTTTTTAAAACAGGGAAAGGTTTATTAGATAACAAAAGAAAAAAATGACTACTAGGCAATATGGTCTGCTGAATTAAATAGCCCCCCCTCCAAAAAAAATAATAAAAGCCATATTTTCTGTCTAAGACATGGATATTTGACTTAGATGCCACAGTCACAAAACTCTAGAATTCAAAACTTAAGCATTCTTCAATTACTCAGCATAATCCACGTCTCTGTCCAATAAAACCAACAAGTCACTAGCTCCCTTCTTTTGATCTCTTTGGCCCTCTAGCATCAGATGATGCTCTAAATACAATCAGGGTCCAAATTCCCAGGAACTCTCTAGAAGACTGCATTATCCCTCCTGTTCCCCCTCCCCCTTTTGGACAGCAGGTCTACAGAAAACACTAATTGCCACATCTTTGGGTCCAGCCTTGAAAGAGGCAAGATGGATTATTTACAGATACTTGCAGGGCTGAGGAAGGTCCACTAATAATCACATTAACTCTTAGGAGGATACAGGATGCTTTGCATGACAGTGCCTGATACCCTACAGAATATTGAATTACTATGTGCTGCAAGTGGTTCCCACATGTTATATTTAGAGGACCCATTTTCATCCTCATACCTAGTGCTGTAAGGGAGAGACAGGTAAATGATCCTTTGAGCCCTACAGAGATCTCCTCCCTCACATGCAACTAGGCATTTGAGAGGAAAAGGTATGTGCCTTTCATTTCAAGGGTCACTGAAGCTTTTTCATTGACTGTTATGTAATGTACCTAAAATATTTGAATAGGCAGACTGGCAGCATTTACCTACACCTTATAAAGACGTGACCAATATCATCTTACAGACAGCAGGAAATATCGAACTCTCCTGGTTTAGTATGAAATGTAAATATTATTTTAAAGTTAACAGTCATTTAATTACGTTTGTTAAAGGTTCGTCTTAAAGGTTACTTCCTGGTTTAAAGTAATTCTTTAAACTTTTCTTACAGGTGGGAATTTCCCACTTCCTTTCCTTCTGTTCTTGTATTTTTTGTCTTTTAAATCAGAGTTCGTTCACCTGTTTGAGATTGCAGTAGTTATGTTATTCCAGCGATCAAATAAAATCTAATGCATACAAATTTTAGAAGGCAAAAGTGAAGACCAATGTTTCTGTTATAAACTGAATTACACCAATGAGTTACACCAACTATGTCACTGTTGCTAGTAGCAGACCAACAACAGTTCTCTAAGGTGTAAACTGCACGGAACTTTTATTCCAACCCCAGATCGATTCAGTCCCTGCCCTCTACACAGAATGCGATTTCCGTTTGGATTTTGGGCAATTTTAATTTTCCTTCTGCAGCAAGAAGGATTGATCCGGAGTGACCATACCTTTATTGTGCGATATTTTAGACTGCTTTTAATCCTGAATATATTCAGAAAATCGCATTGTTTTGAATCTGGGCTCCCCTCTGTGGTAGAGGACCTGTGATTGGCTACAGGTGGTCATGTGAGAAGTCTGCCTTAAAGGAGAAGCCCCTAAATTCTCTCAACTTCTGTCGGCCTTGGATTTTTTTGTGTGCCTTCTTCGTTCCCCCTCCCCCCTTCAAGAAAAGAAAGGATTTTTTTCCTCCCTCCTTTGCCTTCTTGGATCCTCTCCCCCCCCTTCAAGAAAACAAAGAAAGAGTCTCCATTTGCTCCCCCCCTCTTCTGAGCCTCCCTAACCATGTGAAGAAGACTTTCCTGTTTCAATGGGGAGGGAGGGAAGAGGAAGACCCGAGTTCAAAGCGATCTGAATTCAACAGGATTGACAATGGAATAAAAAAAGTAAGTGCAGACTCTGCCTAAGATCTTCCACCATTCTTTTATTCTAAGTCAGCCTCTTACCATTGAGAACCCCCTGAAACATTCTCTAGGCTTTGAGAAACCCCAGAAGTGGCATGATTGTGCAAAATGTGGTTGGGAAGCATAGCTGTGTACATGCCAACCATTGTTTTCTTATCCCATAAATAGGCCTACTTTAATGCTTTTACAGCAATATTAATAAGTGATGATGGAATATAATCCTTCTGTTTAAAATTGTATTGTTTGTTTATTCTTTGTCAAATTCAGCACACAAATGAGAAGATTCCTTTGTTAATGATTTTCAGTAAGACAAACACCTTCACTGAGACACAGCAATATGCATTAGAAGGAAATAAAGACTTTGCGATAAATTAAGTTTACGTACTTCTAGTGCTCTTCAATACAGTCTGTTCACTACTGTAGATGTCATAGTCCTGCTGGATACCGTGTGGATCAGTCTGCATCCTAGAGTACAGTGTGCAGTTCTGAAGGCCTCATTTCAAAAAGGATGTGGGCAAAATTGAGAGGGTGCATAGGAGAGTCATGAGGATGATCAAGCCCTATGGACCAAGCCCTATGAGGAAAGGCTGAGGGACTTGGAAATGTTCAGTTTGGAGAAGAGGAAATTGAGAGTGGACACGATTGGTCTTTTTAAGTATTTGAAAGGTTGACATTTGGAGAAGGGCAGGTAAAGGTTCCCACTGGCAGTAGAGGTTAGGATGGGTTTAAACTACATGTAGAGTGGTACTAGTGAGATATCGGGCTCAGAACTGGCTTCCCGATAAACATCAGGTTAACAGTAGTCTCAAAAGATTCACAGTGGAATTGGCTGCCAAAGGAGGTGGTGAGCTCCCCTCACTGTCAGTCTTCAAGCAGCAGCTGGACAGATACTTTTCATGGATGCTTTAAGCTGATCCTGCATTGAGCAGGGGGGTGGACTAGATGGACTCTAGGATTCTATGATTCTCCTAATTGCTCTGAATATGTGACTGTGCCAACTGTTCCTGCTGATTTATTGTCTTACAAGCTTCATGAATCAGTATGTGCCATGTGAAGTAATGGTTACAGAAGAGCAACACCACCACGAACAACACAGTCTGGCATAAATCAGGGATTTGGAGTATGACTCAGAAGACCTAAGAGCAGTATTAGCATATAAAGGCATCCAAATGAACAAATTAAATTCTCAGTTTTTCTGAAGTATAGCGCAGATCCATTAGTACAGTCTGTTAAGCCTGCCATTTTGTGGTCTGAATAGCTTTATGAATGTTGCTGCTTTGAATACGTTTTGCAAAATGAAATGTCACTTTCTATTCTTTACCCAACTAGCCTGCTGGTTCCATTATAGTTAAGATAGTATCAGCGTTTCCATTATGAACATCCATTTCCCCCTAGGTTTTGAACTCAGCCATAGGAAGGTTTAAAAGAGTTTAAATGGATATAAACTAAACCTTCACTCCAAGCATATTTTAAGGAATCATTTCTGAAATAGAAATATCTATTTTGTAAAACTGTGCCCAATGAAATGCATGCCGCTGTCCTGATAGACACTGGGTTGGATTCAAAAATCTATCAACAGATAGATTTTGGTGGCTGAGGAGGCTTCCCCTGTTTCTTTCCTTGCAGAGCTTCAGACTTCAGAAAAGCAGAAGTGGACCTATTTGGTGTAGTCATGTCTATTTATTTAATTCATTTGTGAATTCATATCCTGCGCTTTCACCCAAAGGTCCCAGGGTGGGTCACAACAATACATAATAAAACAATCTAAAATACGTTAACAATATTTGAAACATAACCTCCCTCCCACCCCCACTCCCCAGTAGGACAACACCCAGGGGAAACTAGACATCAAAGACCTAGGTAAAGATTTCACTAGTTTTCACTAGTTGCCAGAAATAATCCCGTGTCTTAAGAGAGGAAACTGCAGTACCTCTGCCATGCCTTCCGACTCATTTTTTGTAAGGGAGGGGCAAGTGAAGGAGGTGTTCTGAGATGCCTTCACAGTTAGCATTCTGACATGGAACTGTGCCTGCATTCTCCATAAAATTCTTATGAACACATAAACTTGTTTAACTGATGTTTAAGGCTGCAGGCAACACTGATGGTAACTGAGAGCTGGAGTTCATTAAAATATCAAACAGTAAACCTGCAGGAAAACAAAAAAACACCATGGGGCCACCTGGGAATGAAAGCAAAATAAAGCTAACAGGCATTTCAAAGCAACCAAACCCTTAAAGTGAGCTCACAGAAACTATTTAAAGCGAACAAACAAATGTGCTTGATCCTCTGAGTCCTGTGGCTCCACAAGCATGGGGGTCATTCTAGGCTTGGTAGTTCCACATATCTGCCCTCCCTCTGCATTTTCACAGCGGTTGAGTGGGCTTATTTTCTTCCCCACAGGCCTTCAGGAATGAAGATTTTCAGGAGAAGATGCTGTTGTCACCAGTGGTGTCACAGCACCTTCTTTCTCTTTTTTTTAAAAAGGCATTAAAATATTGATACGTCACGGGAGCGTTATAACAGAGGGCTTAGCAGGTTCTCTGAATTCCCAGCTTTCCTTTTTAAAAAACAGAAAATTAAGTCTCTAGTCATAGTTCCACGAGGGAGAGAGAGAATTACTTAATTTTTTTTTTTAAAGAAAGCTGGGAACCTGCAAAGCCTATTGCTACAATATTCCAGTGATATATAGATATTCGAATGCCAATTTTTAAAAGGAAGAGTAATCACGCAGTTTCAGGAGGGGATGGGGAAAGAGAGGGAGTGGTGTGACCATGAGGGTCCAATAATTGAAAAGTGGGCTGGAGGTGGGTAGGAGTGGGTAATTCAAAGTTAATGGGACAATGAGGCTGGGATTGAACTCCCAGCCTCATGGGCAGAGCTTTCAGACTGCATGTCTGCTGTCCCAGCAGCCGGCTCAAGGTTGACTCAGCCTTCCATCCTTCCGAGGTCAGTAAAATGTGTACCCAGCTTGCTGGGGGGTAAACGGTAATGACTGGGGAAGGCACTGGCAAAGCACCCCGTATTGAGTCTGCCATGAAAACGCTGGAGGGCGTCACCCCAAGGGGTAGACATGACCCGGTGATTGCACAGGGGATACCTTTACCTTTACCTAAATTAGCAGCATCAAATATGTTATTCTTAGTTTAGAAAACTGAATGATGCATTTCTCAATATTTAAAATAAGCATTTTTCTTGTATTACTGATGGCTCCTTTGATCTTTTTTTGAATTTGATGAAATTAAGTTCCGTTCTCTCTATTGGACAGTTGCAAAGGAAAATCATCAGTATGCTGGTTCCAGCTGCTTCAGCATTTTGGAGAGATGTGGATTGGCCTCCTCACTGTCACTGATGAGAGGGGAGAAGTTTTTCACATAATCTTAGACCAAAGCTCTTTCAGAACAATATTTGTATTGTATTTTTATGTAAAGGAGACATGAAGAGAACGTTTCATGCAAAGATGGGTATGATAAGGGACCAAAATGGTAGGGACCTCACAGAAGCAGAAGAGATTTAAATCTAGACAGCATCCTAAAAAGCAGGGACATCACTCTGCAAACCAAAGTGCCTCTAGTCAAGGCTATGGTATTCCCAGTTGCAATGTATGGTGGTGAAAGTTGGACCATAAGGAAGGCCAAGCGTCAAAGAACTGAGGCTTTTGGACTCTGGTGCTGGAGAAGACTCTTGCGAGTCCCTTGGACTGCAAGGCGAACAAACCGGTCAGTCCTAGAGGAGATCAGCCCTGACTGCCCCTTAGAAGGCCAGATCCTGAAGATGAAACTCAAATACTTTGGCCACCTCATGAGAAGGAAGGACTCCCTGGAGAAGAGCCTAATGCTGGGAGTGATCGAGGGCAAAAGAAGAAGGGGACGACAGAGAATGAGGTGGCTGGATGGAGTCACTGAAGCAGTCGGTGAAAATTTAAATGGACTCCGGGGAATGGTAGAGAACAGGAAGGCCTGGAGGATCATTGTCCATGGAGTCGCGATGGGTCAGACACAACTTCGCACCTAACAACAACAACCACCCCTCCCTTATTTAGAGAACCCTATATCTGTTCTGAAGTGCCTATTGTCCTTTGTTCTGTCAAAATCTTTGCTTAGGAGATCTTGGCTTGCTTTAGCTGTTATGTAGACTCTGTTCAATAAAATTCTTCCTTGGATTTTCAACTACCTTTTGGATCTCGGATGTGTCATTATCACGGACTCTGCTAGCTTGGCTGAGCTCGATTCCTGACATGTGTCTCATGGCTTAAGTGCCACTCAGTGCTCAATACCAACTCAGGGCAGCTGTCCCACCCCTGAGTGCCTCCTTCTCCAACCAGCTTGCCTGTCTGTCCAGCAGCCTGCCAATTGCCTTCTGTCCCCAACCCCTGACCAGCCCCTCCTCTTTCCACTTCCCTCTGGGAGCTGTCACCCCCCCCCCCCACACACACATACACAATCTAATGTCCATTGTATTCCTGAATGCAATGGGTTTGGCCTCCAGTATCATATATAGTTTGGTTAAAACATTTAAATGATTAATTATTAAAACCAATTTACATTCAAATTCAGGAGTACATCACCATCTCTCCAGTGAGAGGGAGATAGAATAAAGTGCTCTGATGATATTAACTACATGGTGTCTGGATATTATTTTGTATGTAGAAATATGTGAGAAATATGATGAGTAAAGACGAAGCCACACATTATACAGAGCATATCCACCTTGTCTTTGGTGTAAAAGTCACCCACAGATTGCATGCTGTTGACAGCCAGCATGGTGTAGTGCAGTGGTTCTCAACCTGTGGGTTGGGACCCCAATTGGGGTCCCCTGGCCCCTTCTGGGGGGTCCCCAGGTTGGTTGCCGCTTCAGCAGTGGGCAGTGGGTGGTGGCAGCCACAAGCAGTGGTGGCTGCATGCAGCAGCAGCGGTGGCAGGCGGCAGGCGGCGGCTGGCGGCAGAGGAACCATGGCAATGCTGCCTGACTGTTGTGCACCTGCGCACCTGCACGTTTACGCATGTGCACACTCACACGCACATGCTGCCCATGTACATGTGCACACCGACCCTGCCACAGCCGCAGTTGGGGTCGCCAGCTCAGAGTGGTTGAGAACCGCTGGTGTAGTGGTTAAGAGCTGCAGGAGAACTGGGTTTGATTTCCCCCTCCTCTACATGCAGCCAGGTGGGTGACCATAGCACAGTTCTTTGGGGCCTATTTTCATAGAGCAGTTTTCTTAGAACTTTCTCAGCCATACAACACAGAGTCTATTGGGGCGATAAGGTGGTTTTAAGATGCTTTGGGACTCCTTCTTTTTCTCACTTTTCCCGTGTCACTGAGGACCCCAGGTGGGAGCCTGTATCCCGGCTGTGTCCTCCATAATGTGTCCAGAAGTGATCCAAACATGGGCATCCAGTTAATTTCTTTAAAGCGAGCCTATAAGATATGGCTATATAAAGCAAGTGTCTACTCCTGCTTTTTCGCTTCTTCTGGTATACTTCCTTAAAATGTAAGTAGAGGAAAGTAATAGTAGGGGCATTTCTGCACATTGAAAAAAATAGTGTTATGCCATGGCATAACGCTATTAAATAATGCACCTCTGGCCATTCTCGCGTTTCTGGTCACTTTGCATGCCAGCTTGAAATGGTAGAGGAGAGGAAAGCACTATACTTGTGACTCACTTCTGGCTGTCAATCAAGCCAGGCAGCCAATCACCTTTCTCCATGTTTTAAAAGGCCTGCGATGCAAGCTAATTTTTTAAAAGTAAAACTTCTCCATTTGGACACCTAGGCATCTAATCATATATGCATAGTGCTGTTTTAATGCCACCCCTTTTGGAATCATTAGCCTTGAAGCAATCTTGTTCCTGATTTGGGGGCGGGGGTTAGAGAGGCATGCTTGGGGTGTTAACTGGTAGGGATTTTTTAAAAATTTGCCTGGGTGATTTAACACGTATTCGTTTCTCCAGGCAGTTTGCTTAAAAAAAAAGAAAGAAAATCCCTATCCCCGGTAGAATGGTGCGAGAGCGGGCACTGGAGGCAGAGATAGCACTACTTCGGCTCTGCACATTTCCTTGGTGTGTGGCTTGCTGGGTGCTCTCCTCTCACTTGCATCAGATAGTTGAGGGAGTCCACTTTTGGGGATTCCCCAACTTTCGCTTTAAAATGGAGGATGTAGCTGCCGATTTGCTGCTGAGATGCTGGATGCTGGTGACGTCGTGCAAAATGCCAAAAATATGATGTCTGGAAAAGGTAAGCCTTTCACTTTATTTTACAGGTGCAGAATGGCCCTAGCATTCACTCTTAGAAGGAGAGACCTTTTTGATTTAGAGAGGGTGAGAGATAAAAAGATTCAGGAAAAAGGAGGAATGGGAGGCTGTAGGTGTTGATTTACCTGTTCGATGTCTTAGGCATTTTCCACAGAGTACACACAGCTTCTTCTTAATTCTCCGTGTTTTCAGACCTGTCCTTAGTAACACAGAAGGCTGTTATAAATGTTTTCAAGCCTGCTATTTGTACAAGGTTACAGATGTAAGCTGCCATATGGGTGATATTTTCCCTGACATAATTTCAGTGAAACATTAAGGTGTTACTCATGGCTAAATGCCTCCTTCACCAGGTGATTACTGTAAAATGGTATTGGTAACTGTGCGATCTAGCTCTTGCAATGGAAATGTTTTTGTGTTATATAACTGGGGGGAGGGGAGGTACCAGATTATTCTACCAGATCAAAATAAAAAGTTCTATATATTTTTGTAACACAGAGTTTTTCAACAGAGGTTTAAGATATTGTGCCTTATCATAATGATAATGTCATGAGGGAAAAAAGAAAATATGAGCTCACTTTGCATAATTTGCATGCATTAGAATAGAGAAATCATTTTTAGATAAAATGTAAAATTTAAAAATATATCTTATGTGCTCCTTCCCCCACCCCCCCCCCCCAAAAAAAAGTGTTGGAAACCTCAGTGATTTGATAGAATCCAGCCAAAGTTAAGCACCTTAAAAGGAGTTAGATAACTGCTTAACTTTCTTCAATTAACTAAGGGCACTTCCCTTGGTTACTTTGTACATGTGATCGAGCTGACCTATAGCCTTTTTCAGATGTTCAACATTGGCTATCCAATCATGCGTAACTTGAGTATGGGTTACATTCCTGTGGTCATATTGTTTGTTAATTTACACATATACAGTATACATATGTTCCCTCAAATATCTATGGTTCTTTTGTGAAGATACACAGACGTGAAAAATACACAGGCCGTCCCATTCATACAAAATGAAGGCTATACACTCCCATTCTGTGCAATTGGAGCACCAAAATCAAATGCCTATTGTCCATGGGCTATTGTCCCTGATTATTTGAGATGCTGAATTCTGAGCTTGACGGGGTTTATACAGGGTTTATACAGGGAATTTATGCAGCTGGGTATTTTGCATCCATTGAAGAGATCTCTGAAACTTTTGCTTGGCTGAAAATGGTTTGGTTCTTCAGCCCTATTCACCCCAAATTTATACAAGTTGATAACAGGTCTAGTTGGTGAAAAGCATCGTTATCGGTGAGACCATTTTTTTGGGCCCTGTTTATATTGTAGTGACATTACTGGAAGAGCAACAACACCCAGGCTGCCATGTAGTAGAGCACTTTTGTAAAAAATATTTTTGTGGCTGAATTAAAAAAAACAAAAAAAATCCTTAAGAATAGACCTATTTTTAAGTTGTTAGGATTTGAGACCTATGTGCTAAACTATTATGACACACACCACTGTTAAAATTATATTTGAAGTTTATGGGAGAAATTAAAAATCCCTAAAGGGCAACATAAAATAAGTGCCCATTTTGGAATGGTAGCAAGTGGTTACAACCATTTTTATGATTAAAAAAAAATAGGAGCCTATTTGGGAGGTAAGACCTCTTGCTTGGCCCCAGGATTTCCACACTGTCACCTGTTAGGCATTCTTATATCCCACATGGACCAGTAGCATGGTTTACATGGCTAAATTTTCAAGGCCATTGCATTTATTTGAATTTAAGGATACCCAGTTTTCTCTGCCCTGACACTGATGGCCTATACTAGCTCAGTCTCATCAAGTGCTTGAAACTAAACTGGACTGGCTCAGGTTAGTACTTGGATGGGAGACCAACAAGGAAATCCAGGGTTGCTACACAAAGGTAGGAAATGATGAACCACCTCTGAATGTCTCTTGCCTTGAAAACTCTGTGGGGTCACCACAGTCCATGATGGCACTTTCCACCACCAGTTTTCTCTGCTAAGAGAAAAAGAGCAGATAGCACACATTCTCAGATCAGAATAACTTTATTGGCATACAATACCATGTATTGCATGACTTTCTCTGCAATCTTGAGGGAGGAGAGCAAGTTGGCTCAGGGAGCAGACTGGGCTGCTGCACTGCTCTGTTGCTCTGTTGCACCAACATTCATGTGGGCCTTTTGGGGGACTGGCCACATTCAGGGGGCTCCCTGAACACATTCAACAAGGAAATAAAGAGCTACGCCAGTTGCAGGAGATAAAAAAACAGGGCCAGGGCTGATGGTGCAAAGTTGTGACTCAAATGGAGTGTGCCCAAAATCTTTTTGGCACAGATCAGTTCTCCTGGAGAAAACAGTTTCTTTGGAGGGTAGCATTATACTCCATTGAGGTCCCCCCCCCGGCCCCAAAGCCCACCCAGGTACTTCCCAACCCAGAACTGGCAACCCTATTCTAAAGACACATTTAACCCAGTAGTGTCTGAAGTCTAACAATTCTGTCTGCTTCTTTTTTTCAGTAGCAGCCTTTCATTTTTACCAATTAATTTCTGCACAGCCCCAAAAATAAAATCAGATGTACCATGATTATTTTCAGTAAAGTGTTTCACCAATAGGGATCATATCTACTTTCAGTCAATAGGGTAATTTCTTTCTTTGTCAAGTTGGAATTTTGAAGTGACTGTTATTATCTTTGGGTTTTTTGACAGTCCACTAAATGGTAGATGGGATTCAGAGAACACTGTTAGGCTCATATTGTAGCATTTGATCTTTTACCTAGTTGCTGATTCCTGTGCCACATCACAGACTTATGGTGCCATTGTTATTTGGATGTTGGCTAGAAAACATTGTAAATTGATATGTGAATGAAAAAAATTGCTACTATTTTGCAGTGTTTTCTACTTTCAGAGCTACCTAGTAAACAGGGCCGCTGTGACACATTTCATTAAGGGGGAAAAAACCCTTCCCCCTTTAGCCTGAAAGAGCGACGTATTCCTATACAATTTGGCAGGAAGTTCTCTCATTTAACATACGATAGTTTGGAATCCCTCCAAGTCCCACAAACTGTCAGACCCTCCAGCTTCCACAAACTTGGCAGCTTGTTATGTTTTATCTGCAGCACCATGTTGAGCGGAACACCAAACATACACTACCTTGCTTGGCCTTTTTGCCTCCTGTAAAATGTTATGGTGACCCAGAACCCTCGATACTAAGTTGTAGTAGGAACAGCGATTTTATATTCTACTAGCAAAGTCAGCCAAATCTTTGAATACTCAGATCTAATGACTGGAGCAGTGAATGGGTAAGACTGATTTTTCTACAAACATGAAAAGATCCCCAGGTTTCTAGAAAAATGAAATGTTGTGTATAAAAACACAAAAATGATCAAAGGAGTGCCTGCAGCTCTAGAATATGGATTCTTTAGGTGTCTGTTGTTAGGCAACTCAGGCATTCCGGGCTTGGCTCTGTCAGTGAAAAGGCAGATCTATGTTGGCCTTTGGAGAAGATTTCCAGATCTATGTTGGCCTTTGGGGAAGGATTCATCAGGGCGAGGCGTGCTTAGGTAGTGTGCTGGTTAAGAAGATCTACAGATAGCCAGACCAGACAAAGAATGGTTTTGCTTTAAAACATCACATAAAAGAACACATTTTAATCCATTAAACTGGGGAGTTGCAATTGATAGGTAAAAATAAATTAATAAATAAAGATGGCTAAAAAAAGTCAAGAGCAACAAACAAAATCATGCTAACATAGAAGCTTCTAAATTTAAAAATTTGGGGGAAAATGTGAGATGAAGAAGGGATCCTCAGGAATTCCACAGCCAGGTAAGATATCAAAATCAATAGGTTTATGTTGACAGTAAAGGGGGGAGATTATAGCGGTTTCTAAAATTATGCATGGGGGAGGGGGAGAGTCCTGACAAAAATAAATTTTTCTCCCTCTCCCAAAGTACTAGAATTCATTGAAGTTGGTGGGCAGTAGGTTCCAGACAGAGGAAAGGCAATAGTATTTTACACATTGCCAGAGATGTAGTGATGGTCTCGGGATTAAACAGCTTTAAAAGGGATCAGATGGATTCATGAATGGCTACTAGCCATGAGGGGAACCTCCACATTCAGGGATAGATTCAAATGAGTAGCCGTGTCGGTCTGAAGTAGCACAATAAAATACTAATCCTCTGAATCCCAGTGCCAGGAGGCAATATCAGGGAAGGCCTCGGCCCCTATGCTCAGTTGTCCAGAGGAAGTGGCTGACTGGCTGCTGTGTTAGAATGGTGGACCCGATGGACTATTGGTCTGATCCAGCAGGACACTTCTGATGTTCTATCCCTAGTTTTGAAAAACAAACACCATTGCACATCACAGCAGCCATACCAGCTCACTGAGCTTCTTGAAAGATAGGGTTTTCATAGTAATCCATGTGATGTCTAACTGCCCACGCAGTTATGGTATGACAAATTTCACTTCCATTTATACTGTTGGCCACTTTTGGCAGCATGGTGTCACACAGATATCTCTAAAGTGGCAGCGCTGTATTTGTCTTCCGCGTTCAAGCACCTGGGGAAAATTGTCATAACAGGTCCCCCCCCCCCCCAAGGTTTCTGACATTTGCGCAGGATGTTTGCTAAGTCATAAGTACTTAGCACTCGTCATCTGATACCCTTTGTCATCTTTTTCAGGAACATTTTCTAAGGTAGTACTAAAGCAACAACAAATGACCCACTCACTTTTTCTTCAGGAATAACAAGTTATTCATTTAACAAAGAATGTGGGGTTTTTTTTTTTACTTCTTTCTTATTCTAATGGAGGGAAATGGTTCATATTTTCTTTTCCATGTGTTTTTCATGTCCAGAGGAATTCGGGATATTTGTTGCTATACAGCTATTAAATAAGCAAGTCTACAAAACTGATGACTTCCATTTCTTTTCTGACCTTTTGTGATCAAAGGAGCTACCAGCTTTTTCATCCTGGAGTCAGGGCCATCCCACGTCCCCTGCCAAGGCAAGTCATTTCCATATTATATGTAATCCATTCAGGATAAGCTTATTTATTTATTTATTTATTTATTTATTTATTTATTTATTTATTTATTTATTTATTTATTTATTTATTTATTTATTTATTTATTTATTTATTTATTTATTTAGATTTCTATACTGCCCATTTCTTTGCAGCTCTGGGTGGTTTAATTAGGTTGAATTAAGTTAAATTTCATTAAGTTAAATTAGGTCATTTAGGACATCTTATTTTGTAATGATTTGCTGGACCACAACTTTGAACAAGAACATCTTAAAGCCTGCTGCCTCCTCTCGAGAGTCTTGCCTGCATCTCAGGTGCCTGCAAGAAGCCTCAAAAAACACGGTGATGTTAATGTGTGGCTTCCCTTTGGAAAGCCTTCCTGTAGCTTTACAGTATTGCCTGCCTTAGTTTGAGGTTGCTATTTCCCCTTGGTCACGCCTAGGCTTCTGATGCTCAGGCACTCTGCAGCTGCTTGCTACCAGGGTGCCTAACCTCCTCAAGGTAGTGATGCTGCACCCCTCTCTGGCTGTCCTGGGACCCCGAATTGCTGGAGATTTTTAGCAATGTTTAAATTGGCATGAAGACTGAAACTGTTGTGTAACTATAAGAACTTACCAGGAATACGGATGGGCAAGAACAGGGGAAACCAGTGGGAGGTGAGGGAGAGGGAGTTGTGGTGCTGACCACTCCAGAGTTCTGACCTCAGGTGGACAGTTCAGCCTTGTGCTTTGGAGAGCTCAGCTTTGACCAGCTCCATCACGGAATGGTGCATGGATAGCAACACTTGACAGGTCATAGTTCTCCAGTACGGGGTGGTCTATCAGGCAGCCAAATGGTTCATCAGTTGGCAAAAGGCCATGTTTTTCACAAGAAGGAATGTTTGGCCAACCATGACAGTTATCTCACCAATGAGGTGAGTGATTGTTTCCTGAGCCCTCCCAATTATCATTTCCCCCAGCACTGGTAGTGTCCCTTTCAGCATGACCTCTTGAATGGTGGCTTGACTTGTAGTTCCAACCACAATACCCCATCTTTGAGTTGCCTAATTTTCACCCCACCTCTCCCAGCTCAATGGGAATGGGCCTTTCTCACCTCCCAGTTGTAGCCAACACTCCTTCCTCCGGCAACAACAAGCTGGGGTGTGCCATTTGCAGGTGCCTCTGAAGAACTGTAGTGAACAAGTGTTGCGGGGCCTGGACCCTCCAGACATGGGTGTGGCGCACCAGGAACTCCACCACACATGGGTGGGGAAGTATTTCCATGTGGTGCAATGTAACCATGCCCCCATGCCCCTGTTGGAGCAGGTGAGAATCACAGCTGCTTTCTGTCATTGGGCTGGGGGAGTGCTGGATGGGGGTGTACCAATCTAGCAGGAGGAACAGGGAGTTAGATATCTTGAAATGTGGAAGTGGAAGATCCATCACCACCACCACCCTCCAAGTCACTGCCATCACTGTCCTCCCTTCCAAACTCCAGCTTAGGCTTCAATGCTGAAAACCCACAAGTACACGTGAGAGTCCCATGACTGTGGGCAAAGCATGGGAAATGGGCACCAAGACCCCCAATGATGTGCTAAGGGCATATTCTGCTGGGGAGAGGGTGTCCTTTTAGCCATGACCATCTGGCAGAGGGAAAACTGGCAGCATTCTCTCATGGCCCTTCCACCTGCTCTCATGACACAAAACAGCTGGCCAAGCAAGCACTCATTCCAACCACAGTTCAGGACAGCTGATCAAGTAGGTGAGTTAACAGAGAGGTAAACAGGAAGGCAGGCACAGATTGATCCCCCCCACACACACACACACAGGAGAAGCAAGGGGGAAATAGGGGGGAAATTTAAATTGTGTGTAGAGAGCCAGGCATTAAAATCACCCCCAAGTCATCCCCTGATAGTGAAATAAGTCCCCCAAGGCAGGGTGGGTACAGAGAGGCAGGCTGACAAACACAGACCCCCCCTCCCCCTGAGAAGCAGATTAGTGGGGAGGGGATTTAAAGGGGAGTAACAGGAAGTCACCAAGTAATTCTAGTAAAAGTCCCTCAAGGCAGGTTGGATGAAGTGTGGCAGGCTGACAGACACAGATCACCCTCCAAGGAGAAGCAGGTCAGGGGGGAGGGGCTTCAAATGGAGAGCAGTAGACACTGCAGTAAACAAAAGCAGCCCAGTGTGTTTGTGAGTGATAAAATGGCAAAGAACTAAATTGAATCCTCCCACAAAAAACACCCCCCAATACCCATAGTGCAATCCCTCATCTTACAACAACCCCAAAAAATAAATTAAAAGGAAAAGGAAGGGAAATCACCAAGGAAACAGACAGCAAGAAAATCCTGCTAAACAAATATGCGCTATATAAAAGAGGAAGTTAATCCTGTATTTCCACCCTTTGCCTCAAAGAAATAAATCAAATCACCATGCAGAAGAACCAAGGGCAAAGTCAAGCCCCCTGGCCCCTGGCTGAGTAAGCTAGCTAAGCAATCCTTCCAGTTGCAAAAGCACATTGAAAATGCATTATCCAACGCGCATGGAACAAGCCTAAGGGAATATGCTTCAATAAAAGTAAGTTCTTTATGTCTTGTGTTATACTTGTTTGAGGAGTGTTTTAACCGCAAATGATTCCACATATTCCTGACTGTGCCATTTTGCAATACTAACTCATAAAATATACCCAATAGATAGTCTAAAGATCAGTTCCAGTGAAGAAAATGGCATCTTCGGCATCCTACATCTGCTGAGCACATGCTTCTCCTCAAAGCACCTCTGGGGGGTAGACTCTGTGGCATCACTGCTGAACTCATTTGCCTCCACAAGTTCCACCCTCCTCAGGTGGCAGGAAACACATAGATGGGCACTAAGTGCTTATGGCAGGCTTTCTCAGGCAGGGTTTTGTGAAACCCTGGGGTTTCTTGGTGGCCCTGAAATGGGTGGGATTTAATTTTGTATATATATATATTTTTAAATTGTTAAACATTTATCAGGTCATGTGATCATATATGGTCATGTGGACCCACCCACCCCACCCAAAATAGCCAGTGGAGGGGATGGGGAGGGGAGAGGCTCCAGGTGGGCATGTATACAGCTATGCTTTGCAACCGTATTCTGCACAATTGCACCACTTCTGGGGTTTCTCGAAACCTGAAGAATGTTTCAGGGGGTTCTCATGGTAACAGGCTGGTTTATGGCATGGGTGATATTTGGGGATTCCTACCATAGTTTAATGAAAAAAATTAAAAACTGTATTCAAAAAAGGCTGAGGAAAGGACAGTGTGAGAAAAACGGTGCCGATAACGGCAAAATAACATAGATTTTAATTAAATGGCCAAAATAATCCCAAACTGAAACATATAAATTATCTTGTTCCACCTAGGAGGGTTTATAGATGTCAAAATAAAATTCATCCTTTGGTTTTTTTAAAAAGGCATGAGTCAGACTTGTAAAGTGTTTTAATAAACTATGTCAACCAGAATACTTGTATCCCAGTAGCTAATTGAACATCACATTCAAAACATCAGCTGGCAAGTCAGAACTTTTCCAGATTACGCATTAACATCACTGAGCATTAACATAAGAATGTCACTGTTCCCGCTATGCTTTGGTCTTTCAAATAGGCCAGGCTTCTGGGCAGCTGCTTCAGCTCCCATTCAAATCCCTTAGGAGAACAATGGTTAATTAATGGATTATGCACAAGGTAAAGGAATTTAATGAGAAGGAAATGATTGAACCCATTGTTAAGTCTTCTGCACATTGTTGCTTGGGAGAATGTACACCAACAAGCAATTATTTCAACAGAAGGGTGATCTACTACATTGAGAAGTTGAATGCACAATAAGAATATATTTGCTTCCAGTTGCACAAATCCTGCCAGAATCCAAGCAAAATGACTCCTGAGCTGATAGTGACATGCTTAGAATTGTTCATCTGGCCTAGATTCAAAGTTTCTCATACCCAGCAACACACACTGTACATGCTGTTGCATGCAGAGCTTTTTTCTCCTACTGATAAGGTTGTTCTGACTGGGCAGGGATATCAGGGCTCTCACAGCCTCACCCATCTCACAGGGTGTCTGTTGTGGGAGAGAAAAGGAAAGGTGATTGTAAGCTGCTTTGAGACCCCTTTGGGTAGAGAAAAGCAGCATATATTCTTCTTCTTCTAATCAACAACCTGCTAATCAACAACCTACTAGCCTCTAACCTCTTTCGGATACTGATTAGTCAGATAGGAATGGAATCACTGGTGCCCATCATCTCCAACTCCTATCTTGGCCGATCAGGTCAAAAGGGTACTACGGTCAATAGAATTGAAATGTGTCAAGAGATCCAAAGTCACCAGTGAGTTCTTCTGTTCTTTCTTCTAACAAAGATAATCAGTCAAAGTAATCAAAGCACTTTCAATGCCCAAACCAGAACAGAAGCCAGAAGCAAAGGATACAGATCTGATTCCAAGAAAGCCTGGAAAGCATACAGCAATGAGTACATGCCTGAGACAGGAGATAATTGGTCAAGAGATAATAGTTGTTATTTTCACTTGACTCTAAGGGGGATTTCTATTTCACGTGATACAATTTTGCACTAGACTTAATGTTATTACATAACTAAAGAGGTTATAGGAAATTCTCTGTCCACAGAAGAAACGTTGCTAATCTTGTTAGAAAATATGTTTCTCTCAAAATTCTTCAGATTATTTGCTTGAGGTGAAACCTCCAGATTTGCTTCAAATTTTGCTTCTGGCAAAATGTCAAAGGCAACAGAGGTTATGGAGAGGCATTTCATAGCAGTGTATATATAACTTAACAGAATCAGGCTTCAGAATCCCTGGTGAAAGAAGAGTAAAGTTTTAGTTGCATACATTTTACTTCCCACCCTGCTCTGTGCCAAGAAGATGTAATGGTGTTATCAGCCTGATCGGAGGAAGAGCAATGTGCTCTGGGGAAAGGGTACTTAACACCAGTACTTAAAGCTTTGCATGAGGAATTGTAAACACAGGGAAAAGTAAAGAACCATTGATGCACTTAAGCCAAAGTCACGTTAACCTGCTGGTACACTTCATGAAATGTCCTTTTGTCAGTTTCTCTAGAGGAACGTGTACCTATGAGATGACACATGGCTGCTCATTATTAGATTATCTGATTTCAGTGGCAAACTTCATGTCATTCTGACCCATCTGCCAGCTGTTCACACTGCTCTGCATGGAATTAGATAAGCTGATGAATATATTAAAGGTTCATGGGAAATATGATGGCCAATTAATTTAGAATGTCTGTAACAAGGCAAATTTATACATACTTAGTGGAAATAGAACCCCACTCTCCATTTCCTCAGCATTTAAGAAGAGATGACTTGAAAAGGTCCATGCAACTTGTACTGGATTGATCAACCATAGATTCGTGTTCTTTGTTTCTCTCTGGGAGATGGTGTAGAGCCCTTTGGAAAGAGCCCCCATTTTAAGTGGGAGGGGCATCCAGCCAAGCAACAGCACCTGGTTCTTTTGCTGATCTTAGTCCTGCTGGCCAATGGACCATAACCAAGGTTGAGGGACTCACTTTCTCCTTTTTTGATGGAAGGTATGTGAATTTGGGGGTCTCTTGAATGAAAGGGGACTACTGGAGGTTACTTTGCCCCTAGACTAGTGGAATCTTAAAGTGGAGTGTGTTTTCTCTTGTTGCTGCTTTATAACAATCAGAGACCACACATGTGAAATTATAAGTGTAATGTACTGCATTGGGTTAATAGTTGGTTGTTCACCATCTCACAATGTCCATCAGGGAGTGGCAGCTAAAGCTAAGCCCTGTTGCAAGAAAATGAGATGATAGAATCCTAAGGTTCTTAAGTACTATCAAAGGGACTCAGCCTTGGTACATTCTACACATGCCATATGATAAATAAATAAATAAACATCAAGGAGACCCATTACGGAAGGGATAATTGTATTTTAACTGTAAAGACACATTGGTACACCAGGAAAGAAACTTTTGACATGATCTGGCTGCTAGCAAAATTCAAAACTGAACCGAAAGTGTAAGGTGGGGGGGAAATGCTGTTTCTCAAAGGATAAACTCCAGGGCCATTTCTGCACAGAGGGTCAAATCGCATGATGTCTCCTACCTGCAATAGTGGGATAGTAAATCACACTATTTCTCCCTTCCATAATTTAAAGCCTTCTTGCAGCAGTGTCTTGCCTTTTCCCTTCCTCACATGCTGTCCAAAAAAAACTCAAAAGAGAGAGCAATGCGCTCTTTCATTCACCGCTCCTCCACCTGTCAATCAGTGGAGGCAACCAATCAGAGGTTTGTTGGTCTAACTTACTTTAAAATGAAACTTACACATGGTAATGCATATTCATTGCTATATATATGCATTGCCACAGAAGGTCAACCCTCCCCAAAAAAACCAAACACAGCCGGCCAATGGAGGCCACGGCGAGAGAAGCAGTCCCCCGCCCCTACCCCCGTCCATCTATTCAACCTCCATTAAATCTCTCTGTAGTGATTTTTACTAAGTGCCTCCTTCCCTTCCTCCTCTCGGTTGTCAGCCCCCTCCCCCCAGTTCCTTCTTCTCCTCTCTGTCTCCACCCCACTGGTCTACCCGCCTGGCACTCAGCCATTCCCTTTCACAATCGCCTAGGACTCCTGCCTTCCCTCTCCTTCCTCCAGTATTTCTTAAGTGGGACGCTGTCTCCATGCTGCCCATGCTGCCTTCACAATGCCTGTGCCACTGCTGAACTGGATGATGGCAGTATTGCAGCAGCTTGAGTTCATGTGGCACAGCAGCGGCATGGGTGGCGTGGAGACAGCACAGGCAGCATGGAGGAGGCACGGTTGACACAGCAGTAGCATGGACAGTGTGGACAGAGCACAATGCATAAGAAGTGGTTGGGGAGGGAGAGGGAGGGCAGGAGTCCTAGGTGATTGTGGAAGGGAATGGCTGAGCAGCAGGTGGGTAGACCAGTGGGGGGGGGGAGAGAGAAGAAGAGATGGGTGTCTGACAATGAAGTGGACGAAGGGAAGGAAGCACTTAGTAAAAACACCAGTGCAGAGAGAATTAATGGAGGTTGAACTGACATGGGGGTAGGAAACTGCCACTCTCACTGGACAGGACATGGAGAGGGAAGGCAGGAGTGAGGGCGGGACAAAGCAGCTAAGCCTATCACACCTTTCCCCCTCCATACGTTCTTTTCCCTGGTTGCTCGCTTATCGCTCACTGGTGCCCTGTGCATTTTATGGTGGTAAATCCACTTTCTTGGATTTATAGTATCATGAGTTAAAAATGGTGAAATCGAGAGCTGGTTGCTGGCCAGCCTCTGGATGTAGGCATGTCCTGAATATGTCACCAACATTCAGAGACAGTCTAGTTACATTTTGCACGTGTGGAAATTTTCCAGTATTTCCTAGTGTGAGAGATCAGGAAGGCCAAAACAGAATAATTCTCCCCTCCTGCTTATAAATCAGATGCTCTGCCTCTGAGCCCTGGCCCTTTTCTCTAGAGAGCCAGACTGTGCACTGAGAGTTTGTGTTCTCTCAGTGGCCTGAATTGCTCTTCAAATTTCCCTAATGAACACCATCCCTACAGCAAGTTAGGAATTTGGGCAAGAATGGGGGCCTTGGATGATGTAGTTGCAAGATCAGTTCATTCTTGCCTTACTCATTCATTTTGGCACATTGACTCCAAAATCTGATTCAGGAACTGATGATTAGTTCTGGCAGTTTTGCATAGTACTTTTGATGAGGAAATTTCTCAGATACATTCTGATTTGCATGACAGATGTTATACCCTTGAGACAGTAGAAATGCCCAGTAATGCCCGATCCATTTCTGGATCATTTTGATCTTACTACTTTGATGGAGTAGTTGACAGGATTTGGTCATTAGACCTCAGAAGCTAAACAGGGTTGACCCTGATTAGTGTTTGGATGAGCAACCATCAAGAACCCCAGAATTGCAGAGTAAGGCAATTTGCAAAACCCCTTTGACCATCTCTTGCTTTGAAAACCCTACTAGGGTCACCAGCTGTGGTTTGTTAGCTGTGGTTTGATGGCAAAAATGTACTCTTGTATTCTGAATATATTCCAGTTTCTGAAATCATGTAAAGATCAAAATAAGAAGTCCCACTGTCCATCACAAACTCAGGAGCCTTTCCTGAAGAGACAGCTATCCATCAATTACCTTTTTAAAAAAATCACTAAATAAGAATAATGTGGCTAATTATTGCCTAAAAATTGCCTTTTTCTGGGCCAGATGACAGTGAGGACACCTGGGTAACTCATCTGCTCTAGGACTATTTTCTGTCTGTTCTTTCAGCCAAGGGATGGAGACAGAAGTGGTGGTATCAGGTAATTATCTTTTTTTATTTTTGCTTTATTTATTATATTTATATACCGCCCTCCCCGGGGGCTCAGATCTTCCTTAATCGTCTTCAAAGTCCCACCTCTAATCCAGGGTTCTGAACTAATCCCTGTGATTTATGGCTCCTGGAAATCCAAGTGATTGACTGACAATCTGAGTCCACAGAACTCCAGTAGTTGGAGGGAATGAGTCAGCCGCATCTTTAAAAAAGTGAAGAAATCTTTTTTTTTTACTTTTGGATAGGGATGTCATGGCTCTGGAAAGATGCATAAGCTTAGCCAGGTTTTATTTGGCTTTTTGTTAGGCTCTGGGTGTCAGGTGAGGGGAGAAAGCATATTTTAGTGGTACAAATAAGCATTCTATTAAGGGCTCATCATTCCGAACTGGTATATGTAGGTTCTCTGATAAGGTACTCTCTGAGGCCCATTCTGCACACATTGGATGATGTACTTTCAATGTGCTTTCGCGGCTGGATTTTCCTGTACAGAACAGGGCCCAGTCTGCACACACAGGATAATGTACTTTCAATGTGCTTCGGCAGCTGGATTTTCCTGTGCAGAACAGGAAAATCTACTTCTAAAGTGCATTGAAAGTGCATTATCTATTGTGTGCAGAATAGGCCCAGGATAACCTACTTCTAAAATGCATTGAAAATGCATTATCTAACATGTGCGGAATGGACCTGAGAGAAAAGAGCAGACTTGAATCTGCCGAGGTAGCCCTATTCAGAGAAAGGAGAATCAGATCTCTGCTCAGGAGTTATTTTGAAAGTCATCTTTACTTTATTTGTTCATTCATTCATTCATTCCTTAGATTTTTTGCCCACCACTCTCCAGAGACTCATGACAGAGTACAATATAACCCCTCGCCTAAAACATGTTAAAACCCCATCCCATAAGAAAACAATAAAACATAGATTAAAGAGGATAAAACAAAATTGCTGGTATAATCCCTTCCCCCATACCTGCAGCCATCCACCCCTTGGGGGGGGCATGCTGGATGTTATTGTGTAACCTGGCTCTGACCTCAACCAAACAACTGGCAGAAGAGCTCCTCAAAGAAGCAGCGGCGCAAAGAAGGAGATAACAGCGGCCTAGCAAAAACGCCAATTACATCACCGAGCTCGCGTCGGAGGCCACCCCAGCATGAGTCAGCTGTGCTGGGGGAAGGGGACCTACGCGAGCTTTGGGGGGCGATTCGAGCTAGTGCCAGACTGCAGCACAGGGTCCCAGGACGGCACGGGGCCCTGCGAAAGATCTTCTCTCCGTCTGTTGGGCTGCGCGCCCCTTTCCCTAAGCTTGGAGCCCCCAGAGTATCCCTCCCCCATCCAGCTGCAGCGGGGAGAAGAGGAAAATCGGCGCTTGCTGGGAGAGGAGGGTAACACGACGAAAGAACTACTCGCGGCAGGTCTCTCTGGGCACCGGCTTGGTTCCTGGCTGGCGCAGAATGCGGCAGCGGCGGCGGCTGAGCGTTTTGGAGTCTGGGGAGCCTGCTGTAAGAGTCGCGGGTCGTGCCTCAGTCCTTGGACCAGCGCGGGAACGGGAGGAGTCTCCCTGGCGGAGTTCGGCTTGCCAGGGCCCTGCGCGGTCGTTAAGGATATCCCTCACCGGTGGAAGTGCGACCTGGAGGACGGGAAAGCCTTTGGTGCTTTCACTTTAAGAGCGAAGCCAAGACTGGAGGATAGGAGAATTTGGTCCCCAGACTGCCACCCAGAGGCAACCGGAATATCTCCCAGAGCTTGGTCTCTGGGTTTAGCTTTGCCCTTTTGGTTCCACCCAGTAGCTCTGGCCAGAACATCATTTGGACCTGCTCCTTCTTATTGCTGTCAATACTGACTTACTGTGGATGGAAGGGTGATTTTTGAGATCTTCACCAAGAGAGGCTTGAGATTAGGTTAGGTCAGTTAAGTAGAGAGGATCGGCCGGAGGACAGAGAGAGCCCCTGAGATAGGCGGGATCTCGCCCTGCGATCGGACCCCTCTCGCTAGCTACTAGAATTGGTGGGTGGGGGGAGGTGGGGTTGGGTGGGATAGTGTAAGCGGGCTGGGCGGGCTAGGGTGGGATGTAGTTGTAGGGAGAAGGACCTAGCTTAGGTGTATTAGTGCCCTCTCTTGGGGGGGTAGGTGGGAGGAATTATGGAGGGGGAGTTCTGGTCAGGGGGGGGAGCATATAGAGGGGCCGGGATCCCGACAATCACAGGCCAGGGGCGCTATGGCTGGGGGAGGAGGTTGGACAAGAGAAGGGTTGGGAGCACTGGTGTCCCGTATAGGGCCCGGCCGTGGAAACACGACCGGCGCTCTGGGTGTGCTCGATCCCCTTCTAACCTCCGTCCCATCTCCAGGGATGTGAGGGTGGAGGCTAAGGGGAAAGTGGGTCCGACATTAGTCTTGTGCAATGCAAGGTCGATCAAGAACAAGGCTGCGACTCTGCAACACTTCTTTGCGGAGTCAAAGGCTGACCTTGTGTGCATAACGGAGACCTGGCTGAGAGATGGAGAGGAGGTGGCCTTGAGAGAACTGGCCCCAGCAGGATACTCCGTTCTTCACCAATCCCGGACCCACAAGAGAGGAGGGGGGGTGGCAATCTTGGTCCGGGAGGCTCTCTCCTACAGGGCTCTCCCGGGGCCGGAAATCGGTGGGGTGGAGTGTGTCGGTATTGAGTTGGGCTCGGTCGAGAGCTTGGCTATCTGGCTAGTATATCGTCCGCCCAAAGCCCAGCCAGATGCCCTGCCCCGCCTGCTGGAGGTGGCGGCCGCCTGGGCGTTGCAGTTCCCCAGGCTTCTAATCCTGGGTGACTTCAACGTCCACGCGGACGCGCCCTCTTCAGGACTTGGCGGGGACCTGGTGTCATCCATGGCGACACTAGGGCTCTTGCAATTTGTTGCTGGGCCCACCCATTACGCCGGCCACACGCTTGACTTGATTTTTGGCTCCGGGATAGAGGTGGATCTGGATACAGCTTTGGCTGTGCCGTGGTCAGACCTGCGGGCCCGGCTCAAGATGCCACCCCCTCCCCAGTTGGGCGGCGGGCGTATTTTTGCCCGCCCGCGGAGACTCATGGATCCGCTCAGTTTCCAGAATGCTCTGCGGGACCCGATGCCTCCTGGCGACTCACTTTGGGCCATGGTAGGGGACTGGCAGTCCCACCTGACGGCCGCCATAGATAAGATCGCCCCTAAACGTCCTCTCTGCCCTCGACTCAAATGGGCCCCCTGGTACACGGGGGTGCTCCGGGAGAAGAAGAGGGAAGTGAGACGACTGGAGCGAGTGTGGCGGAAGACTCGTGACGAGGCTACAAGAACATCTTATCGCACGCTTATGAGGGCGTATGAGATGGTGGTGAAAGTGGCTAAACGTGAGTTTTTTGCCACGGAAATCACGTCCACAAGCTCTCGCCCGGCCCAATTATTCAGGATAGTTAGATCACTTACCGCCCTTGAGGGGCGCCAAAACACTAGAGAATTGGAAATCAGCTGCGAGGCATTTGCAAGCTATTTTGCGGATAAAGTCTTGTCACTCTGCCGCGACCTTCCCTCCACAATTAATACAGTGAATGAACTGGAGACCTGTTGGCCGCCATTGGTAGTGAGGTTTGATGGTTTCAGGCGGCTCTCTTCTTCTGAAGTGGACAAGTTGCTAGGTTCAGTCAGGGCGACCACCTGCCCCCTCGACCCCTGTCCTTCTTGGCTCCTCAAGGGAGGTGGCCAGAAGATAGGAGGCCAGCTCAGAGACATCATCAACTCCTCCCTGAGTACGGGAGAGTTTCCTGAGCGGCTCAAGGAGGCGGTGGTCCGCTCTCTCCTGAAGAAACCATCGCTGGACCCGCTGGACCCTGTTAACTACCGCCCAGTGTCGCATTTAGCGTTCCTGGGCAAAGTGGTGGAGAGGGCGGCAGCGGACCAGCTCCTGGCTTTCTTGGAGGAAACTTCAGCACTCGATCCATATCAGTCTGGCTTCCGCCCTGGCCACGGGGTGGAGACGGTTTTGGTCGCTCTGCTGGATGACCTCCGTCGCCAGCTGGATAGAGGCGGGTCAGCCGTGTTGGTCCTTTTAGACCTATCAGCGGCCTTTGACATCATGGACCACGAACTATTGGTCCATCGCTTGGCCGGTACGGGGATACGGGGCACAGCCTTGTGTTGGATACGCTCCTTCCTCCAGAACCGGTCCCAGAGGGTTGCTGTGGGGGAAGAGCTCTCGCGGCCCTATAGACTCCCTTGTGGGGTCCCTCAGGGTGCGGTCCTCTCCCCCACATTGTTTAACATCTTTATGCGCCCTCTGGCCCAGCTGGTACGGAGCTTTGGGCTGGGTTGCCATCAGTACGCTGATGACACCCAGCTCTATCTCCTAATGGACGGTCACCCGAACTCCCCCCCGGAACCATTTGCCAGATGTTTGGAAGCAGTGACAGAATGGTTTGAGCAGAGTCGCCTGAAACTCAACCCCTCCAAGACGGAGGTCCTGTGGCTGGGGGGAAGGGGGCAGGAACAGATAGCGCGTTTACCCACCCTAGCAGGGGTGCAACTTACCATCGTGCCCCAAGCTAGGAATTTGGGTGTGACCATTGATGCCTCCCTGACTATGGAGGCTCAGGTCAAGAGAGTAGCGGGCCACGCATTTTTCTACCTTCGCCAGGCCCGGCTACTAGCGCCCTACCTGTCCCCTGACCACTTGGCCACAGTGATCCATGCGACAGTCACCTCCAGAATAGATTTCTGTAACTCGCTCTACGCAGGCCTACCCTTGTCCCTGATCCGGAAACTACAGCTGGTACAAAATGCAGCTGCCAGGGTCCTCACTGGAACATCTTGGAGGGCTCACATCCAGCCGGTGCTGAGGCAGCTGCACTGGTTGCCAATTGCTGCCCGGATCCGGTTCAAGGTTTTGGTTTTAACCTTCAAGGCCATACGCGGGTTGGGACCCACATACCTGAGAGACCGCCTACCGCTCTATGCCCCCCGCAGGGCCTTATGCTCTGCGGGTGAGAACCTGTTGGTCGTCCCCGGCCCGAAGGAAGCGCGCCTAGCCTCGACCAGGGCCAGGGCTTTTTCAGTCCTGGCCCCTACCTGGTGGAATGAGCTCCCGGGTGATCTGCGGGCCCTGCGGGATTTGTCAGCTTTCCGCAGGGCTTGTAAAACGGAGCTCTTCCACCAGGTCTATGGTTGAGGCTGGGGTCAGCAAATCAGGGACATCGCTCCCCCCCTAGGAGTTGGAGTGTACGCTACTCCCCTATCCTTTCCTCTTCACCTCTTAATAATTGGGGGAGGGATGGGATTTTTAGCCGCCATGTTAGTAGAGTGATGTTTTAATGGGAATTTAAATGGGATTAGTTGTTGTGACCTGCCTCGAGCCTATCGGGAGAGGCGGGAAATAAATCTAATAATAATAATAATAATAATAATTTTTCAGGCCCTGTGGAAATCTGATAGCTCCGTTAGGGCCCTCAGCTCTCCTGGGAGTTCTACCAGGTTGGGGCCAGGACCAAAAAGGCTGTGGCCTGAGTTAAGGCCAGTCATGCATCTTTTGGGCCAGAGATCTTCAGTAGATTAGCACCCGCAGAGCAAGATGCAAGATGTACGCTACTCCCCCATCCTGCCCTCCTGCCCACATCCTGGAGCCCATCTGCGCGAGGGCGTGCAGCGCGGGAAGCAGCTCTCTGTGCATGTCTGGCCGGTGGGGAAGGTGGCCAGCATCCTTCTGCTCCCGTGGCAGGCAGGTGGCCAGGCCGGCAGGACATGGGAGGCGAGGCAGGCCTGCCGAACCACCACCCCAGTGCTAGCAGTTGGCAAGGCGGAGGCAGCTGAGGCACGCCCTGCTCCGTCCAGTGACTGCTGAAGGCAAGGCAGCAGCAGCGGGGCACTATGGGACTTGTAATCCCTGCCTCAGTAATCCCGTGGTGGCCAGATGTCACTGCTGCCGCAGCTGGAGAAAAGGAGGGAGGGGGCTCAGCTGGGCCTGGGCCGCTGCCTCTGCCCCCGGGACCTTCAGGTGCACAGTAGCGATATTTCTGGTGTGTACACATCTCCATTCCTCAGGACTCGTCAAAAACAAATCAAAGTTTAATGCCTGCTTTAATTCCCCAAGTGTCAGTCTTTTCACTTGGGGGCGTCTGGAGCATGTGAGTGGCATGGAGGGGGGAGGGAAGGGATGGGCAGTGGGGTTCGGGGGAAGAGGAGGCAACGTAGGTGGTCCCTCTTCGGGATGGTGTCCCGCTTTACCTTTCTTGAAATCTGGTCACCTTAGCCTAGAGGTGACTGTTGCATGGATCACTGTGGTTAGATACTCTGGGGGAATATAGGGTACTAATAGCCTCTCCTGGTGAAGGTGATAACATGCCATGCAGGCTACCCTTGTGACCTGGGCCTCCCCAAAAAGGGGGGTATCCAGGATCACCCCCAGATTCCTGGCTGAGATGAGATAGAATCCATATCGTAGAATCCATAGAATCAAGACTAACAACTGCCATTAGCCACTGCAAGTTGCAGTAAAGGGTAGAGATTCAGTTTTCAGATGGCTGCAGGCCACACGCCAGAATCCGAGATGTATCAGAACAATGAAACTCCATAATAACAATTCCCAACAAACCTTGACACTCCCCCTTCCTCATAAGATTTCCCAGTACAATTTTCATAGACATATCAATAGGATTTTGCTTGTCCATGGCTCAGGGCACAAATGTACAATGGGGAACAATAATATAAAGACAAATGTGTAAGAAAGGCAGAAGAGTTTATAACAAAAAGTAATAGCCAACTGTATCATAAAGTGGCAGAAATTATTTTGCAGTAGTAAATACCTTGTGAATCTAGGCTATACATCAAAATGGGAGTGATGAGGGAACAGGCTCTTTTCCCCTAAGTGTCTTGGATCACCTAGCTTGGAACTAGTCCTGCTGCCATGTCGTGCTGTGAGGGAAAGGGTGAGGTTTGAGGTCCTGGTGAAACAACTGTCAAGTCTGGACTTTGCAAAGGTGCAATTGAGAAAAGGGGGGAGAAGCACGTAGTAGAGGGTTACATGAGAATAGGGGTATACAGACATTTTTGTGCCCCTGTCTGGAAACAGCCGTAGTCTATATATTCCCTCAATCCAAATGTTGTTGTTATTAGGTGCGAAGTCGTGTCCAACCCATTGACCATGATCCTCCAGGCCTCCTGTCCTCTACCTTTCCCCGGAGTCCATTTAAGTTTGCACCGACTGCTTCAGTGACTCCATCCAGCCACCTCATTCTCTGTCGTCCCCTTCTTCTTTTGCCCTCGATCACTCCCAGCATTAGGCGCTTCTCAGGGAGTCCTTCCTTCTCATGAGGTGGCCAAAGTATTTGAGTTTCATCTTCAGGATCTGGCCTTTTAAGGAGCAGTCAGGTTTGTTCAACTCAGTCCAAGGGACTCGCAAGAGTCTTCTCCAGCACCAGAGTTCAAAAGCCTCACTTCTTTGATGCTCAGCCTTCCTTATGGTGCAACTTTCACAGCCATACATTGCAACTGGGAAGACCATAGCCTTGCCTAGATGCACTTTAGTTGGCAGGGTGATGTCTCTGCTTATTAGGATGCTGTCTAGATTTGCCATAGCTTTCCTCCCCAGGATCAAGCGTCTTTTTATTTCTTTGCTGCAGTCCCCATCTGCAGTGATCTTGAAGCACAGGAAAATAAAATATGTCACTACCTCAATTTCTTCCCCATCTATTTGAGAGGGCCGGATGCCATGATCTTCTTTTTCTTGATGTTGAGCTTCAAGCCAACTTTTGCATTCTCCTCCTTCACCCACATCAAAAGGCTCTTTAGTTCCTCTTCGTTTTCTGCCATTAGAGTGGTATCATCTGCTTGTTGTTGATATTTCTCCCTGCAGTCTTGATCCCAATTTGTGACTCATCTAACCCTGCCTTTCTCATGATGTGTTCCACATACAAGTTAAATAAGCAAGGTGACAGTATACAGCCTTGCTGAACTCCTTGCTCAATTTTGAACCAATCAGTGATTCTATGCCCGGTTCTCACGGTTGCTTCTTGACCAGCATATAGGTTTCTCAAGAGACAGATAAGATGCTCCGGTATTCCCATCTCTTTAAGAACTTGCCACAACTTGTTGTGCTCCACACAATCAAAGGCTTTAGCATAGTCAATGAAGCAGAAGTAGATGTTCTTCTGGAACTTCCTAGCTTTCTCCATGATCCAGCATATGTTGGCAATTTGATCTCTAGTTCCTCTTCCTCTTCAAAATCCTGCCTGTGCTTCTGGAAGTTCTCGGTCCACATATTGCTGGAGCCTAGCTTGTAGGATTTTGAGCATAACTTTATTAGCATGAGAAATGAGTGCAATGGTGCGATAGTTTGAACATTCTTTGGTGTTTTCCTTCTTTGGGATTGGAATGTAAACTGACCTTTTCCAATTCTGGGGCCACTGTTGAGTTTTCCAAATTTGCTGGCATATTGAGTGTAGCACTTTTACTGCATCATCTTTTAAGATTTTGAATAGTTCAACTGGAATGTTGTCACCTCCACTAGCTTTATTGTTGCTCAGACTTCCTAAGGCCCATTTGACTTCACATTCCAGGATGTCAATCCAAATGATAGACTTTAAATAATGCTTAATAAAATAGTCTTAATACAAATGTTATACAAATTATGACATAATGCTAATACTGAATAACTTTTGTCTAGTAAAATATAATTGCAAGACCTTCCCCAAAGAAACAACTAGTACACACATGAAGTTGCCTTATCCTAGAGTCACCAGTCCCCTATTGGAGGAGGGCGAACCCCTTCCATTGGTCCTACCACCACTGATCAGCTGGTCTGCAGGGGGATTGACCAGAAGCAGGGGGTACACATCAGAAGTGACACTGTCACATCAAGAGTGATGTAGCCTGGGTATCCCTCCCACTTCCAGAGGGACCTGGCAATCCTACGTAACAAATCCTAACTAGATCTTGTTTATTTGGATAGAATGCATATGCTGGTGAACATTTTCATCTGATACATTATAAGCTATATTAAAATATAGAAGTTGCAAACTGTGAATTGTAGTCAATCCATTTGTTAAAGCTGTGCTAACCTAAGAGAGGTTATGTTTCATTAAATGGTACTTTTTGAATATGAATTCTTAATATTTCCCAGTAGAGAAGATTATTATTTATTTCATTTCATTTCTTTCTGAACAGCAAGCATTTCAAAAGAGTGGATATGAATATTTTCTGTCCCACTGTAAATCACTTTCTGGCACTGGAACTTACTAATGCACCACAGCACAACATGATATCTCTGGATCCTGGAGGTCCAAGCAGGAAAACAAGATCTCATACAGGGCAGTAAAGCAACTGAGGTCAGGAGTTTTTTTGAGTTCAAAAAAGCACATTCTATTCAAGTAATTAACAACTCATCATGCATCCTGATATTGTTACAATAGCTTTGCTTCACTAGACATTTTTGCTGTTAGAGTCAAATGTTGTTATACTTCCAATCCTTAACACTTGGCTTCCCTTATATTTGAGAAGCAGCTTCCTAGGAGGAAACTCCACAAACCCAGTGATGATACTTACCTCCATTTTACTTTAGGACATGACCAGGAATGGAGGTTGGCTTCAGGCCGGCTTTCGGGTTGTTTGGACCAAGGCACCTGCCTGCCCCAGCCTGGCCAAGCACAGCCTCTGAGGTTTTGCTGGGCAAGGGCAGGCCTGAACTGCTCGGGAGAAGGGGGGCCCATGGAGCTGCACAAGCAGCCTCTGAGATTTTGCTGGGCTGAGGGAGGCCTTTACCATTCAGGGGGGAGGGGGGCCTTTTGCTGCCATGAGGGGCGAGGGGGCAGCCAGGCACTGGCTGTCCAAGCCTCAGGGTGCTGCATGAGTGGCTGGTGCCTGGTCTTTCTGTGCCATGGGGGGGAGGGCAAGGGGGATGCTGGGCGCCAATCACCCAAGCCTTGGGGCACTGCACAAGCGGTGCTCCGAGTCTTGGGCAGCTAGCACCCAGCCTTTTGGCACCATGGGGTGGGGGAGGGGGCTGCCGGGCACTGTCCGCACAAGAGTCGGGGCACTGTGCAAGTCGCACTCTGAGGCTTGGGTGGCTGGGTGCTTGGCCTGTCGGTGCCATGGGGAGGAGGGCAAGAGGACTGCTGAGCACTGCCCGCCTGCCCACCCACTGATAGCGCCCGTTGTATTCCTGATTGCAGTGGACTTTCTGCCGAGTGCGATCATATTTTTGAGTTGACATATTGATATACTGCATAGTTCTATTCTACTTCTGATCTGCCTTGAGTTCAAGAATGAAAGGTAGACTGTAAGTGAAAATAAGTAAATCCAGTCCTGAGGTTACAAATTAATTGAGACATTTTTGAAATTGTGGCTAACTCCAAGGGTGGTTTTAAATGCAAATATATATAATCAGAATATATGAAGGATACAACTGAATTATACGGTGAATTGAACAGAACTCAGAGGTTTGGGTGATAATTCAAGAATGTGTCTTAATTTATATATTTTTTAAAATTATTCTGAATAAAAATGTTTATAAAAATTATTCTGTCAAAACAGAGCACAGATTGTATTGATTTGGCTTTCTACATTCTAGGAGAGCAAATATTGCCAATTTCCTTGTACAGTTTTAATGCAGGGTGCCAATGAAGATTATATTAACAGACGATATTTATTTCTGCTTTATTCCGTTTCCTTCTTTCTCTCCTTCTATAAACCAGACATCTAAGCACCCATATGGAGCCATTTTACTGGGAAGGAGGTACCTAAACCATCCTGCCTTAGTACAAAGCATCCCACATTTCCAGCAGTGCAGAAAAGTGCTATTTGAATTCTTCACAGAAATTTGCTAAGGTTACCAATATGCTCCCTTTCTCATTTATCCTGAGACATGTATGGACTATCTAAATCAGGGGTAGTCAAACTGCGGCCCTCCAGATGTCCATGGACTACAATTCCCAAGAGCCCCCTACCAGCGAATGCTCATGGGAATTGTAGTCCATGGACATCTGGAGGGCCGCAGTTTGACTACCCCTGATCTAAATTGAGTTCATATCACATCCCTGGAACTAAAACCAATTTTGGGGGAATTAAGCTCAGTGTCAGGAGGAAGCCTCCTTCCACTTCCATATCCTGGCTAGATTGGGCAGCTGAGACACTTGGTATTTCAGGGATGAGAATATGTGGTTTAATGTGCAAGCAAGGTCCAAGTGCCTCCAACAGGCTATCAATAACCTTGAAACACACAAATGTTTTCCAAAACAAGGAGTAGAGTTGACTTAAAGAAAGGTGTGCATGAATGGAAAGGTACTTCAGCATAAGAACAGTGAAAGGGCTGTGCTCAGAAGCACGTGCATATGAAGAGTTAAATGAAAGGAGAGGAACAGGGAGATAGCCAGTCTGCCAGCTGAGTGAGAAATCTGTGCTGGGGAGCAGCCAGGAGTGGGAGAATGAGGAATTTAAAGGGAAAGGGGTGTTTTAAGAGAAAAGGAATGATGTACAAGTATTGAGAGGAGCAAAGGATATGCTGCATATTGATATACTACCCTAGCTGGGTAGACTTCATTGTCTGCTTTGATGATCCAGATCTTGATACTAGGAGACTTGGACAGGGTGTCCAAAGGTCCTGAGAAAATAATGAGAAGGTGAGTCAATTGAAGAATGCTCCTGGCTGATTACAATACAAACCATCCCAGAGTTGCAAGGGGGAAAAAAGTGGAGTTGACAAGTATAGCGGAAGAGACGACCAGCACACTTTGGCTGGCAGTACACCCATCATTGGAGCCAGTACAAAGGAGTCGCAAGAAAATGACTGCCAAATGCAGGAATTTGGGGGGGGGGGAGTCCAGGGTAAGCATCTGTGCCTTGGGTCTTCCCAAA
The DNA here is from genome assembly GCF_049243985.1 of Paroedura picta. Classification (NCBI taxonomy): domain Eukaryota; kingdom Metazoa; phylum Chordata; class Lepidosauria; order Squamata; family Gekkonidae; genus Paroedura; species Paroedura picta. The sequence goes on from NC_135369.1 coordinate 139,238,437, forward strand.
AGGTGATGACATCCAGTCAGGGAAATATCCTGAGTGGACAAAAGGGCTGGCAGGGTGGAGACTTCACCCATACCTAAGGCAGGCTGGCAAGAGACATTTAGCCAGGGTCAGTAAAAATAATCAAGCTCACGTGCTGGTAACTTGTAATTAGATTTTGCTCTCACAAGGACTTGTATTTGCTGGTGAAATTAAATCGATAGACTGAGGTGGGTGTCTGGAATTGGGAGGCCCTGCAGTGACGGGTGGGATGCAAATGTTCCATCAATGACTTAATCTCTTACCCAAGGTTTTGGCAACTCATGAGCACAGCCTGACTACAGAGAACCCTGACCTCATCTTCTCCAAAGTTAGGCATTGCTAGCTCCTAAAATGGCTGCCAAGGTGTGCGTTTAGCCTAGTAATATTAGTTGTATGATTTATAGGACTGCTATGGTTGCGCTATCTCCCCCCCCCCCTTGTTAATTTGTTTCATTTGGAATTTGTTTTATTTCTTTCATTTACGAGACACATTGCTGTTGTCTTCTTTTTAATTAATAACAAAAGGAACACATAGGTTTAGTGGACTGCAATAGAGTGATTGAAAGGACATTCTTTAAAAATTGCATTGGTATATTAGAGGGTAGCAGTGCTTGTGGAAATCTCCCAGCATTATGTATAGCCACTGAAATCTTCTCATCGCTGGCTGTTTTTAAAAATCCATCTGCTGGAGCAAGACCCTGCATACTAACCTTTGTGCAGTAATGTAGTATCTGTGCCTGCTCCACAGGAATCTTGCTTTCTCTTCTCACTGTTGACTAGAGTAGCCTTTAATACAGAGAGAGCCATCTGGGTAGGGATGTACACAAACCAGCTCACAAACTAAAATTAGTGGTTCATGAAGTGATGTTCATAGAAGGACATTCTAAGAGGTCATTGCCCAAAGAAGTCTCAAAGTGGCTTATAATTGCCTTCTCTTTCTCTCCCCACAACAGACACCCTGAAAAGTAGGTAGGGCTGAGTGAGAACTTCTCTGTGAGAACTGCTCCAACAGGAGTTAGATAAGGTCACCAAGCTGGCTGTATCATGAACACTGGGGAATCAATCCCAGCTCTCCAGATCACAGATCACCGCCTTTAACCGCCACACCAATTGTTCATCATAGTCCTTCATCCATTACCTCACCCCTGGCCCTGCTAACATCTATAACTCTTGGGGATGATGATAGTACCACCCAGAAAGGCTACACAGGTAACCCAGGAAGCAGTTGCTCACCTCATTGGCAAGAAGGCCAGCCCTTCTCCCTCATGGAAGATGGAGCCTTTTGCCAACTACTGCAAGGCCTGGCTACCTGATACCCTGTCCATTCACAGAGGAACATGAGCCAATGGGTCTTGCTTGCCATGCACCGCTCTGCAGTGGCAATGGTCATGGCTGAGTTCCCAGAGCACAGGGCAGAAATGTGCTATTTCATGACATATTTCTAACACATCCAGCAGAATGGCTACCCCCTTGCTTAACACCCTGTCTGGGCTATTGGGATATGAGGAATGCCCCAGGAGGGGACAGTTATGCCACCAGGCTATAAAGTGGTTCTGCTCTGTACTCAGGAGATGGTTGCAGAGCACATGGCACAAACCATCACCACCATGATACAGAACAGACCGATGGGTATATGGGTGGGGGAACATCAGTCGTGGCTGCATGGTCACAGAGACTGGTGCCAATATACTAGCAGTGGTGAAGGCTGTGTGTCTGGCAGTGTAGGATGCCCTGGAACTGGGGAAAACTGTCAGGGCCACCTGAGGTGCTACAACTCCTGAAATGTAGACCTTGCTGGAGACCTGTCAAGACCTGGCCACCCATTTCTCATGCAACATCAAGTCTGCCTATCTGCTATGTGAGGGGGGGGGGGAGGTGTGGACCTGCATATTGGCTCATCCTGGAGTTAACCACCTGCTGAAACCTCCATCCATGCCATGACTACATGTTTAGTGAAGCAGAAGAGTGTGGTGCAGATGATAATGGTAATGATACCTTTACTGGCATACAGCAAGTGAGAAGCAGACGCAACAACCAAAGAGAATATAAGATTATGACCATCCTGCAGACATTCTACCATATCATAATTCTCACAAACCAAACCAGTTCATCTAGCATCAAAAAGTTCATGAAGCTTGCATGCTACAAACCACAAACTGATATAAACCACATTTTCCCAGTTCATGCCCATCCATCAGGCAGCCCATGGGTAAGATCTGCTCCTTTCTGAGAGAATTTTATATGATCTTCTGTGATTCTACTATTTTTTTCAGTCAAGTAAGGGTAAATTATTTCCCTGCAGTTTCTCTCATAAGAAAATTAAAGTATATATTCCTGGTGGAAGATAGCCCAATGATAAATTTCAGTTTTGGAATTTGTTATGCAGATATAAATGCACAAATCTGAAAATAATACTATGCCTGTATATGCATGCTTCATAAACAGGTCTTTACTCCTGGATTAGTCAGCTTGTATGATAAACCTTCACTAGCTATGTAATAAAATATACTTCAGGCTTCCCAGCCATTGTGTGGAGAAAGTAGCAGTCCCAAGAATACAGAGGTTGGCATTTCCTTATTTAAATTCCCTTGTGGCTCAAGGCAATTAATGGCCCAAGGCTGAAGCCTTTATGGGTCACACACAACAAGTTGTGAAAAATAGTTGCAAGCTATCTAGCAAGGATCAGAATGACTATATGTGTGAATCAGACATATGCTGACCTGGGAATGTCTGAATAAACTAAACATTGACATCTAGTGACCAAATGGCCATTCCATTATGCATGAAAACATATTTTTCAAATGTTTGCCTCAGTATGGATCCATGAACCCTAAACTCTGGAATCAACACTCTGGTCCTAATTTATATTACAGCAGGCTCCAACAATCCAATTTTAACCTAAACTGCAAACCAAGTTTGAAATCTTCTCATAAATGTAATAATTTCATTTTTTTCCACCTGAATAACTGGAATATTATTAAATACACCAAGCAGTGTGTGATAATAGTGTTGTTCACACTAGAAGAGAGATGGAGTCCATGGATTTTGTTCTGAGATCTATATTTGAAAGGGGAGTATGTGTGCATAAAGTACATTAGACATTAAGAAATTTTAATCCTTTAATCTTTGCATTTTCATCTTTGCATGTTCATTGAGTGCTGAGTTTAATGCCAAACCACAACTTAATCATCATTCGATTTCAACTGAAATGAAATACATTTTAGTATTTGCTAGTTATCATGAGTAACTGAGAATTACAAATGTTGAGTAATCAGATATGAAGAGATTATGATGTTCATGCATGTGGAAACCATCTGGAAGCCAGTGGAGCAAGTCTCCAATCACAGCTGTTGAATGCAAGGAAGATATTTGGAGTGTACCACTGCTGTTTTATGTTTCCTAATAACATGGCTCCTTTTTCTCTAAGTCTGAACTGGCTTCAATTGAACTGGCTTCAGTTTTATGGTCAATATGTGAACATTTCTAAAAATGATTGCACATATTATCACCAACACATTTGAGTTGCAATAAAAAGGCAAAACTTTCAGGTATGATTCATAGCAATGCCTTGAAACAATTGATTATTAAATCAGTTATAGACAGGAACCAACCTTGGCTTCAAACCTGAGTGGGTCCCCAAATTTGGTATAAAATATAAGCACTGTTAAACCTCTTGAGAGCACTGACACCAGTGTTATGAAATCTAACATTCATGTAATTAGGAAATTGCCCAGAAAGTCCTACCCAGGAAATGAGAAAGAGTTGGTTAAAATGAGGTTTGAAAGGCTGGTCATATGAGTTGAGGATGCTCTGAAGACACACCTGCACCCCCAACAGACACACAGTACTAGATGTTTAGATTAATAAGAACACACCCACATCACAACAAACGCAGTATAATCAATGTTCAGATTAATAAAAATTCATAAATAAGTCTACCATGGTTTATGAGCATAGACATCAAAGCTATACAAGCAAGGAGGCTTTCTTTAAAAGGTTTTGCCCTATTGTAGAAAATGAAAGGGTACAAAAACTCTGATAAAGCAAATGTAAGTTCATAGACTGTTTATGCACTGGGAACTTCACAGCTCACATGCAGAAACAAAAATCGGGGGCAGATGAGGCGCACCAGGCCAAATGCTCCCCTTTGTGGGTGCAGGAAGAAGTGGGGTAACCTACCACGACTAAAACTCCAGTCTGCAGCCCAGTATGAAATTTCCAGTGCATAAACGGTCATAGTCAGGCAAGTGTGGGTGTGGGTGTGGTAAGAGGAGGGGGGAGAATTGGAAGAGCATATTGTTAAAACATTAAGATAAACAATACCAGATAATTTAAATATTTAAGGAGGAGGAGGAAACCAAACTAGCCTGGAGACACTTCATCCATTAAATGGCAAAGGGAAGGGTATCCTAAGATTCCAGAGAAGTGAAACAAAAACTTCAAAAACCACCCAGAGCCATAAAGAATGGGTGGTATAAAAATCCAAATAAATAAATAAATAAATGCTCAAGATGATGAACAAATTCCCAGGCCTGAGCAACTTTTTCAGCGGTCGGTTCTTGAAAAAAAGTCAGATCGAGATGAGATCAATTCTTACATTAATTAGTAAATAAAAAGTAAACAGACCACAGGTTCCACAAAGAATATACTTGAGAGTTCTTAATCAAGTTTTAAGTGTTAATCTTCTAATAATAACATGATTTTAAAAAAAACTGAAAACAATCTCCTCTACTGGAGCATAAAGTTTCCTTGTTTACATACGCCTGAAAAAAAATTAAGTCTAAGATTCAGCTGAAGTAAACTGTTTACGGCTTTGGTAGTACTTTTAACATAAAGTTTAGAATTCGTTTCTATCTAGATTTATTTGTATGTTTACTATTGTTTCTCTGTCTTACTGGTAATGGCCAATTGCTAAATACAATAATCTTGACTGACTGACCTACTGACTGGCTGACTGTTGTGTGGAAATTCTGACTGACTGAAGGCAGCAATTCCATGATGACTCTCCAAATCTAGGTAGAAACCTTTAGAATGCTAGACTGGCCTGGGGTCTGGCAATTCTTGTTGTGCCCAATAAATCAGCTGAAGGAACGTATCCTTCCCATGGCTTGCTGGTCGGTGTGTTTCAGAATGAGAACGGCTTCTGTTTTACTGGATGCTGCTTTCAGCCATTCCTGTGAGCCATGTAGCTGCTGGTGAGTAGAAAATAGAAGCACAACGAATCATTCAAGACTCGGAACGTCAGGAAATACCGGAGGCAATACAGAGTTCCACTCAGAGCAGTGCAAATAACCACAGTTCTTAGAAAAACATTTAATTGCTTTTCTTGTATGTCCGATTTGTCATTCAGAAACACAACGCTTTATGTGCTTTGAAGTCCTAGACTCTCAAAATAGTTAAGTTACATAAAGCAGGTTGAAGAAAGATCTGAATGGAGCTTTTAGCTAAAATATTCTTAAGCATCTTTTTTACTCCCCCATCTAAATAGCTCTTGTTTGGGGATGGGAAAAAGACCGCTGCAAACTTTGACTAGGTAGGAAATCTTTGTTATTCAGAGTAAAGATAGCTTTTTGAAGATCTAGGAAGAGAATAACATTTTGTAAATTGACTCTTAAGCTGCATCCGGAGCAGCAGCATATTCCCATACCACTTTCTGTTGTAGCTGCTCCCCCTCCTCTCCTGTTTACTCCATGGCATGCAAAAGTGTAGATATGGTGGTGACTTCTCTAGGATCCAGCAGTCTGGACATCCCCCCTTCACTTTCCCTTCCCTACTGAGCTGTGTTGTAGCACTGTAGCATAGCCCAGCAGACAAAGTATCGTAAAGGCTTTTAAAGGGCTAAAGCTGGTGAATCAATGAGAATCTCTTGCTGTATGATACCCTGCATTTTCCCATGAAAGAGGAAACCTCCAGGAATACCATGAAACATGCTTGGAATGGGCATGACATAATTTGGATGTTCCCAAGAAATTCTATAGCCTCCTGCATTCCATACATTCCCCATGAGAAATCAGCCTTTCTCCCAATTATTCTTTTTACTTCCATGGGACTGAGGGAGAAGCTGTACTGTATAAGTATCTACTGCCAATTGAGAGACAAATATGTGATTTTTTTTGTTACTTGCTTTGTAGAGTTCAGCCATGAAATATTGAACACATTATTCACAGATTTCAGAAGCAGCAGGTTGTATACTTTAAATCAAATTATGCATACCATTGTATCAAAGGACCTAAAACTGGGATTCTGAAATGTTCATTTGACACAAGCTTCAACTCAATTTAAATGGAACATGTGCCAATTTAAAAGGTCAGGCTGCCTTTGATTCAGGAGCCAAAGCCTTAATTCCACAGAATTACTTAAATAGTATGTTCAGGACTTCAGCAGAACTAGTCTGGAGGGAAGAGTACCAATACTGCATGCAAAGACTGTAATCTTAAATGTAATGACTTGGCAGGATTCTCCTAAAGAAAACAGACTGCCAACTGTACACGTTTAGGATTGGGCTGAAACATCATGTTTTCTAGGAATGGCCATCTCTTTACATAATTTACATATTTCTACCTACTTAGAAAAAGAAGTATATGCCACCTTTCTCTACCAGAAGGTGGCTTATAGTCGCCTTCCCTTTCCTCTCCCCACAACAGACACCCTGTGAGGTAGATGAGGCTGAGAGAGCCCTGATATTACTGCTAGGACAGAACAGCTCTATCGGGGCTGTGGCGAGCCCAAGGTCACCCAGCTGGCTACATATGGAGGAGGTGGGGATCAAACCTGGCTCGCCAGTTTAGAAGTCAGTGTTCCTAACCATTACACCAAGCTGGCTCTCCAAATAACACAAATATCAAGGCAACTGTCATAATTTAAAAACCAATCCTTAAAAAATATAAACCTAAGAAATAAATGCAGGAAGCTCCCACAAGGGAGAGTGAATGAATAGTACCAACTTATATTACAACTTATATTCTTACACTTTCATATGTAATTGTCTTCTCTGTTCTGGAGCCCTGGGGTAAAGTCTCGGAGATGGCCCCAGAACCACTGTACCTCAATAGGCCCTGGATGGGGAGGCCTGAGCCCCTAATAGAGGAGGGAAAGCAACAGGAGCAGCTGTCTTCTTCTCTCCCTGCTCTGTTGGGTGAGAGGCCATAGGTAATCAGCCCAGAGCCCAGGGCAGGTGCCCAGTTGCCTGTTGGCTATGACTGCCTCTGCTGTTCACTAGGCAACTGTGACCAATGAAGCTGGATCTTGAGAGAAAGTGAGTTCCAGAATCTGTGAGCAATTGCACCCATAGTGGAACAAAGTAAACATCCATAGCTGATGCCTCTGCAAAAACAAAAGTCCAAGAAAATGTCAAGTTCATGCCTTTGAGGACTACTGAATGTTTGGACAAAATATAAAGAGAGGCTCTCACCAGCACCATCAATGATGAAGTCACTGATAGAAGTATATTTCAATAAAGTTCAACAGAAGAGACTGACATGGTTCAAATATAAAGATATTTTATCCAAATCTGGCAAATTTAAGGAATTACAAATTACAAAATTACACGTTTAAGGAATTACAAACATTAGAATATAACCAACTTCTATCAAGATTTAAAGCGGAGTTCCATAAACATTTAGATTTAGGAGCTCTCATACCAGAATTTGAGAATTTGTTTATTCAAGACAATGTACAGGGTCAATGTACATGACCCCATGTACAGGGTCAAATATATAAAATGTTATTAAAATATGAAACAGAAATGGAATGTGTAAAGCCTTGTATAGTTAAATGAATGCAAAATATTAAGACAAATGTGACGTTGGAACAATGGGAATATGTATGGTCTAGAATGCCTAAACTCACAAACAGTCAAATACTTAAAGAAAAGTGGTATAAAATGTTTTATAGGTGGTATGTGACCCCCCCCCCCAAAGTGATTGCAAAAATAGTAAAAGGATGTGATAATAAATGTTGGAAATGTGCAGATAAAGTGGGTTCTTTTTTCCATATGTGGTGGAAATGTGAAAAAGTATATATGTTTTGGGCAAAGGTCCATACTATTCTGCAGAAAATCCTGGTTCTTAATTTTACCTTAAACCTGAATTTATGTTATTAAGTATACCACCGGAGTGCCTTCCTGCTCAAATCAGAACATTCTTCTTCTATGCAACAATGGCAGCAAGATTGGTACTGGCCAGGAAATGGAAGTTTCAAGAACTACCTTCAATAGACGACCGGCTAGACAAACTGGCAGATTTAGCCAAAATGGAAACAGAAGACACCTTTTGAGAACAATGGGGACTTTATTTGAGTTACCTAGCAAAATAATATAAGGGATTATTATATGGAAGGGGGACAGTGCTAAATTTTCAGAACTATAGCAATCCAATTTGTTTTACTGTATTTGTATTTTTCTAACTTATGTTAAATAAAAATAAAAATCTGTTACACAAAAAGAAACTCCTTAGCTGATGCCTTTTCTCATAATTAAATAAATGCTTAGATTAGGATATGGCGCACCAAACTTCTTTGTCAATACAATGTTGCAAAATATGATACTGTACTATTACCCTGCTTGACTGTATTTGCCTCTTATCGTTTTATGCTAATAAGGGTTTGTTTGTTTGTTTGTTTGTTTGTTTGTTTGTTTGTTTGTCTATTTATTTATTTATTTATTTATTTATTTATTTATTAGACTGTACTGGACTTAGAGGCTAACATATAGGAACAGGCACAAACTAGGAAACTGTGGTTTATGATGTTTTATGGTTTGTGGCATCGCAAGTTTGCAAGCCACAAACCATAAAGAACTTTTTTAATGATTTGGTTCATGAGGTTCATGATAAAATAGAACACCTCCCTGGTACACTAGAGAGACCAAACTCACAGGGCTTCTTTGGATGACTTTCCTCTACCTGGATAGATTCAAATGAGTAGCCGTGTTGGTCTGAAGCAGCACAACAAAATCAGAGTCCAGTAGCACCTTTAAGACCACCAAAGATTTATTCAAGGTGTAAGCTTTCAAGTGCAAGCACTCTTCCTCACACTAAGAACTGACCATCATAACAGTAGGAATATATAAGCAAAAGTGGTTTCAGTGGTCTCTTGTCAGTTTTAAAGGTTTTTCAGCTGTTTATCTGGAAGTTCTGGCTGGTGTTTCTCCTTATATGTTTGGTGACACTATGTATAATGACAGATGTAGGGTGCCACACTTCCATACCACACCCACTCTGCAGTATGGTTCTGTGCAGGTGAAACAAAGATTGTGGTGCTTCTTTCTCTGCCAAGTAGATGGAAGGCAGGGATAGGGGATCCTGGCCTCAATCTGGATCCAGTCACAAAGGAAAGAGTGCATGGGTATTAAATATTCTATATTAATTGGATATATATAGTCATTTGCAGGCAAATGCTAGATGTAAAGATTTACTTGAGCTTTTTATTCCATTTTTGATTAGGTATATTAGGTGCTTACTCACTTTATGCACACAATACCCCTGTGTAAGGAAGTCCAAAACAAGGTTCAGCAGAAACTTTTTTTATACTTCTAGCACACATTCAAGCAGCATAATGGGCCTAAAGAGATATGAGGGTCTGTGGTGAATGTCTCAGATTTTTCATCTAGGGTTCCCAGGCTTTGTGTATAATATGCTACTATAGCCCTGATACACTGCCTGTGTGCATATGTGCGCACTCAAGAAGGAGGGAGGGATGCCTCTGCTGAGCATGGTCAGGATCACTTTGTGTCATCCATGACCATTTCCATCTCTACTGTAGAAATGGCATCAGAATCCAATAAGATCATTTCTCATCTGTAGTGCTGGTAAAAAGACCGTCTTAAATAAGCAGGAGGCTAAGGCACAGTTAAAATGGTTTTTAAATGTTAAGCTGTTTCAAGCACTGACTACCCAGAACCCCAATTGAAATATCTGTCAGTAAGAATAGTTAGAGCAGGTGCTCAGATACGATGCAGCTGAAACATAATGTCTGTTGAAATGCAGTCACCTCGAGAATGTTTTCATGACATCAGTGGGAACGATGATTCAGTTCGGAGCACCAATCTTATAGAGAGAAAAAGAGGCATCTTCATTGATGATATCTAGCTATAACAACATAGAAAATAAGTTATAATTAAAATAAATCTTAAAAGGACACAAATAAATCAAATGTCTGCCACTTCATGCTAAATTTAAACCAGTCATATTTCAAAGCTTTGTTAAGGAAAAAACAGCCATTCCTACTAGAAGGGGGAAAAGCTTACTTAGCCAAAGTAGTATAAATAGTATAAAAGGACCAAAAACTTGTATAGATACACGTGCTTCTAAATATAAAATAAAAGTAGATGGTCTTAATTAGTGGCCAGAGATGTGGAATAATATTAGGAGTGGCACAGGATATAGGAAATTATTTTAAATATTTTTACACTTTAAAAATGTCAATGGGTTCAAGATCTGTAATAACATTTTCAAATGCAGTAGAAGAATGATTAAAATTGGAGGCAGAAACAGTGAAAAATCATAGGGCAATTCTTGACTACTTATTTTGATTTCTAGTAATAAAAATGGTATTTTGTCCCAGGTTTCCTGTTTCTCCTCTTTCATACATATCCAAATTAATTGTGGCCATGAAAATGTTCAGTGTAGTTACGGTTTAAAGATGTGCATGAACCAGGAAATGTGATTCATGACAATTAGTAGTTCATGGCATGCATGGTTCACGAACCACAAACCATCATGAATTTTTAAGAGCTAAACAAGCCTGTTCAATGTATGAAGTTTATGATGCTATAGAACAGTGGTCCCCAACCTTTTTATCACCGGGGACTGGTCAACGCTTGACAATTTTCCTGAGGCCCGGGGGGGGGGGTAGTCTTTTACTGAGGGACGTTCTGCCCAGCAGAAGCCAGCACCAGTATAGCACTGGAAGCTTAAAAAGACTGATCTCAAAGCACAGAATGATAAATCCAAGCAAGGGGGTTGGGGTTTCACAAGCTCTATGCAAGAAAATGGGAAGTGACCAAAAAGGAATGCTGGCGGGAAGGGGGGCATTCTCTTGAAAGTGACAGCAGTGTTTCCAAGGCTGTTGCTTTGGCAAGTGTTTTGTTTGACTGGAGACAGTCTATCTGAAAGTGTATTCATATACAAAACAATTCAGACCTCCACGAACTTCTTGAAAGTTGGTTTCAAAAATCATGAACCAGCTAAATTTTATCATGAACTTTAGTTTGTGAGCTTGTTCATGCCCATCCTTAGTAGGGTTACAAACCTCAAGGCAGGCCTCCACTATAGAGATCACTTCTCCTGAAGAAAAAGGAAGCATATATAAGGATATATATACAGTGTGGTATACATAACAGAGTCTCGATGGCGTATCATTAAGAAGAGGAAAAATGATAAGCTTTTCAGTGATTTAGCCAAGCACAGTGACATTTGTTCCATGCTTAATGTGACTTTTGTGATATTTATTTGTAGATCCTCTTTGTATGATCATAACAGCTCATCCCACAAAAACTGCTAGAGATTGCAGTTGATGACAGACATTAATATGTTTACCTGCCAAATGGTGATCTTGCTGTTTGGCATGTTGTGGGCTAGCTCAAGTGCTGCAGAAATAGGCTGGCCTGATTCATTTGTCATACCATTTCACAAAACATCATATTGTAGGTTGAATGATGAGATCCTGATGGACAGCCCATTTACTAGCAGGGAAAAAACATGAGTCATTCAGTATGGTTGTATGTAATCATTTCTCTGGTTATATAGTGATAGCAGCCCTAAAGTTCTAGTAACAGCAGAAACAGAGGTGGTGGATCCAACCTACCTCATAGGAGCTTCCCTCCAAGCCAGAGGAGCCTTCCTCCAACTTAAATGGCTTCAAACGTTTCTCAATGGAAGGATAGGAGTATAATACACTCCATGTTAGGAGGAAATGCACTGCTTTCTTCTTTGAAATGATAGTTTCAGTTAGCATTTTAGCATTCAAAATATTTGACATTCATTATATCATAACGTGACTATTGGTCCCGATTCTGGCGGGACTGTCCCGATTTTTATTGAATAAACCCACGTTTTTTAAATTGAATTCCTGATCTTAAAATCCCCAAGACCTTCCAGCCTCCCCGCACGCTCCCAGTGCCAAGCCCGGCCGGCCCGCTGCACCGCAGGAAGCCGAGGTGCTGGGTGCTGTGCCGCCACTGGACAGTGCATTGGGCGCCACTGCCTTCCATGTTCAGGGAGGCCTGTGGGCTGGGCGTCCACCTGCCCACCTGCCGTAAGCAAAGTCAGAGCAGTCCTCTAAAGCAGTCCAGGTGTGCAATTCCTGGCGGGTGAGCGTCGTTTGGGCGGGGCTAGTGAGGTGCGCGCAGGCGCAGTTGGGGTGCTCCCTTGGTTGCTCACTGCAGGTGGGCTGGGGACTGTCAGAAGGAAGGTTCCGCGCATGTAAGTGCAGGGCTGACGGAGGCCTGTGGGCTGGGCGTCCGCCTGCCCATCTGCTGCAAGCAGTCCTGTAAAGCCCTTTTACGCAGGGGCATGATTCCTCACAGGTGAGCCTCGTTCGGGTGGGGCTGTTGAGGTGCGCGCAGGCGCAGCCTGGGCGCTCCCTTGGTTGCCTGCTGCGGGTGGGCTGGGGACCATCGGAAGGAAGCAGCGGGGGGGGGGTTCCCACGCATGTGTGTGCAGTGCTGAGGGAGGCCTGTGGGCTGGGCGTCCGCCTGCCTGCTGGCCGCGAGGGAGGCCATGGCGACAAGCGCAGGCTGGGATGGCAGTGGTGCTGTGGAGGTGGGACGCGTCAGGCAGCACTGTGAGGCCAGGCGTGGAGCCTGTGTCGGCATCTGCGGGCACTGCAGGCCCAGCAGGTGGAGCGCCATGTCCGGTACCAGCTGCCAGGCCTGGCGCGTGGCATGGGGCAGCCCCCACTGGGCTCAGCGGCTCTGGGATCAGAGGTCTGCCTCCTGGCTGCCAGCGCTTCCGCCCGCTTCTGTTCTGCCCAGCATGCCTGCGACTCTGACACGACTGGCAGCGCCTCCCCACCCGCCTCCTCCGACAGAAACAGCCACGATGCCCCCCCAATGCCCCACAGTGAATGAGCCCCAGAGAACAGAGCTTAATTCGTGTGATCCATCGCTGCCCCCAAGAGCATCCATCCTTTCCTCAGGGAAATGCATTCCTCTTCTGTATTGTTTCTGCAAACCCAGCTCTAACGATGGGCATTAATTGTCTAGCCCTACAGCAGTGACATCCTGAGCGTGTAACTCTCCTGAATTTGATCTCTCCATTTTGCCCACAAAAGGTACTAAGCAGCAGATTCAGTTAGGCAGTAACCCCCCCCCCCTTCACAGTCCATCCAGAACTCCAGGCCGTGCCTGGAGGTTGGCAAGGCACAGTAAATCATGTCCCTCTTTAACAATCTTAAAATCTGGTCACCTTATTATATCAGCAAGCTGTACAATCACCACCTCTATCGCCCTCTAAGGATCAAAGATGCATCGTTACTCTCTGATTTACTATTTGTCTACAAAACAGTACATTCAGACTGGCAAACTGTTACTTGTATTTGGACAGTTCAAAAATGTTTGACAGAGCTCAAAAGCTGACTGAGCATGTGCAAAGTCATATTCTTTTCTTGCAGGTTTCTCTGCCACTGATATCTCCCAATTTGTTGCTCACCACATTGTTAAAATAAAGAGAATAATGTCAACACTTCACAGTGACTTACAAATTAAAACTCTCTCCATCTCTCACAGTGTTTCTGGACCAGCATTCATTAACATCCATATATTGCTGAATTATTCGCAACAGTATTTTATCTCTTATGCTTCTCTAGTTGTGCCGTGCTCCAGCTAATAGTAAATGTTGAAGAAGGAAGGAAGGAAGGAAGGAAGGAAGGAAGGAAGGAAGGAAGGAAGGAAGGAAGGAAGGAAGGAAGGAAGGAAGGAAGGAAGGAAGGAAGGGTCTGTCTAAAAGTGATTTTAAAAAAATCATGAGCAGAAAAATTTTATTTGTACAAATGGAATTCTCTTTTTACGAAGAAAAAGCTTCCAGGGCTTGTAAACTGGGCCAGCAAACATGTCAGCCAAAAAACATGGCAGTGAAAAAAATCTTGCCAGTCTATCTGTTGGCTCCTTTATGTCCCACCTGTAAGGTGGGCTTTTTCCTATCAAGCAACACATTGTACGTTATCTGTGCACTCCTGGAAATCTTGTGAAGAATGAAATCTGAGCCAAATGGCAGGTACAAAAAAGCTAGAAGTGTACATCATACTGTTAACTTTCTCCTGCGTTTCCTTACTAAGCCACGAGACAGGTCAAAGTTGCTGAAACTGGGGGAGACGTGAGAGCAAATATGACACCAGGCAATCCTAATCGGAGTTACTCCCTTCTAAACCAAGGGACTCCAATGAATTTAGAAGGATGCAGGGAGGTGTGGTCAGCTGATAACACTTTCAGGGTTACCTGAAGTCTGAAGAATATTTCAGGAGTTACTCCAGGGTCAAAAGATTGAAAAAAGGTTGCCCTAGGCTGTGCCTATGACTTTTGCAAAGTGGACAGATAATTTTCCGTAATGTGTTGTCTCACACACACATTCAAAAAAACAATGAACAGTAGTTCAGGAGCTGGTTGTACAAAACTTACTACTTGCAAAATATCATGCTTGAAACCTCTTAGCATGGTCCTGTGACAGCTGCCTAAAGTAACCACATTTAGTTGCTAGGTTCTATAATAGTGTGCAGAGCCATAGGCCTTCCCAGATGGCTAAAATCTTACAAGTTTAGCTCATTTTCACATTGAGGTCTTCCTAAGAGGAAAGTTAAGGGAATGAAAACCAAGAAAGTATTTTTTTTTAATTTCTGGCATCAGCAACAATACATTAAAGATGTTATTTTCTTGTTTCTGTATGCAGAGCCAGAAAGAATAGACTCCAGTTTCCAAAGTGTATAGCTGACAGGAGAACGAACCCCCTAAGATCTGAACAGTACAGATCTGAACAGTTGAGATCTGAACAAACAAGGCAGGGGGTGCCGTACACTGTGACACATTCCATACAATGTACTTCCAAAGGTGCCATGTTTGGACCCTGCAGCAGCCATTGCCAGAGCTTGGCCCACAATATCCACCTGAAGAAGCTGCGGTATAGTTAGGGCACTACATAAATGAAAAGATGAAGAAGCCCAACCTAACCATTTGTACCTGTTCACAAAAGGTTGACTTTAGCTTAAAACCAGAGGGCAAAGAGCATGCATTGTTCTTTTACCTGAGCACAATCCATTTCAAAGGACTTTACAGCAAATTACCTAGTAGAATTACTTTGGAAATTCTGCATCACAATTGAGTTTTGCAAAACACAGTTAGAACATTGTCATTCTTCGACAATGTTCTTTCAAAATGGTTTCTAACAAAAAAAACCCCGTAACAAACATTAAATTCAATCTTACTACTTCACTTCCTCAAAATTGCATTTATTCCCCCCAATATAGCTTTGTGCAGATGTACAAAAAATATCATGAAATGAAAACAACACAATGCACCAGTGCCAGAATCTTTATACGTGTTTATTCAGTTGTGCTGGAACTGGGAACAATTGTGGGTTTCTACAGCTCCCAGTTAGCCATCATGACAGGACCACTGCCTAATAAGATTGAAAAGGTAATAGAGCTTGCTATTTGCAATAAAAATGGGTAACGTCAGATGCTACATGATTCCTGGTTTGTACTATAAGGCAATACTATACTCCAGTGAACAATCCTCTGCTTACAAATGCTGTACATGTTGTACAATGACAACTGTAGCACTGTTAGAAATGAGAGACACATCACAAGGAAAGCTGTAAAGTTCTAATGGTTTTTTTGTTTTGTTTTGTTTTTTTAGTGTATGAAGCTATCCCTTGAACTGATTGGGGTGGGAAGCAAATCTAGCTGGGCTATTGACCCGAGCAAACTGTATTTATTAATGGAATGTTTGAATCAGAAATGTTGTTCTTAAAACTGTATATGGTCATAGGGTTGCCAATTGGCAGAGATAGGATGGTGGTGGTGGTGGTAGTGTTGCCAGAACCAGGATGGAAAACTGGAGATTTGGGGATGGAGCCGGGGGGGGGGGCGAGGACCTCATTGTGGTACAGTTCCATGGAGTCCCTTCCCCAATCATCCATGTTCTCTAGGGAAACTGTAGTCTGAAGATGAATTGTAATTCCAGAGATTTCCAGGTCCCACCTGGATGCTGGCTTCCCTGCATGACTAATATTTAAAAATATAGTATTAGAGTCTTAGGATTTTCTTTCTTTTAAGAAAATTATAACTTACCTCTTGGACATTGATGGTTTCCTACAGCCTTGCCCATATTCCCTTAAGTGTTAATGAAGTGGCCAGACCACATGACATCTAACACAACCTGGACTATATATAGTTTCTACTACCTAGGGATTTTCCTGTCAGGCCATAGCTTTGGCATTCCTTTCTTTGGGAATCAAGCTTCTATGGGAGCTATTAAATCTTTATGTAATGTTCACCCATCGGGTATCAGAATCCTCAAACCAGGAGCGAAAATCCTTGAAGCAGATGGTGGCAACTATCCTCGCTGAGGATTATCCTCACCGTCCAACTAGAACCAGAACATTATATCTGTTCTATCAGTTCATATTTGGTTTCAAAATGTTGCACATAGCTCTTCATATGATTTCTACAGCCTGAGTAGAGAACAATGACCCTGAGAGACCAGTGGTCTCATTCAATATAAAGCAGCTTCATGAGCCTTCGGGGAGGGTGGTATATAAATGTGAATAAATGAATAATAAATAAAGTGTGTAGAATTAATTGTAGCAATTCTCCCAATGAAAATCAGAACTAACTTCTGTCTGGAACAATCAAGGAACAGAACCAGGGAAATCCATTCATGTCTAGTCCAGATGCAAATCTACTTCAAATCTACATGTACAATTCCCAGTTTACACGGAGATCTGCATGTAGGAATTTCTGTTCATGAGTCTCCCTTGTTTTATTAGATATAAAATTTATTACAAACACAGTTTATGATACTCTTAAAGGAATACTGCTCAGCTTTTCTACACTACAATTATGTGGGGTCCTGCTCCCACATAGAAACCATATGTGGGTAAGGTTATATGAGGACATCTTTAGGGATTATGAGATGTTATGAAAATGAAGAATATTGCAGAACTGGTCTGCAGCCAGCTGTTTGAAATAAATCAGCAGCTGTAAAAAATTATCAGAAGGACCAGGCAAGGATAACATTGTGTTATTTCCATTATGAGATTCAGGACCCTTTTAGAAGTATCAGATAATGCTTCCCATCACTGGTCCAATGGTGTATCCATTTATTTGAGTCTTTTAAATCCTACCTTAGAAAAAGTGAAAAAAGAAACTAAAATAAAATCACTGCAAATAAAAGCAGTTTCTGATAATAATATAATACAATACATCTGCAGCAAGGTGTTGGTAGACTAATTAACAAAGCAAAGGTGCACAATCTGATTAAAGTGTAACTAATTTATTGATCGGGGAAAGTCAGCACAAATTTGTCTCTAACAGGTCCTGCCAGACCAACCTAGTTTCCTTCTTCAACTGAATGATGAGTTATTAGATCGTGGAAACTAAGTTGATGTTGTTTACCTGGATTTCAGTAAGGATTTTGACAAGCTTTCTGATGGGTAAGATGGGGGAGTGTGTAAACAGGATTTTCAGATGGTTAGGAGGACAGGGAACTGGCTAGGAAACCACGCCCAAAGAGTTCATCAGATTGGAGGGAGGTGAGCAGTGGCGTGCCAAAGGGCTCAGTACTGGGACAGGTACTTTTCAACATTTTTATCAATAATCTAGATGAGGGAGTGAATGGACCCCTCATTAAATTTGCAGTTGCTACATTGTCAAAGGTAAAATAAAATCTTATGCAAAGTGTCCACAGTCTTTTTGGCATCAGGCAGGCAAAACTCAGCCCCTTTTCTGTTTTCTGGAGGTGAGCAACGAGCTGGGAAAGAAGGGGGTGGGCATCCTTCTCCCAATCATACAGGGGTCTGAGCCAACCATTTACACGCAATCATTTTTCTGGGCACCAGGGACCATGTTCAGTGTCTCAGAAATCCACCCAGACAGTCCAAAGGAACATGAATCCCCCCCCAAAAAAACGGGGGGGGATGCTTTATCATTCTGGCATTTTTCCATAGCAATGCAGCAGTGTTGATTTTTATTAAAATATGTGTTGTAGCATTACCACATAGCACGCAGAAGTGCCTTTTAAAAAAATTAATTTTGGAGCTGGGGGGAAGAAAGTTTCAGTCCACTATGATTGGTAGCTTGCTGTGATTGACAAGGCAAGGAGCAGAGGGAGAAGTTCATTTGCTTTCCTTTACAGCCTCATTAGGAGGCAAAAAGGTGCAATGGGACAGAGGGAAAACGCTGGAGGGGTCTCCCATGAGGAGGGCTGCAAACACGAAGTTTACCATCCTCCATTTGCAAGCAGGAAAACACTCATGTTTTACCCCCCTGCGTGGAAACAGTTTGAGTATTTGAAAGGTTGTTACTTCGAGGAGGTCAGGGAACAGTTCCTGTTGGCAGCAGAGGATAGGGCCTGCAGTACTGGGCCTAAACTATGTGTAGAATGGTAGTAGCTAGATATCAGGGCAAAAATTGACAGCCAGAGTAGTTCAGCAGTGGAATCAGCTTCCTAAGGAGGTGGTGAGCTCCCCTTCACTGGTGGTCTTCAAACAATGGCTGCTTTAGGCTGATCCTGTACTGAGCTGAAAGTTGGACTGATGGCCTGTATGGCCCTCCATTAGAATCTTAGTTTATTTAGGAACTAATCTTCTACGTGATAGTAAAGAGGATAGACGGAGATTGGGACCTAACCCAGAGAGAGGGAACTTCTGAGAACAAGCACTATATTGCCTAAGTCTATCAACCTGGAGACAGACATGAATGATACTTAACAGGAGAGAAGGTGCTGACTTTATTATCTTGTATCTTTCTTGCCACCGATTCCAAGCAGAATCGGCCTAGGCATTTAACTTCCTTGCCCCTTTCCATAAGCACTGTATGGCAAGCCATTTTTGAAATACAACAGATTGAAAAACAAGGTGCAGGATTCTACATCATAGGCAATGTCATTGAGACTTGTGATCAAGTTTTAACTCTGGAACATGTAGCTTTGATATTTCATGCTTTGTAGTCTGACCTTATGAACGGTGATGATTAACTTACTTAATGGGAGAAAAAACCCTCTGCCTTGGTTATGAAATTTCTATTCATTGCTTTGGAAAGCTATTCCAGCCTATAATCTAAAGTTTCAAAAGAATGTCTATATATTTTTCATGTTTGAAAAAGTGTGAAATTAAAGAGTGGATTTTTAAAAGAAAAAATATGAATGTGATACATTTCATGAAAAAATTGGCACCAAAAACTGAACTAATAAATCAAAGTACATTTGTTACTTATAGCTGCCAATTGAATAAAAAGCAAATACCTTCCAGAAGTCATATATTAGAGATTAGTCGCTTTGCCAGAAATATGGAAAGCTCTGAATGTAGTCAAATGAACTTAATATAATAGCAGAACATAATCATACTTCAATTATACAGGAGATATTTTTACACCCATACATAACATGCAACTGCTCTATGCAAATGTATATAACATGACAATAAAATGTACCACTTAAGTGTTTATGTTTCATATGCATAAAAAGACAATACACAGTGGAATTTGTTTCAGTGCAGATTTCCCAGGGCACCTTGCCAAGGAAAGCTTAACAGAAAATAATTGGAGAAAGATTAATGTTTCTTTTCGAAAGTTATCCATTTGTTTTCAAGCTTTTAATGTTTCCATTTCTACTCTGGCATTTCCCCCTCTTTGCATAGTTTGATACGCACACAGAGATTTTACATTAAAACTCTTTTGAACCTTTCTTATTCACATCTGTTGTTACTGTTAAATGTTATCTGTGAGATTCAAAATAATAAACTATGTGACATTCAGAATAATAGAAGCCGAATGTTGGAGTTCTTAATCAGCATCTTGCTTCTGTGTTCTGTAATATTTGATCTAACAAAATAAGAATTTAGATCTGGAGGGTCCCAAACATGTTCCCTGCTAAGCTCTTCGGTATACAGTTAAATGTCATCAAGTACTGTGTGTCTTTCATTGTCAAATCATGTACTGAGTTTACCTGTTTCTGTCAAACCAAAAAGCATATGCCTAATCTGCAGGGCTGACTTCTGATGATCAACAAATATGCTTGGATTTTAAGCCTGCAGTGCCATAGTGGTACTGGATTCTGCTGAGTATTCTGTATAATGAACTGGTTGCACTGGACTTGAAAAAACGTGCCCCCCCCCCTTACAGATTGTACTGCATGCATTCCCCCTCTTTTACTTGTATTGCTTCAATTACAGGATTCTATATTACAGCTCAGGAACAAACTAGTGATAACAAATTCACAGGGAAACTTCACCCACCTCTTGCTTTGAAGTTTGGTAAGTATCTTGAGCAGAGATGGTCCACCAGGAAATGTATCAATTCATAAATCACAATGAATCTCCACAAACAGCTTTGAAGTTTATGGAAAGTTCATACCACTTGACCTGTCAAGAACTTGACTTTTTGCAACAGAAACTGGTCAAAATCATGAACTTTAATTTGTGAACTGGTTTGTGCCCAACCATAGTTATTACACCACTCTGGGAGCTGAATAAAGTTTGAGTCCAGTGGCACCTTGAAGACCAATAATGTTTTATTGAAGGTATAAGCTTTTATATGCATGCACAGTTCTTTATATACCACTCTTGGGGCTATCATTCTAGCTTCAGGACACCTCTGCTACTCCCAGGGGCCATCATTCTAATTGGGTGGACAGTCATTCCAATTCCAGAGCATTAATTCTATTTCTGGGGTCTGTATTTCCACTTTGGGTACTGTTACTCCAATCCCAGAGCAATATATCTGGCCTCAGAGTCATTAATTAAAAATCTACTCCACAGTTTCATGGCAACTGTTTCATGTTGTAATATATTTCAGTGGAGACAATGCATGTCAATTGGCATTCCTTGATTCCATTATCTCCAATGGGCCTTTCCCATTGTTTTCAATGAGCAATACCGCCATTCCTTTTAGCATCTCTCCTCAAGGTAATCCTGGTTAATTTTGACCATGCAAGCTCGGGAGGACTGATGTGAAGTACAGAATCATACTCCTAAAGGAGTTGGGGTTGCAAGCCCAGCAGAAAGTGCCTTCTTTCAGGGGAAGGAAACCCCAGCAGAATCCATTGCCATTATAGCAATGCAAGCAAAATGAGGAACAATGTCAAAACAGAAAATCCTTGCAGTTACAATGTGTAGAATGCCCAGCAGAACATAGTGCCACTGGCACTGCAAGGTTAAAATGAGAGGTCTCAAAATACAAAAACAAACAAACAAACAAGGAGAGGATTTTGTAATCTATTTACAAGAGAACAGCAACAGAACCCAAGGAGGAAAAAAAAGAAGGAAGAAAAACCCTCTTGAAACCGGCATGACTATTTTGAAACTGACCAAGGCTGGAGATTTCCATCACCACCACCACCACCACCACCACCACCCCCATGCGTTGAAGTTTGGTAAAAATGTTGATTGAGTAGAGACAGTCTGTCTAGAAATGTATCAATTCATGAACTGGTATAAACCTCCATGAATAGCTGGAAAGTTCATGCTATTTGACCTGGCATGAACCTCACTTCATGAACCATGAACAGGCCAAATTTCATCACTAATTTTAGTTTGTGAGCTGATTCATACTCATTCCTAGTACTGAATGTACTGCCTAATGGCAAATTTTGTGTATGGTGACCAGGGCTCATGTCCTGGGCACCATACTTGATGGGTGCAAACTAGGCCACATCCAGTGTCTGCTAGCAGTGGGAAGAGTGCACTGACCAGCCTGTACCCAGTGACACTGGGCCTGGCAGTTGGAGAATAGTTTTGTGCATGCACCAGCCAAGGATAGCCCATCCCCCTGATGATGCAGGTCCTAGGCTAGGCACAGCAGCCCCTCACAATGATGCAATGCCTGGCAACTGTTTGGTGCAACCCTTTACAGCCTTCCCTATGGTGTTGGCTGCCCCCAACAACTGCCAGCCCCTTAGTCCACCTTTCTGGCAGTGGGGATGAGCTGAGAGACTTGCAGCCTCAGGCAGTTGGCCCCTCTATCACCACCTTTAGTGGGTGCACTGGGACATCAGGCACTGAGGAGTGGGGCCAGTTCACAGGCAGACATTTCGCTGCAGAAGCCCCACCTCTGGCCCCTAGGCCCTGCCCACCTGCTTGCCCAGAATGCAATATTCAATAGGTATGCCAGTGGTATTGTCCATCCATTTCACTGGATGCCCTCAGGTACTTAGAATTTATGGAGAAGAAGGGAAGTTCTGTCCATCCACCCTCTCTACCCTATGCATAATTTTACAAATGCACCAGATATTCAGCTCAAATTATTGCAGTATGCTGCAAACATGTCATGAGCTAAACTAGTGGGTGACTGTGAATGCCACATAACCACGATAACAATTAAATTTACAAGGCTTTTGTTTGTTTTTTTAATTATCTAGGCAATTTTCTGTTGTTTTTTTCTCTCTGCCATGGATCCAAGGCAGCTTACAAATACTCCTAAGTATAATTTCAATAACAAAAAATAAACAAATAAAATAAGCTCAGCTAAACATATAAACAAAGAATAAAGCCACATCCTATGCAAGTACTGGATCTGATGAGTTATTTTCTTCAGGAACCACAGACTATTGCACTTTAGGTCATGCAAAAAGGGCTGTACCTTTGGCCATGCACAGATTTTATACCTCAAGACAGGAAGGGAAGGATATGTCATAGCCTTGATGTTATACAGGACAAAGATTTCCATCCATTCTATAGAAGGCAAGGATTAGTTTCTTCATTGTAAATGGCTTTAGGCTGTATCTGGATGTGCATTTGTAACACCTAGGATGTAAGATTCCAACTCCCCCAATGCAAAAGCTGCAGCCACCGATTCAATCTTGCTGAGGTAACTGGATTCCATAGAGAATGCCCTCAGTATTCAGCGCATACTGCTCACTCAGGGCATGGTGATGCACTCAGCAATGGATTAAGTCAGCTGAGAGCTCAGCAACTTTTTTACAATAGCTTACAATACAGAAAGTGTCATGTTTGGTCAAAGCTCAGCGTTTGTTTGAGTTTTGTCTCCATGTTAAATCTTTTGTGCTTGCTAACAAAGCAGGCTGCCTGCAGAACCGAGACCCATAATATATTTATTTTAGTAAGTCTGTGGCTTGCCATTGTAGCTCACTAGCATTTCAGGAGAAGGAAAGCGAGGACAGCTGCATGGGGCTCCAGGAAAGGCCATTCCATCCAATATACTATTACTCATTTCTGTGCTTCTCCCGCTTGAGGCACAAAGAAGAAAATGACACATTTTAAACAAACCAACTTTCAAATATAATTAAACACTAAATGATAAACTGTTCTAGACATAAGCCACATCTTAACATTAGCAAGCAAAACTGCCCAGTTTAACGATTGTTACAGAATTTTGGGAATTGGGATTAGCCCAAACAGGGAAACTACAGTTTGCGACAGTTCATCGTTTATGGCATGCCCAATTTGTGAGCCACAAACCATCGCAAACTTTTAGGCACCAAATGAATCAGTTTATTTTGTAAGGTTCACGATGTGATAGAACTCCCCATTCCCCCGGCATGTTAAAGCACAGGGGACCTATGGGTGTTTCCAAGACTGGAGAATTCCACCCATCTACCCCGATTGCTTCAAAGTTTGTTAAACATTTGAGCAGAGACTGTCTGGAAATATATCCATTCAGAAACCATTTGAAAGTTAGTAGAATGTGCATGCTGTTTGACTTGCTACAAATTTCAGTCCATCAACCCACAAATCGGCCAAAATTTTGTCACAAACTTTAGCTTGTGAGCTGGTTTGTTTATTTTTTATTTGATTTTTTTTAATTTGACTGTTCTCAACAATCACCATCTCGGGGCAATAAACAACATGACCCACATTACATATATTAAAATCATAATCAATTAGATGATGAGATAAGATTAGAGCCACAGGGGACTCATAGCCATGAAAACCTGTGAAAAGAACAAAGAGTTACATAGAATTTTATACATCTTCCTCAAAGGCCTGAACCAATGCAATAATGCCACTACAAAGTAATCTGCAGGTCCATCCACCCCCTGAAGTTTCCAGGCTAACCCTGGAGCCCTGATCTCCTACCTCTAATATGGCAGGGCCACCAGGTCAGCACTTTTCCTTCGAGCTTCTATTAAACAAAGCATATTCCTAAACAATCCTGTACCTCTGGCATCAGCTTGTGCTGAGCTATGATACCATATAAAAACTGCATGGTCCTTCCATCAACCAACCTATCAATAGTGGGTGGTACATTTCAAGGGAAATGCAGGGGGAACTTACATTGCTACTACAGATACCTCAATATTCACCATGGCAATAAATTCATATCTGTCTCAAAGTTCCCTCCCTTGAAGAAAAGCCCTACGATTAGCAAAATTGTAAACATAAAATGCCAGGGTGTCCGGCCCAGGAATCCTACACAGGATTGTTTCCACAAAGCAGAAAAAGATTCATACATACTGTCTGCCATTCTGATAGTGGTATTGTTACATCTTCTGTCTTTTTTAGTCTCCTAATATGCTTTAAATTGTGCAGGCCTATGTGAGGGAGGCTGAGAGGCAGACTGATTTGTCTTGCAATGGGGGGGGAGGGTTAGACAATAAGGTTTAGGCCACGAGAATTGTGGTAATAATGGCTTTAATAAATTAAATAAATGGAGCGAGGGATTATTGCCATTTCTGAATCTCTTGTTCTGTGATAAATTTTGGCGAAGAAACCAAATTCTAGTTTATGGCTAAATCAGTTCAGCATTTATGCCTGGGATAAGCTGATTTCAGCATACAAGATCCAAGACTCGTTTTTCCAGGGTACAGCAGGCAGAGGTTTCTCCACAGTATTTCACTCCTGCTTGGCGCCCAGCACTTCTTGACCATGCCAGCTTGTTTAGCTTAGAGATGCTGAACAAAGAAGCCTTCTGTCTCCTGACCTCTTTCGTTGGGACAGTTTGCTCCTGAGAAAAATCTAGCTTGCTTGATAGCAGGTCTGCTTCTCCAGCTCACTCCATGACTCTCTCCAGTATGTCTGCAACTACCCAAAAAACCCACATTAAAAAAAGGAGAAAAAATATTTGCTCTACTCCTGATAGTAATAGATCTGAGCTGCTCTTACCTATTCCACATGGAGATCTTTAGTGCTGAAATATTTTAATCAAGCAGAGCACTACCTGTACATCAAAGGCACATTCACCAACTTGGTAACACCTGGCACTGTCAGATTCCCATCTGAGAAAAGAACACTATGAATAATTTGCTGTTTGGGGTAAAACAACATTTCCCACCACTATGTCTTAAAAGATATTTTGCAAACACACCTGATCACAAAGGCAAAGCAGGAGTGTCCAGAAAAATGAAAGAAGAAAAACAAAGTTGAACAGTAGAGAGCCATGAATTCTTCCACATTTATTTATTTATGTCCATTCTGGCCCCATACAGCTTTGCTTTATACACTGATTTCCACATGTGTTTTTGTGCCTTTAGTGTTTTCTCTAGCTCTTTTGACTCCATATTTTAATTTTTTTTCTGGAAGCTAATTTTGAGTTGGCTTTTTCCTTATGCTATCAGAATCAGAGTTGGAAGGGGCCATATAGGCCATCTAGTCCAACCCCCTGCACAGTGCAAGATCAGCCTAAAGCATCCAGGATAAGTATCTGTCCAGCTGCTGTTTGCAGACTGCCAGTGAGCTATTGGTTTTCTTTGTCCCACCCACCCACCTCTATTCCACGTTTCAATGACTGGCCTGTTGCCACTCTCTCTTCCTCTGCCCTGTCAAAACAAGTGATTTTTTTTCAAGACCCTAAAACATCAACCTAACACTGCAGGGTTGTAGTGATAATTAAAGTCAGTTCTCTGAATTCCCAGTTTTCATTACAAAAAATAATTAAATCTGTCAGCCCTTACCTTGCCAAAATATAAGGAAAACCAGCATCTCTTGGCAAGGGAAGAACTAGAGATATGCCATGGGATCACCTAGAGTTGGACACAACTGCATAGCTGACAACAACATAGCTGGACACCAATAACAGCACTCTCCCTTGAAAATCCTAACTATTTAGGCAACATACAGGAAAAAATAAATAATTGTACAGGCTGGTAGACTTGTAGAAGAACCTTGCCCCCAGACAATCCCAGCGCTCCTGAATCAATTAGTAAGAAAATCCGGAGTAACTCCAGCATGGAGAGAAAGTTCTGTATCAAAACAAACACCATTCTTCTTTCCCCTTAAAATTTAAATATTCTTCTGTATTTTTCACTAGACACTCTATGAACTGCATTTTGAAGAACAACCATTCTAAATATGTGTTAGTTCTGAGGCAATGTACACATTACCTTGTCAATTGCTCATAAAAATGTTAGAATCTCACTCTTTTATTTTATGGATAATGTTTCTATTGCTTTATAGGGGGACAATTCTCAAAAAGGACATAGGCCACCACATTATTTTGGCATAAACACGGCCACAGCTTTATTGATATAACAGAATGTGGTGCGACATGGGAAAGGCAACTACATTATGGCAGAAGGCTGATGCCACAGGGTTCCACCAGCAAGCTCGCCTGGATCCCTGGGCCTCCCACAGCCAGTTGAGTTCATGGGAGATGGTAGATGGTTGGGAATCTTGTTAATTGCTCATCAAATATATGTTAGACTCTCACTCTTTTATTTCATGAATAATGTTTCTAATCTTACTGATAGCAGAACATGCTCCAGTCCAGCAGATACTCCAATATGCTGTTCTTAGCAAAGTGCAGAATTGTATGGGGGAAGAAATATGTAATTCTGTTGTTGGATCAAGGTGAATGAACATGCACACTGAATCACAAGTAAATGAACATATATACATGTTCATAAATGATGGTGCAATATAAAATGCATTTGATGTATGTTGTATCCCTTATCTTTTATAGCAAAGACGCCAGAATCATATTCTTAATCAGGTCCCAAGGGAGATTATCTAGCAGCACAGTGTAGCCCCAAAGCCCTTTGTTAATATCCTTCTATCTATAAATATAACCCAGGTCAATCTGGAGGGGATTCAGTGGTGATGCTATGTGTGCTGATGCTAACTTTTCAAAAGGCCAACCCATTTTCTATATCCCCCAAATTCCTACAAACCCTCAAACTACTGGGATATAAATTTTAATAAGAATTGAAGACAGTGTGTTGAATCTGACCATTTAACTCCTTTGGATGCATTTCACTGGCACATAACACCACTGAAGCAAGAATGTCTTTCATCTGTAGAACTCTTTGTATGCAGAAGGAACACATAGGAGCCAATGGAACAAAATGGTAGACTCCAAACTTTTATTTTTTGCTGGCCAACCTATTTTGGAAATTTTTCCTTGTGACTGGTTTAAATATGGGCTTGGAATCCTGCTAAAATTTTAAATGCATAAAACATTTATTTCCAGCTCTTTTCTTTCTGACTCCCTTTTCTTGGATGGAAGCTCCATTCAAACAATAGATGGCTCGGAAGTTTATTACAAATGAGAAACATTTGCTTTTTTAAAGCCAAGAGGTGAAGATAACTGAAGACGGAATCTGTTCATCCATAATATCTTCCACTAATATTTGGAAGCATACTTTTACAGTAGAATTCCAAAAGCAAAGTCATATAATACCTTTTATTGGTACCAAGCAAAACATCATGAAACAGTGTGCATCAATACAAAATGTCCTTTTCTCATACATCACTATTTTTATCAGCTTTCAAAGTATGGTTTTCTATTCATTTAAGGAGTGGAAATCATACAGCACAAAAAAGAGAACCATCCCTCTGTGTGTGTGTGACTTCGTGGGCAATTTCCATTATTCATATTTCCCATTCTTCAGCAAAACAATTCTATAGTAGGTATTCCTTTAGACTTATAAATATGCTACTGTACAATTAGCTAAGTAATATGTGGTTTCTGAAGTATGGTTTTCTTGTCCCAGTAGTTGTGTTCTGGCAGAGAATAATGAATAATATTTTCTCAAGAGAAAAAGGATCCCAGTTACACTAAACTTTCCTATCCCAAACTGGATCTTTAGTACATCAATCCCACTATTATTTGGGAGAATCACACCAAAGTTCAAAGCAGACGTATTCCTTTCATACAGAGATGACAGCGATTAAACTGTTCTCGGCATAAGCCTTACCACTACAGAATGGCCCCTGTCCTAGACTTTAAGCTCATAAGAATTATCTTTCAGTGAAGCATTTTAATGCTTTGTGGCTCAGAGTGCTCATATTTAGAGTAAAATGGTAGCAAAGTGCATAATGAAATTCACAAGTTTGCAGAATGATATGCAAATTACACATATAGAAAAAAGAGGGGGGTTATTTGCGCAATCCATTTCCCCTTTGCTCTCAATCTGCTTGTCTAGAAGGGGTAATAATCCCCAGCTATGGGTTTGCTCATCAGAGAACTCCCACCCCATACACACACACACATACACACACTGAAAAGTGCTATCAGCTAAATTATGGATTGGATGGCACAGAGTGGCAGTAATGCACAATGGATTCAAGGAAGTCAGCACAGATTACAACAGATCCTGCCAGACCAATCTGGTTTCCTTCTTTGACTGAGTAATGGGCTTATTAGATCTTGGAAACTCAGTGGATGTTGTTTACCTAGTTTTAATAAGGCTTTTGACAAGG
This sequence comes from Paroedura picta, assembly GCF_049243985.1. Lineage (NCBI taxonomy): Eukaryota > Metazoa > Chordata > Lepidosauria > Squamata > Gekkonidae > Paroedura > Paroedura picta. The sequence goes on from NC_135369.1 coordinate 139,267,254, forward strand.
TTCCCCATAATGTTCTGATGAGAAAACTGGAGGACTATAAATGGGATTTTCAGATGGTTAGGTGGATAGGGAACTGGCCAGAAAACCATATCCAAAGAGTGGTATTTTATCAGAGTGAAGGGACATGAGTAGCAGAGTACCATAAGGATCGGTACAGGGACTGGGACTTTTCAACATTTGTATCAATGATCTACATTAAATTTGTGGATGACACCAAATTGAAAGGAGTAGTGAACACCCCAGAAGATAGAGACAGAGTTCAATGAGATCTGAACACACTGGAAAACTGGGCAAATGAGAACAAGCTGCATACTGGATGGGAGATACACTTCTGGGCAGCAGTGTGTGTGAACATGATTTTGGGGTACTTCTGGATGGTAAACTAATTATGAGCAGACAGTGTGATGTGGTGGTAAAGAAAGGCAGCATTGGGCTGTATCAACAGAGGCATTGTCAAACGTACAGAAAACTCACAACAGGCTTCTTAATTAAAGAAAGCTTTATTGGAAAAGTACTATACGCTAAGGACTGAAAAGTCAAATCTGACCAGAGTTCAGATTTGCCTCTGCTTATCAATACAATTCTCCCGCCCAAAACTTGACAGTTCCCAAGGGAGGGGAGACAAGAGAAAAGACATATGTGTAAGAAAAACAGGAATACATTCTCACAACCTTGAGGAGGTGACAACATTCCCGAGAGCCCACAACATGTGATAAGGTTAACATAACAAACTATTCACTTTTATAGCTAGCAAGGATACAGGACCTGGAGCAAGCAGGCGCCAAGCAATATAAAACAATATAACTGACATGGAGGAACTCAAGCTAATTTATGACAGAGATTCTACAATCCTCCACACTAAGAGGACCTCCCCCACCCTAGCCCGCATCAACAGGGCGAGGACAATCAGGGAATGCTCGGTGGAAAGCCCGGAGAAGGCGAGGTGCTTTCACATTTTCTGCCTCTACCCACTCCTTGTCCCCTGAGGGGAAATCCTTCCACTCAACCAAATATTGGAGGCGACCCTTGTGCACACGAGAGTCTAAAATCTGGTTGACTTCGTAGTGGGTGTCTTTATCGATGTAGATTGGCACCGGCGTAGATAGTGGGGGGTGCCACACATCCGGAACAGGGGCTCTCCGCAGCAGGCTGGAATGAAAAACCGGATGTACATTCCTGTAAGTTTTTGGCAAAGATAGTTCTACAGTCACAGCATTAATCAGTTTCACAATAGGGAAGGGCCCCACATATTTGGGACCAAGTTTCTTGGACTTCTGCTGGCAACGCAGGTTCTTTGTGGACAAATAAGCCAAGTCCCCTACTTTCTACGCAGGCGCAGGTGCCCGTTTCTTGTCTGCCTGGGTTTTATAAGCCTGTTTTGCGTCCTTGAGGCTTGAAACGATTACAGGCCACCCGGCTCTAATAGTCTCTGTCCATTTGGTGACTTCTGGGGCCTCGGACGAACTTAGCTCCCATGTGGGGGCAGCCACCAAATCAGTCCCATACACCACTTTGAAAGGTGACACACCCGTGGATGCATGGGCCCCGTTGTTATAGGCAAACTCAGCTAGTGGCAACAGGGCAACCCAGTCATTTTGCTGATGGTTGATAAAACAGCGCAAGTATTGTTCAAGGATTTGGTTCACCCTTTCAGTCTGGCCATTCGATTCCGGATGGTAGCCCGATGTTAAAGCTTGCTCCACCCCCAACAGTCTCAGGAGCTCCCGCCAGAACTTGGCAACGAACTGGGGGCCCCGATCCGTGAGCAGGCGCCTCGGGATCCCATGTAGGCGTATTATGTGGGTCACAAACATCGAGGCCAATTTGGCCGCTGAAGGCAGGCCAGCACAAGGGATAAAGTGGGCTTGCTTGGAAAATGCATCCACTACTACCCAGATGACAGTTTTCCCCTGGCTGGGGGGTAAGTCCGTGATAAAATCCATGGTGACATCGGCCCACGGGCGGGAGGGAGTGGGCAGGGGCTGCAGCAACCCCTTTTTCTTCCCACCAGCAGGTTTGGAGACGATGCATGTGGGGCAACCCTGCACGTACTTCTCCACATCAGAGCGTAAAGTTGGCCACCAATAATGTCTCCTGACCAGGTGCAGAGTTTTTACAAACCCAAAATGTCCAGCGGTTTTTGCATCGTGGCAAAGTTTCAAAACGTCTCCGCGCGCCGCCGCCGGGACATAGAGACGCTCCCCCTTGAAAAACAGGCCCCCCTTTTCAGTAAGGTCTGGGCGGAGGGAACCAAATTCAGAGTCCTGTGACACCTCCTTCTGGACCCACCCTCCCGGGATTGAATTTCCCTGCTTGGTCTGGCTACGCGTCACTGCGGCCATTCCCAGCTGGGCGGGGGTAAAAACTGTGTCCACCAATGGGTCGCGCTTGCTATTGTACTGGGGCAAGCGAGAAAGAGCGTCTGCCAAAAAGTTCATTTTGCCCGGCAGATGCTTGAGAGAGAAGTTGAAGCGAGAGAAAAACTCCGCCCACCGCATTTGTTTCGCCGAGAGCGAGCGGGGCTGCTTGAGCGCCTGAAGATTTTTATGGTCTGTCCAAACTACAAAGGGGACGGCGGACCCTTCTAACCAATGTCTCCAGGTGGCTAAGGCCAATTTTACTGCAGCCGCCTCTTTTTCCCAAATCGCCCAGTTTCTTTCAGCCCCGGAAAATTTTTTAGACAAATAGGCCAACGGGTGCAATTTCCCATCCTCCCCCACTTGTAGGATCACAGCCCCCATTGCCACATCCGAAGAATCTACTTGCACGGTGAATTGCTTAGCGGGGTCGGCATGGGCCAGCACCGGCTCAGAGGTAAACAACAGCTTCAGATTCTCAAAAGCTTCCTGACACTGGGGAGTCCACTGGAGTGGGGCGCCGGGGCGGCCCGCCATCTTTCCCCCCTTTTTTGTTTTTAACAAGTCAGTGAGAGGCAGCGCCACTTTGGCGAAACTGGGAATGAACGTTCTGTAAAAGTTTGCAAATCCTAAGAAACTTTGCAGCTGCCTCCGCGTGCGGGGTGGTTCCCAGGACAGCAAATCCCGCACCTTGTCTGGGTCCATCTCAATCCCTACTTGGGAGACCCGGAAACCCAGAAATTCCACCGCATCCCGGTGAAACTCGCACTTTGAAAGTTTAGCAAACAACTGATGCTTCCGCAGGCGGCGGAGCACCTCGCGGACCAATTCAATGTGCTTGCCCACATCCTCAGAATACACCAAAATATCATCAATGTACACCAACACCCCCTGATACAATAAATCATGCATAATTTCGTTTATCATGTTCATGAACACGCCCGGAGCGCCGGCGAGGCCGAACGGCATGACAGTATAATCAAATTGGCCCAAGGGGGTGTTAAAAGCGGTCAAATATTCATGCCCTTTTTTTATCCGGACCCGGTAGTAGGCTTCCCTCAAGTCTAATTTCGTAAAAATCTGTGCCTTCCCCAAGTGACCAAGCAAGTCTTTTATCAAAGGCAACGGGTAGGCATTGCACGTAGAAACAGCATTCAGCCCTCGGTAGTCCGTGCAGAGGCGCAAAGACCCGTCTTTCTTTTTCACGAAAAGGACCGGGGCCGCCAGGGGCGAAGTGGCGGGTCTGATGAACCCCCGGGCTAGGTTTTTGTCCAAAAACTCCCTGAGTTCAGCCATTTCCCTCGGGCTCATTGAGTAAAGTTTGGCTTTAGGGAGGGACTCCCCTTTCTTTAACTCGATGGCACAGTCAGTTTTACGGTGGGGGGGGAAGTTGGTTACACTCAGCTTCAGCAAACACATCTGCAAAGTCTCGATACTCTGGTGGGAGAGCCGCTTCCCCTGCGGACCCCACCGCGGCCACGACCCGGTCGTTTAGAGAGGGTTGGGGCCGAATGTGCTGCTTACAACCAGGAGAGGAAAACTCCACTGTTCCTTTCTTCCATTTCACCGTGGGATCATGCTCCCTCAACCAATCTAGCCCCAGGACACACGGGAATGCTGAGTGGGGTGCTACAAGGGGTTGAATCTGCTCCCAATGTTTCTCTACATCCAAGTCCATCAGGCGCGTCTTTACGGTAGCTTCCCCTCCGGGAGCGCATTTCCCATCCAGCTGGGTGATAGGTAGGGGCTCACCCAAAGGCACTCTGCCCACCCCCAAAGTCTCGGCTAGTGCCGGGCTTACTAGAGTCTGGGTACACCCTGAGTCCACAATGCAGCGAACCCCCACTGTCTTCCCGGATTTGGGGTTGGAGAGGGTTGCGGGCAAGAGTATCAGGGGGGAATCACTCACCGCACGTTTGCCCCTGTCGGAGGCCTGCTGGCGGGGCGCCTTTACAGCAGACCGTCTTCGTTTCCCGACTGCTCCTCCACTTGATCTTCGCCATCCAGGCCACTGCCCTCCTCCGATTCCTCCACAACCGCTGCGGCACCGGCGGGGACCAGCAGAGACTTGGCACTTTTCTTCGGGACCGTTTTCTTGGCAGGTGAAGCTTTCGGAGGGGTACTGCTCATTGCTTTTGCACCGGTCACTGTCTTCGAGGGGCAGTGCGCGAGGAAGTGGCCAGCCTGACCACAACCCAAGCACAACCCCTTCTCCATGCGCCGAGTGCGCTCGGTCGGCTCCAGCTTCGCCTTTGGCTTGGCCTTCACGGGCGTAGAGGTTTTAGCCCCTGCCTTCCCCGCAATTCCTTGATACTCCGCAGCCCTTTCCAGGCGACTCTCCATTTCCCCAGCCAGCTGGACCCATCCGGCCACGGTGAGGGGGTCTTCCAGAAGGAGGCACTTGCTGGACAAGTCCCCAGAGAGGCCCCCCACGAACGCGTGCACGCGTTGGGGCTCGGTCCAGTCCGGCACCGCTGAGGAAAGCTCCTTGAATTCCCTGGCATATTCGGCCACCGTCAGTTTCCCTTGCTTCAGAGCCTTGAGTTTCTTCTCCGCCGTCTCCTTTTCGAACGGCTCCACGTACATCTGGCGCATGGTTCTCAAGAAATGGTTGTAATTGCAGATGGCTCTTGGGTTGTAACGGTACAAGTCCATGAACCATTTTGCTGCCTTCCCTTCCAGGGACTCTCCCACGAAGCGCACACGCTCGGCATCATCATGGAAAGTGAACCATCATATAGGCTTGGAGATGCACCAGGAAGGAAGGAAAGGTCGAGGGGTCCCCCGAAAATTTAGCTTTGAATTTGTAGGTGCTTCGCATTTCCACTCCCCGGAGGTGGGGAGGCAGTCGTCCCTGGCCCCAATCCACCGGGGCTCTCGCTCCACGGCCGATGCCTCGACCGACTCCTGCCGCCGCCCTTGCATCTGCCACGGCCCGTGCCGCCTCCGCGGCTCGCGCTGCTGCTGCCGCCGCCTCTCGCGCCGCCGCTGCTGCCGCCGCCTCTCGCGCCGCCGCCGCTGCCGCCGCCTCCGCTCCGGCAACGTCCGCCGCAGCCGCTCCGGCCGCTGCTCCAGCGCCTTCGGCCGCCCCAGCGCCTTCAGCTGCACCCGTGCCACCTGCGCCCTCGAGACCGCCGTCTTCTTCCTCCCGTCGCGCTCTCGCCAAGGCTGCGGCCTCGGCCTCGGCTGCCGCCTGCATCGCTGCGTCCTCGTGTTCTCATAGGGTGGGCAGATCTCCCGACCTCCGACCGCTGGGTTCGCGGGCGCCTCCGTGCACCTCCCGCAGCAGGCGTCGCGTCTCGCGTTGCTCCTCTGGATCCAGCCGACCCGAGAGGTCCTGTAGCCAATTGGTCACCTTGTCCAACTTGTGCTGAAGGTCACGCGTCTCACCGGCGGGCTCCAGCCCGTAGCTAGGCATTCCTAGCTGATCCGGCCACTGCTCATCCCCCGTCAGGCGGTCATATTTCGACAAACGCCTGCGCTCGGTGATGTGCCTTTCTAAGAATTCGGCAGGCCCAGGAGTCGCTCCCTCCACGGCTCTGAGCATGCCCGAGCTGTACGGACCCACACCGGCTCCATCGCTCTGGGAAAGGTCCCAATCCAGGCCCTCTCCCTGTTCCGTATAGGTGTTTCCTTCGTCCTGCATGTTGGCAGGCGAAAGGAGTTGTGAGATTTGACTTAATGTCAAACGTACAGAAAACTCACAACAGGCTTCTTAATTAAAGAAAGCTTTATTGGAAAAGTACTATACGCTAAGGACTGAAAAGTCAAATCTGACCAGAGTTCAGATTTGCCTCTGCTTATCAATACAATTCTCCCGCCCAAAACTTGACAGTTCCCAAGGGAGGGGAGACAAGAGAAAAGACATATGTGTAAGAAAAACAGGAATACATTCTCACAACCTTGAGGAGGTGACAACATTCCCGAGAGCCCACAACATGTGATAAGGTTAACATAACAAACTATTCACTTTTATAGCTAGCAAGGATACAGGACCTGGAGCAAGCAGGCGCCAAGCAATATAAAACAATATAACTGACATGGAGGAACTCAAGCTAATTTATGACAGAGATTCTACAATCCTGACAGGCATCACATCAAAATCACAAGCCATCCCACTGCATACTGTATTGGTCAGATCCCACTCGGAGTATTGTGTGCAGTTCTTGAGGCCTCACTTCAAAAACGATGTGGACAAAATTAAGAGGGTGAAGAGGAGAGCGATGAGGATGATCCAGGGCCTGGGGACCAATCCCTATGAGGAAAGGCTGAGGGACTTGACAATGTTCAGCCTGAAGGAAGTTGAGAGGGGATATGATTGTTGTCTTTAACTATTTTAAAGGAGGGCAGGGAAAGGTTCCTGTTGGCAGCAGAAGATAGGACCTGCAATAATCGGTTTAAACTATATGTAGAACAATATCAGCTAGATATCAGGGAAAAAAATTCAGAGTGGAATTGACTGCCTAGGAAGGTTATGAGCTCCCATCACTGACAGTCTTCAAGCAGCGGCTGGACAGATACTTATTCTGGATGCTTAGGCTGGTCCTGAATTGAGCAGGGGGTTGGACTAGATGGCCTATATGACCCCTTCCAACTCTATGATTCTATGATTCTCCTAATAGCTCTGAATATGTGACTGTGCTGAATGTTCCTGCTGATTTATTGTTTTACAAGTTTCATGAAATCAATAGGTTTAGACTGGAGTAACTGCATCAGATTTCACTCACAGTATTCATACATCCTAGCTATATATTTTACAAAAACAAAAAAATGTTCCTGTTTCCTCTATTGCACTGAATTCAGGAGACATATCATAGCATCACACTTCTCCAGGCAACATAAAAAGAACACAATTCCTTGCCTTTATTTAGGTATATTCAGAATGCATCCCCCAAATATTCACACCCTCTATGGACTGGCATAATATCTAAAGGGGATAGTGTCACCAACATAGAGTTTTACCCTTACTGTTTCATAAACAGGATGGGGGAGGGGCATTAGCAATACCCTTCCCTAGACAAAATAATGAAACTCTAGAGATAGTTATAGTAAGTATACATCCCCTTTTTTGTTGTGGTTGTTAATATTATGCCAACCTAATTTCTTTGGTAATATTTCCAGTTCTCCTGGCTTCTTTTGCAGTGGTTTTGATGTCCATTTTACCATTATTTAATATCTTTCATTAACTAATTTTATGACAATAGGATAAGTCATGTGCTTTTGACATAAGCAAGTACCAGTAAGTTCTCTTTCCTCCAGTCTAGCAATAGAAATAGACCAAGTAAGCAACCCTGGCTGTTTCAGAGGGGCACCTGAAAGCACATGCTCATCTACACCAAGCAGGTCACTTGAACTCTATTCAATCAGTTGGATGAACTTTTGCTACACCTAAGCTAGCAGGGATTTTTCTATCTTTCATATGAGCACAGCTAAATCACAGTCTGAAGCTTTTATGAGTGTGTGTGTGTGTGTGTGGGGAATTATGAATGGTTTCTATCTTGCAAAACCAGTGTTATTTCTAGTTCTTCTCTGTTGTGTGAAATAAAAGTAAGCTTTGTTATATTTTTCAAATAAATCTATGATAGAAAGCCATTTTATACATTTAAAATTTAAACTTCAAATATACATTGATCTCTGTTCCTGCTTCTGAATGTTTTGCTGTACTCAGTCAGTCAGTCTGATCCTGCAAACGTGGCTCTAACCCCTACACCACATAGGCTTAGACGTCATAGAAAACCATGCATGTTTGTCATGTTGTTCTTAATGTTTGAATTGTGAGTCACTCTTACGTGAGGGCATATTAGATTCCCTCCAGGCAGCTCATGGATTCCTATCCAGGGTCATCAGTGCTTGGACATTTTTACTATTGTAACTAGGAGAAGCTTAGCAATTAATAGTAGAATCAGTAAGCTATGTGCCTTATATTCATTATATCCATTGGCTTGTAAGAATGCACTCACATCAACACTACTATGTTCTAGTAGTTTAGCCTTTAGAATCATCATTAGCATTTGTTTTTTTGACATAAGAAAGTTTCAGTTGTCCCCTGAAATAGTCAAGCCTGTGCTTCTGATGGCTAAGTCAAGGTCAAATTCGCAAAAACACACGGTACATTCATTTTTCAAATTTGGTGTTATGAAATAATGTTTCTAGCTTTATCACAAGACAGTCATGAGTTTTTCTGCACCTGCAGATCAGTATTTTAAAAGGATGTATAGTACTAACATTGTAAAAGAAAGGACAGAGTAAAAGCACCTTCTAACACCTCGCACAGAAGGTTATAGTTGCTTTGAAATGTGCACCAGTATAAGAAATTGTAACTATTAAAATGCTCAGGCATATTAAACTGCTCTTCAGCTGCTAAGGGGAAATAATGGCTAGCACAACTTGATAGATGGGGGCAAATCCTCAAATCTTTTTGTGCTTGGGTGTGTAACCTCTTTTTCTTTGGTAGACTCAATAGCAAATAGCTCTCTGGTGCAAATATGATAAAAACAAATTCAATTATTCAGTATTATTTCACTATCTTCAAACTCTGTTACCCATATCAGTCCTTCAGCAGGCCCATCACAAGGTATAGAAATAACAATGTCAGACTTGATTCAAGGAAGCTCAGGTTCAACGCCCCTTGCTGCCTGAGATGTTTGCTGGGTGACCTTGGGCCCGTCACACACTCTCAGCCTCACCTACCTCACAGGGTGTCTGTTGTGGGGAGAGGACAGGGAAGGCAAATGTATGCTGCTTTGAAACTCCTTCGGGTAGAGAAAAGCGGGGTATAAAAACCTATTCCTCCTCCTCCTCCTCCAAAAGATGAAAGGAAGAGAGATACTTAACCAGGAAGTAACCCTTTCCAAGGAACCAGGTAGGAAAAGGCTCATAAAGAGACTGAATAGCTCAGCTGCAGTAATTTGATGGCAATTTATGTGACAATTCACTAAGAAGAAGAGTTGTTTTTTATACCCCTCTTTTCTCTACCTGAAGGAGTCCAAAAGCAGCTTACAAACATCTTTCCCTTCCTCTCCCCACAACAGACACCCTGTGAGGTAGGTGGGGCTGTGAAAGCTCTAAGAGAACTGCTCTGCAAGAACAGTCCTAAGAGAATTGTGAGGAGCCCCAGGTCACCCAGCTGGCGGCATGTGGAGGAGTAGCGGGGAATGAAACCTGGCTCACCAGATTAGAAGCAGCCGTTCTTAAGCACTGCATCACATTGGCACAGAAGCCATTTATGTTTTACACTATTCTGCTATGGTGTTGTCCAATACTGACTTTAAATTACTTTAGACTGTGTTTCTCTCACCTCACTAGTGCAGAATAAAGCTGTTCTGTATTCCGCAGGCAAGGCCGGCTAGGTCCCCTCTAGAGTAGCGATCCCCAACCTGTGTGCCGCGGACCACATGTGGTCCTTCGACTAATTGGAGGTGGGCCGCGAAGGACGCTTTCTCTCTCCCCCCCCCCCGGCCCTTTACAACACACTTCGGGTGTCATTGTCTCCCATCACTCCCAGATGGGACTATCTCGTTGCAGAGAAATAAGCTCAAGGTTCCCATTGATTTGTCATTGTCGTGAGTTAAAATTTCCATGAAAATAAAATGTTCCTTATGTTCATTGTTGTGGCGTGTCTGTATCTTATTTTGAAGGGATGTTTAAACATTACCATAGTGATCAGAGAGCGTTAGGGCAGTGGTTGAGAGTAGAGGAGTAAACTACCCCCCCACCAGGCCTCAGTAAAAGGCGTTGAGTGGTCCCCGGCATTGAGTGGTCCCTGGTGATAAAAAGGTTGGGGACCACTGCTCTAGAGCAGTGCCTGCCAGTCTAGACGGCAAGGCCCAGGAGCACTGACAGGCACAGGCAGTCAGGAGTTGGAACTGGTCCACAGGCTTGCATTTAGTGGACCAACTGACCCAACATGTCAGCTTTCCCAAGCCTCAGCCTAAAAGAGCTGGAAAGAAATCAGGGGCTGAACTCCTGCAGCTGCACTATGCTTTGGCCAGGATTCCACAAAGAATTATTGTTACTGTGGCCTTGTTCTGGGATGGGCTGGTGTGCAGCCTGTCAACACTTTCCCTCCTTTGGAGCACCTTCTGCCATCACCATTTCTGCAGAGTGTGAGTGTCCTGGAGGGGGGGCATGTTCTATGGGCCCAGTCCACGTCCTGCCAGTGGTGAGACCTCCCTTGCAGGCTCAAGCAGGATGGACTCTGGACCATTAGCATCAAGTACCTTGACCACTGTAGATTCTCCCTAGTCCCAGTGGTCTTCCTCAGCTGATAGCCTTGGCTTAAGTTGCAGAGCTGGAGGGAGGGAGGTTGTGACAAAACCGACCTAGAGAGTAGAGATTGGTGCAGGGTTGCCTCAAAAGACACAAAAAAGTGAGGTGGTATAGACAGTGAAGGGATTTGGGGAGTACGTGAAGAATTCCCTGGCAACGTGGGTATTCTTTGGGAAGGCAGAATGGAGGTAGGGCCGATTGACTGGGAACAAAATGTGAAGAGACAAGAGATGGTTAAAAGGTCTGGAAGCAGAAAGAACATACTTCACCTGTTCTGATACCAAAGGACCAGTGATTTTGTGCTCCTGGTACTGGAAGTAGGTTCTGGATGCAAAGCAGCTACTGCAATAGAGATCTTGAGATGCCTGTCTTATGCATATAGATTTTCTGGCTCAAGTGAGGGAGTGCAGCTATTGATTGAATTTGGTGTAGAATTAAATTCTGCAATGGCATTGGGCCAAAGGTGCAAGATCTAGCTGCCCACAGGTGGGATTTGAATTGCATTTTGATTAATGAAGCTTTAGGATCTGCAATGGTCTAGGCTGACATATGGCAGGTGAAAATTTCTGTTGTAAGCGGGTTCAAGACAGGAGTCCCAGTTTGATGTAATGGGGGATGAAGATATGTGTGGTTGCAAATGACTGAAACAAATAAGCATGAAGATTGCCCCAGACCTCTTGACAATGGTTTTGTGATGGGATGAGACCCCTTTCTGGCCTCATTACCAAGGAAATCTGTCCTGGGAGGGGACTTATGAGGGATTTGCCATGCACACTGGGTTCATTACTTTTGGTAATGGGAATGTCACACAAAAAAGCCCTGATACCTGTCTTAATTGGGACCCCCTGCTCTGATCCCAAAATTGATGTATTCAGCTGCACCTTTGACCTTGGAAGGCCAGAACATTTCAAGATGTGAAAGACCCAAGTTGGGTGCGGGAGGTGGGGGGGGGGGATCACCTGTGCAAGAGTATTCTCAGTTCAACATAGTTTTGTAAAAGGAAGTTGATGATTGTGAATGATATTTTAGAATTTAGCCATTTGCAGTGTTGTAGTCACACATTTTAAAGGGAAATTATATCAGATGTGAGCAATATCATTGGCAGTGTTATCCTATGCTGAGTTATACCCCTCTGTTCTTGTCTGTGAGCTTAGAGGGATGTTATTACTTAGGATGTCACTATGAAAGGACCAAAATATATACATATCAGAATCCAAGGGAAGCTCACAGAGGAGGGGGGACAGGAGAATATCTTAAAGTGCCACAAATAACCAATCTATTTATTATAGGAATCTACGTCATATTTCAAGGCAATGTTTTTTCTCTTTTTTAATTTAATTTTATTTATTTCATGGAAAGGGTGGGGGTGAAGGGTCTGATGTACAGTATACAGTGCAGGAAAGGAGGGAGAGGGAAATAGGTCAATTTTCAAATACAGTCTCATCTTAACATTATCTACTAGTTGGCTAATTACAGTGATCCTGTGTTTTTATGGATAATTATGTCTCTTGATAATCCAGAAAGCATTTCCAATGGTTTTGACATTTTTCCGGAGGTTCTTTGTGTACCATGCTAGTCAGTCTTGCCATTGATACAAAGTGTCCCGTCTTGTCCAACCATTCTTCAAATTCTGGAACTGATGTTTGCTTCCACTTCGCTGTTCTACTAACCTAGCTACAGCGGTTGCATAGAAGAAGAACTCTTGTAGTTGCTTTGATAAGTTAGTTGGAAGGAAACACAACAACATATGTTTAGCATACATAGGAAAGATACACTTCATAATTTCATGCATGAGCCCGTTTATTTTACATCAAAACTTTTGGATCTTTTCACACGTCCACCACATATGGTAGAAGGAACCTATTGCCTTTTTACATCTCCAGCACCCGTTTATCCCCATTAGGGGACATCATACCTAAAAGTTTGGGGGTAACATACCACCTGAAAAACATTTTGAACCACCCTTCTCTCAGGGATTGACATTTTGTCAGTTTGATGTTTTTTCTCCAAAGTTCCTCCCATTCCTCTAACATAATTTTTTGCCCAAAATTTCGCATCCATTTAATCATGCAATGTTTTATCTGTTCTCCCTCAGTTTCTAATTTTAACAGAAGTTTATAGATTTGGTCTAGCAAGTGAGGTTTATTGGTTTTTACTAGCATTTCGAATTCAGTGCAGTTATTAGGTTGGCTTCTTGATCCTCTCACTTCTCATTTAAATCTTGAGATAAGGCAATGTTTTCTCAAAGACATTTTTTAAACTGTTGATAAATTGAAAGGTTGTTCTCAGCCTTGTTTTATTTATCCATTCTGGGTTTTCCCAAGTCTACTAGCCATGCCAAGTTCAAACTAAATTGCTTATTGTGCCCTTTCTGGACCATCATGCCTTTTCCAAACCTCAAGGCAATAGGAAATACTAGGTCCAAGGGCCTAAATGTTTTAGGCTGTAGCTGTCCAAGAGGAAGGAGAGGGAAAATAATAGGCATTGAATTTCCTGAGAAGATTTTGAACTTTGTACTTTGTACTGATTTGGGAGTGTGCAGCAAAAAGAAAAAAATAGTACCATTTAGATCTGGATACACTGGAGACAAAAAAAAATCAGTATTCAGTTTTCAGGTTTGCTCTGTTTTCTTTAACAGGTTTCCAATATTTTCAGGCTCCATTATTCCCTATGGGAAATCTTTCTAGGAGTCTGGGAATGTTTATAAAGGTACTGGTATCAACACTGCAGGAGAGCTGCTGGTGCATAACTTTTAAATAACTTCCAAATTTCAAGTCAATTGGACCAGGGGGTCCAAATCTATGGGCCCCTGAACACTGTGCCCCTTGCCATTGTTCATTGTTTCCTAGGGTGCAGGGGAACAAGAAACACTTTAAAGCCAAGATTCTCTTCCCCTAGGACCACTATCATTAGTTATTGCTAAGACCAAGCAACGTAAAACCTGAGAATCTGAAACAATATGACACTCAAGAACATGAATCTAAGTATACTCTCGGTGTAAAATGCAAGAATCTACCCCCCAAAAAAGTCCCAGTGTATCTAACACAACCAACTCCAGCAAAAAATAAGGGGGTGTAAATAAAACACCCAGAATACCAGCTCCTGATTTTCCCAATTAATTCCAAATATTTCTGAGACTTTTGGGGACCAATTTTTTTTATTTCATGAAACCCCCAGATGTATTTGGAGGAGTTGAATACATCTGGAACATGCCAATAAGGTATTTTGGGATGCATTTTTGGACCATGAATATCTAAATGTCCTTCCCCATACTGATTTTTTAAGTAGAAAATCTGGTTTACTGGCTGGGGAAATGCCAAATTTGGTTGCCAATATATATTTTAAAAAATCGTTCATAGTGTATGAGCCATGAAATGAGTCCATCGCTTATGTAGCTTTGCCGTTTCTGGCACCTGAAGAGACCTTGCTCTGTGAAATGACACTGCGAAGATATGAAACTTTCATGTTCATCTCTGTGCTGGGGGACTGAGGAATGAAAAGAGAACAGACATACAGCAGTGGTCCAAGTGGTGTCTCATGCAAAGAGAATGTGAGCTTTCTCAGTTCAGCTGTTGATAAAACAATGAGTTTATCCTTGAATGCTAGTTGGGTTGAGTTTTAAATAAAGATATCCAAGTCAATTTAAGCAGATAGCTTTATGGAAATGTAAATTTGGCAGCAGTTTTTGATGATAAGGAGATGTCTTCAAAATGGCTTTTCTTAATTCTGGCTCCCTAGCCATATGTATGTTTAATGTCCAGAGTATCTCTGTAGGGATCCCTTGGAAACATCAGGCACATCATTTTGTAAGCACAGCTAGTTCTCCATAAATCACGCCATTCTATCGTAAGAAGTCTTACGGAAAACAAATGTTGTTAGCAAAACTATATGAAAAATCTTGGGAAATAGACAAATGTTGCTCATAAGCTTCCAGTTTTGCAGTATGCTTTAAAAAATCTATCGGAAGTACATATGATAGGTTCTTACTGTTGGCTGATTTTTTTAATGACCTTGAATTATAACCGACTGAAAGATCTGCTAAATATCCAGATCTCTATTTAATCATGTTGCACAGCTATTGTCTCATGTCATACCACTGCAAGTATCAAACAATCAAGAAAATAATAAAGTAGAAGCTTCTGCTTATGCTGAGGAAAAAGAAAAGCTCATCTTGTCCCATGTCTTAGAGGAGCCAGAGAATTTTAATGCTACCAGACAGCTGGTAAAACTATGGATTTAAATTCATACCAAACCTACTGCAGGAGACACATCTTCTGGCACAACCCCTCAGACATAAATGGGTATGGACGTAGCCCTGCCCCAGAGAGCGTGCCAGAAGAGGCTGGGGCAGATTCAGGGTGCCAGAGCAGGTAGCTAGCTAGGGCAGCCCAGGCCAGTGTGGGAGAAGGCTAGGCCGCCAGTGTGCTGCCTGGGGAGGCCTGGGCAGTCACGGGCCAGTGCAGCAGCCGGGAGGGCCAGTGCTCTCCTGCCTGACCAAGAAACAGGCAGCACAGAGGCCTGGTGGGCCAGTGCCGCTGTGAAGGTGAGGAAATGGGGAGGGAGCCGGGAATCTGGGTGGTGGGGAGGCCTCAGGGGGCTGCGGTGGAGGCTGTGCAGCTCCCCGGGGAGGGACAGCTGCCCTCCAGGGACCCGCATGCAGGCTACAACACCAGCATAGGCCCAGGGGCTGCCCTCCAGGCTGGAGGAGGCCAGATGGCTGGAGTAAATCAGTAGCATGCTCAATGTTGTTTCCTCAAGCAATCATGACTAGCCAAGTCCTCACTGCTGACACATGCTCACGATTCTCCATCTTCCCTAGGTTCAGTATGCCTCATGGGGCATACTGAGAAGAGCAAGTGTATCACTTAAACAGCTACATTAGAGTCCATGTAATGCTCTTGTGCCAGCACTACTGGTGACATATGTCATTTGGAAGGATTCATCTTACTGGCATATGCTTAAAGCTTAACTATTTTCTCTGCCAGCAGTTTAAGAATGTGTAAATGCAATCCAGTTAATGCAAACAATCACACTTTGCTTGGGGAATAAGGCAGCAGCGGGGCCAGAACATTAACAAAAGCCATGTGACTTTCCCCACCCCTCCCTGTAGGATTGAGACAGCCAGGGACAGAGATGCCTTGGTAAGTTAGGGTTTTTCCCCATGTGCATTGGGAAGATGGATACAAGAGGGAATTGGCTATACTGTGAGCAGTAGAACAGTACATGTGGACAAAGAATGTATGACTGAATTCAAGCTCTCCCATAAATTAATACTATGTCAGCCAGGCAAAATGGGCAAGGTTTGAATAGAAAGACAAGCCATAAAGCCATTTGTGAGCCAGTATCAAATGCTTGAAGAAATAGAACAGTTTTTTCAAGTGCTCAGGGATGCTACTTACAATTTACATATAGAACATTCCTCCATAAGAGGTCTTGGGTTCTTCCTTGCTACAAGAATGATGCCATCTTAAACAGACTGGCACCCTTGATGAAGTGTTGGCAGAGTAATTAACACAGAAATGGTGCACAGCCTGATTACAGAGTAGATAAAGGTTTATTTAGGAATTGGCATATTTGATAGAAAAGAGGGGAGGACAGAGATAGTAGCTGAGAGAGAAGATAAGGTTGAGTGCAGAACTTCTAAGAAGAAGGGGGGAGGGATTATCCTAAGCATAGCAATCTGGAGGCAGACAGGAAATGAAACAAGAGAAGAAAAGGTGCTGACCTCTCTATCCCAATTGTCTTCTCGCTTCTCCTTGCATTGTCCTCTTCTTCTCTTTTTATTTGTACATTAGACACTGCCTTTTCAACATGAAGTTCAGTGGATGTTGAAGGGTGTAACTCTACATACGATTGTACCACAACAGACTATTTCTCTATCATGGAAAATATTAGCCAACACCGTGAACTTAAAGGATGATTTTGCAACACTATTTCTTCTTTCTTGAAAGTCTCCATACACTTTCCACTTTTCTTGCTTCCTTCTCTCCTCCCCACCCACCTGTCAACCTACCCTTAACTGTGCCATCTTCAGCTTTCTCTCCTTCCATCCTAGCTTTGCCACCCCTTGCCACTGTTCAGTAGGTTAGTGGCAGAAAGAATACATATACATATCCCGGCTTTCCTATCAAGTCTGTCAATTCCATATTTAAGAATTATATTTAAGAAGGATGATCGTAACTCCAATTGATTGAAGATCTATCTGTATCAAGAATCAGTTGGCGCTCCTGGGAGTTGTAACCTGAGGAGCTAGATGGAGGTGAGAGAGAGGGAGTAAGGGAGAATATGGGGTGACTTTTATCTATTTTTTCTTTTCTCACCACTGCAGCGTGCTTGTTCTTAATGTTTTAACTTATGTGGCGTTTTATCTTTTTATTGGAACCCACTGCAAGACAATTCTTTTAATAGTGGCAGGTAAGAAATCTAACAAACAAACAAATAAACATCATGACATCAATTGCACGACAGTATTTCTGGGATAAACCAACCAATGATATCTTGCTGCTCTACAGCACCCATCCCCATGCTGCAGTCCTCACAGTTTCATAGTGTCCCCATTCCCTTCCACTAACAATATGGTGGGGAACCTGCAAGGACTTGTGGGGAACACCTGACTTTACACAGAATCCCACTCTGCACACTTTTTCTCTCCTCCTGGCAGCCCCAAATATTCTTAAATTTCCCTTTTTACTTCTCTCCTTCACATCCATCAACCAGCCTAAATTTTGTTCGCCTCACCATTTTCAGCTAAATTTATTATTTATTTACATGGTCCTGTGACTACTTACATCCGGATACTGGGGCCTTGGGCAGTCAAATCATAGCTTTTTACAAACCTGAGAAAAGTGACAAGTTAGGCTGGTTTGCAGAGAAATCTGAAATCTTAAAAAAAAAAGAGGGTTAACTTCCTCCAAATGATTAAAAAAATACTTTTACTGCTATTAAAGTCTTGGCTTTTATCACTAAAAACCCAGAGGAGAGGGGAGGGTCCTTTCCAGGGCTCTATTGGCCTTTCAAGGAGGATTCATCAGGATCAAACCTGGCTGAAAACTCTGAGAAACATCTAGTGCTACAACACAACTTGAATGACTCACCCAGGACTGGCTGCTTCCTAGTGTTCAACAGCAGCCATGCCAAGAAAGCCTGTGTGAGGTAGTGGTTAGAGGTTCGATCTGGGGCATCCCTCATCTCTGGATCTGGGGCATCCCTCATCTCTGCTGTAGAAGCTCACTGGATGTCCTTGGGCCAGTCACATTCTCTCAGCCTAACTTATCTGACAGCAAGAATAAAATGGAAGAGAATGATATAGATTTTGAATGAAGAAGATTTTGAATTAGAAACTAACAAAAACAACATTCCACAGATAGAACACAACTTCCACGTGTCCTTCTCCACACAGCAGCTTCTTGCCAGAAGAATCTGGCTGTGAGGATATGAGGATCTTCCAGAATTCATTGCAATTTGGTGAGGAAAATGGAACAGGCAGAATTGGGAACCCATCTCTGAAACCATGGAACAGCCTGCCACATGTGTTAAATATACTTTGGGGACTACTAAGCGGGCAGGTGGGCAGGCAAGCGAGCGGGCAGGGGGGGAGCATGGGGGGGAGCTGAGACAAGCAGAGACAAGTCAGCAGCAGCCTCTCACAGAATGAGGCAAACCTCTGCTGCAAGAAGTGTGGATTCTGGAACACAGTCAACTTAAACCTTAAAAAAAAATTTAGAAATTCTTTGAACTGGCACCCAGCCAAGCAGGGACAGACTGTTGGAGCCATGAGGCTGCAGCAAGTTATTTCAGGGAAAGTAGACAGCTGCACGCTTACTCATGCCAATTTTTCAAATATTGAGGGTTATATCCACTCCAGGATATTGTGGGGTAAAGGTAGGGTCACTCCGGATCAATCATGCTTGTTGCAGATGAAATATTTAAACTGTCCAAAATCAAAATGGAAATCGCATTTAGTGTAGATGGCAGGTTTTGAATCGACCTGGGATTGGAATAAAAGTTCTGTGCAGATTCAGCTTTCATTAACTGTCAAAATGGAATGTCCTACTAAGATACTAAAATCAGGAAGGCAGAAAAAGGATGGGACTGTGTCAGTAACCAGGACAGCTCTAGACATTTACAAGGGACTTTCTCTTCATGAGAAGATGGCACCAGATTATGGGCATGCATAACTTGCTACACTTCCTTCAAAGTGGCCCAGAAGGGAAGGCCAATAAGGAGAAAGAGAAGAAGGAGCATACCCTGCTTTTTACTACCAGAAGGAATCTTAAAGTGCCTTACAATTGACTACCCTTCCTCTCCCCACAACAGACACCCTGTGAGGTAGGTGAGGTTGAGAGAACTCAGAACTGTGAGTGGCACAAGGTAACTCAACTGGCTGCATGTGGAAGAGGAGTAGGGAATGAAATCCAGTTCTCCAGATTAGAGCTTGCTGCTCTACACAAGATGCCCAGCCTCTCTCCCCAGACTGTGTTGTGGAGAACCACTGAAAAAAGGAGGAACAAGTTAAAGGAGAACTTCACCCACTCTCAATTCTGCAGTCTCCTGAGATTGGGCCAATGGAAGGGCAAAACACTGCACAGAATTAACCTTCATTTACAAAGGAGAAATCATGGCCTAAGGTTAATTATTTATTATTTCTAACATATATACAACCTCAGAAAAGTTTTACTTGGCATTTGCTGGTTGTAATTCAGAATTTCTACAACTAAAGTTTTCAATTTGTCAAATTTTCAATTGTAATTTTAAATGAAATGCAGCTACAGACATGCATGTACTAACAAAATACATAATACACATACTGTGCAAAGAAAGTATGGAAAGGGCTTTAGTTAAACATCAAAGCTTATTAACTTAATAGATGATGAAATGCATTGTTGATTCCCAAAAAGAATTTGGATGGTTTTGTTCCCTTGGCTACATAATAGGTTTTAAAATGCTTTGAAGTATTAGGTAATTTGATTGACCATAATTTCCCCTCCCCAGAGGTATAAAAGATGTAGAATAGATTATATTTATCTAATTTGTATTCCATCCTTATCTTTAAAAATTCATCATGGTGTACACACCTGCTTCTTATCACTACAATGAAACTGAGAGGCTGGTTTGTCTATTATGAATGCTTCCAGCATTCGTTACACCTGAATTTCTTCTGAGATTTTGGAGTTCCAAATTAAGTGGCATTGTTTCTGAAGAGAAAGCCATGCTTTGGGCCTCTCCCACTGTTACTTTTTTTTAAAAAAATCTAACTTTTGTGTAAAGTGCTGTGCATATACGGTTTGCTACAATTTTTGAGTCATATCTTTTTCCTTCTCTTTTGTTATGAAGTGGTCTGTATGTGAGGAATGCACAGACACACATACAAGAACCCAACTGTGGTATTAGAGACAGTCTGACAACCAGTAATGAACACCGAATGGTAGGAATCACTTTAAAGCTGTTTATAGTTTGATTTCTGTGTCTGGGAAATTTGTTCACTGTTCATTTAAACTCTATGCCAGGGGTAGTCAAACTGCAGCCCTCCAGATGTCCATGGACTACAATTCCTATGAGCCCCTGCCAGCATTCGCCAAGTTTGACTACCCCTGCTCTATGCTACAGGGCAGTTTTCCCCAACCTTTTTATTACCGAGGACCAGTCAAAGCTTGACAATTTTACTGAGGTCCGGGGGGGCGGGGTGCAGTCTTTTGCCGAGGGACGTCACCGCCGCCTGAGCTCCTGCTCCACTTGCTTTCCAACCAGTGCCCCTGATGTCCCGCCACCCACTGGGGGGTGCTGCCAATAGCAGCTGCACAGTGCCACACCGAGGGGGAGCCCCAGCCATGGTGGCCACTGGAGAGCACCAAAGGTGAGCTGGCAGCAGAGTGGCAGGGCAGCCCCCGAGGCAGCATCCAGGGAGGAGGATGAGGAGGAGCCGCGGCCCGGTACCGAATAATCTACGGACCAGTACCGGTCCCCAGATCGGGGGTTGGGGACCACTGCTATAGGGGAGTAGGAAGCGCAAGGTGTGAGAGGGATGTGCATCCTACAAAAAAGAAGAAAATAGAAAAATGAAATTGGTGCTTGTAGGGAAAGTAACATTCTACTGAGAGTTTGAAGTGATATCTCCCTGAAGAAGCTGGACACAAAATGCATTGGGGTTTCATAACTATTAAAGATTCTTTCCCTACAATCACCAATGGCTTCTATCTGTTTTCTTTATTGAATTGGGTGTGGCCTTTTTCTTCTTTCATTCAACAAAAAAAGCCAAATAGTGCTAAGAATATGTTAAAAAATGTAATCAGGAATGAGTGTGTCTCAAGGAACAGACTGGCCGGTCCACAAACCAGCTTCCTGTGGGTGTTCAGGCATCCCTGGCAAGCTTGCATATTCTCAGTTCAAATCCAGGCCACCCACTCTAGCTCTCACCAGATACAGAAATGATAATGCAGACTGACATGATGAGGATTTAATGCGTACAAGAGAGAGAGAGGCGTATTGGCTGATTATGGTGCCACAGCAAGCATCATAGAATCATCATAGATACATAGAGTTGGAAGGTGCATCCAGGGGTATCTAGTCCAACCGCCTGCACAGTGCAGGAACTCACAACTACCTGTCCACCCACAGTGACCCCAATTTCATGCCTAAGTGATTCTTCCACCAAAAATCTCCAGAATCCAGCCTGGCCTGTAAAAAAAATAACCTACCATCCCAAAGTGGAAATAAGCAATTCCCTGGGTATGCAAGGAAGGGCCACAAGAGACAAACACTGGCACATTCCTTCCTGCCCACCCACTCACAATCTTCCTAAGTTCATAAAACTAGCATTTCTGTCAGATAACTATCTTGCCTCTGCTTGAAAACTCCCAAAGGAGAACTCACCACCTCCCAAAGAAGCCTGTTCCACTGAGGAACCACTCTGTCAGGAAGTTCTTCTAGATGTTTAGTCGAAAATTCTTTTGAATTAATTTCAACCTGTTGGTTCTGGTCTGACCCACTTGGGCAACAGAAAACAACTCTGCTCTATCTTCCTATGACGGCCCTTCAGGTATTTGAAGATGGTGATCATCAGCAATCCCCTAACCCAGGGGTCCTCAAACTTTTTAACAGGGGGACATTTCACTGTCCCTCAGACCGTTGGAGGGCTGGACAATAGTTTTTTAAAAAAACTATGAACAAATTCCTATGCACACAGTACATATCTTATTTTGAAGTAAAAAAACAAAATGGGAACAAATACAATATTTAAAATTGTATTTTAAAATTAAAGTTAAATCATAGACCCAGTATTTCAATGGGTCTATGGGCCTACTTTTGGCTAATGATTTGGTCAATGCTCAGTTCCATATTTGTCACTGCTAGTCGTAACAAGTGATGCAAGTGTGCATCAGTTAGTCTAAGTGTTGCCAAAGATGGTTGCCATTTTGAGGGCATGGTTCCTGAGATTAGGATATGTATCAGAGGGGAGAGATGCATAGAAATTAAGAAGGCTGCTTGACTTGAATGCATCTTTCAGAGAGTCACAATTCTGCAGTTCAGCCAATTCCATTTAATAAATTGTATGCACATTTTCAATGTCAATAGAAAATGGGTTATGGAGAGGCTATATGTCCGGTATATAAGAACCAACTCTTCTTCTTCAATAATATCAGGGCTCTCCAAGCCTCCCCTCCCTCACAGGGTGTCTGTTGTGGGGCGAGGAAAGGGAAGGCAACTGTAAGCTGCTTTTAGACTCCTTCAGGTAAAGTGGCATATAAGAACCAACTCTTCTTCTTCTACTGTCAGTTAAATGGGGTTTCCTACTCCTTGCTTGTCTGCAGAGCCGGATTAAGTTCCCATGGGGCCCTAGGCATATTACTAGTTTGGGGCCCCCATGCAATAACACTGAGGGCCATTCCGCATGGGGATCCATATAGCAAATTGTTTGCTGAACGAAAAATCGCCATTTTAAATAGTGGAATTCGGCGTAACGCATACCTGCCTTTGTAGTGAAATCCAGTTGCATTTCTATCGTTTCCCACAGGGTTCTGGTCTCGGCAAAAATCGCTAGAAAGGAAGCGCTATTGCTGAGCTGTGTCCCGCCCCTGGCCGTCAAGCAGCCAATGGGCGGCCGTTATCATGCTCCTAAACAGCCCCTTTCCCTTTAAGGAAGGTTTAAAAAACACACACACACACACGTTGCAACGAATATGCGTTGATTCGTTGCAACGGAAAGACCCATCCAGCTAGCAGGTGATGTTTGAGCTGCCGTTTCATCGTTGCCACGCTCCCCCCGAGTGAAAAAAAAATCCCCCCCCTCACGGCGCGATTTTCGGCTGAAAACAGTGTGAAAAATAAAGTGAAAATAAACCAGCAAATGGGCCTCTGCGATGTTTGTGCTTGGTGATACAGGGTGATACAGGGATAAAAGTGGGTTTAAATTATATCACCATGAATATAGAAAGAAATATAGGGGAACAGTTGATCGAATTGGCAAAAAAAATCATAGGAAGTATCAATTTTCACAGAAACAGAGTAGGCCTGGCCTCTCAGTTCAAGCTGCCCAAAAGGGAATCTAGAGACTCAGAATAGAATAGCCTTGAAGAGGAGCAAGAATCAAAGTAGTAACATAGATTAAAAGCCATCTAACCCATTATCAGTACATATTTTATTACTGTAAACTGTTTTGACCTTGCTTGTGGAGAGGGGCAGTATAAAATTAAATACATAAATAAATATAATTTGTTGAGGTCCAGTAGCAGGAGCAAAAGAGCCTCTTGTGGCGCAGAGTGGTAAGGCAGCCACCTGAAAGCTTTGCCCATGAGGCTGGGAGTTCAATCCCAGCAGCCGGCTCAAGGTTGACTCAGCCTTCCATCCTTCTGAGGTCGGTAAAATGAGTACCCAGCTTGCTGGGGGGTAAACGGTAATGACTGGGGAAGGCACTGGCAAACCACCCCGTATTGAGTCTGCCATGAAAACGCTAGAGGGCGTCACCCCAAGGGTCAGACATGACTCGGTGCTTGCACAAGGGATACCTTTACCTTTACCTAGTAGCAGGAGCACCTGAGATTTATAAGAAAGACCAACTATACAGCTGAGACTGTTGCCTGAGAAAACAGAAAGTGGCATTTAAAGTAAGGTGACTAGATTTTAACATTGATAAAGTGGGACACCATTGACCGGGGGGGGGGGGTTGATTAAAAATTTGGTCTATATGGAGCAACAAACATTTTCATAGAACGCAACAATAGTATTGTAATATATATATAAATTTCAAAATAAGTACAATTTGCCAGGTGCCCCCAGATGTCCCTCCAAAGGTGGGACAATCTGGTCACCTTAATTTAAAGGGCATGTGAAGCAGCTGACCATGACAGTTTTAAATCCCCCCTCCTTTCTCAGGTGATCTTTGCTGCCTAAGAAAGGGTGGGGGGCATTTAAAGGGCCCACCAACCCACTCATCTGTCAAATCAGCTGTTTGACATGTTTTCTCTCCCCCCCCTCCAGCCTTAGAAGCAAAAACCGACACTGGGGAGGGGATGCATGGGCAACTCTGCACCTGCCACCCCCAACATTTAAAGAGCCAGCTGGCATCAGAGAGGGGAGACACAGGAACCCCATGCCTATCCTGCCTGATGTCTACAGGGGAAAAGTTAGAACTTTTCAGATTTGGCCAAATCTGAAACAGTCTGGATTTTTTCCCCATCCACATACTTAGCCTGGTAGAACAGCTTTGTCTTATAGGCCCTCCAGAACTGATTAAGGTCCTGAAGGGCTCTGATCTCATAGGCAGGCCAGGTCATGGCCAGTTTTACAAGCAAACAAAACATTTATTGTATCCGGCCAAAGCCTGTAACAATTAGGAGACACAGAGAGACATATAGAATGATAGCAAAAGCAAGAGTATACTAATGTTAAGACCTCTTAAAACACAATTAAAATCATGTAAACACCTTCATAATATACAGTTAAAATAGATCAGCCTTTAGACCCAGCTTTGGCATGTATTTCCTTGGCTGCCAAGGCAAATTGTGTCACAAACTGGAAAGAAGGAAAAGTCATTTCTCCTCCACAGGAGAATAATGTATACCATTTAGAATGTCAGCAAGAAATTTATTTCTGAGCTCTTTATATCAAGGGAAAACAAAATATAATGTGGAAGATCTTCTGGGGCCAAGGCTCTGCAAATACATTGACAAGCAGTGGTCAAAGTTTTTGTATATCAACCTGCTAAAATGACAGAAGCCCCAGAAGATGTGAGATGGTTAAATTGAAGTTTATGCTGTTCGGTTACCAGGCAACCTGTTGATTCAGCTGCTTTCTTATTTGGTGCCAGAAGGAATGTGATTGGTTCATTGCACAGTGATGTTACAAGCCTAAAGCCTTGTGACATTCTTGTATGTAGTTCATAGAGAACTAAAGTACATATTGGGGAGTTTTCTGAAGTAGCATGTGACAAATGGAGCAAACGTAACCTGTTGGCTCCTGTTGTGGTTGACCTTTCTGAAGGAACTTCTTCCATGCAGATGGGCAAAGCATTTCAAAAGGAAAATAGGTTCCCACCATCACTGGAAAGACAACGAATTCCCATTCTAATTTCTTGTTTTGACTCACTAATAAAAAATAACTTTAAATTGGCTGAGTGCCTTAACTTGGGATAAGTGATACATAAATGTAATGTATAACTTGCTCAAAATACGGAAGCATTTGCTGGAGTATGGTTATCTTCTGCTGGTCACTGCTAGCACTCTCTGTACCCCCGCTCATTCTTACTCGTTATCTTTAGTGTACATAAAGTTTATCAGATTGCACCATATCAAATCCATCAAAATATTTTCCCATGGGCAGCAGTAGACTGGCCCTGTTTCCAGCAACAGTCTGGCACCCATAAGATAAACAGAAAAATAAACCGAGTCAGGAATTGAATCTAGAGTGCAAATAGAGGGAAGGAATTTCAGACACTGTGCCCTTCAGCAAGCAGGTTTCCTGAGGCTGGTTATACATTGCTCTGGCTGACCACGACTAATGTGCTGTTCATTCAGCCACCCAACCCCCTTTCCCTCCTTGTATGTGAGAGGAATCCTTCCAGTGAAAAGTGACCAGAACATCAATTACTGAAACAGCAAATACAAGGACAGCTAATAAGGAAACAGCCACAAAGGAATAAATCCCACATGCCTTTCTCAGCACAGTACAACATGTACACATGCCTGCATTTTCACAATGCTGTGTTAAACAAATGGGGAAACTAGTGAATAACATATCTGCAACAACGTTAACTCTCTCTCGCTCTCACCCTCTGTCTCTCACAAGCCCTTATTTATAATCAGTAGGGAAGAGCCATCCGTTCAAAGACAAGAGCTTCTTTCAAGGCTGGTCTGAATCATCAGAATAAACATGATTCATTCAGGATCCTCAGAGCTTCACACAAGGTATGAAATGATTTAGTTGAAAGCTTCTCTTGGCAACAAGAACAGGCATCTCTCGGCAACAGACTGGTTTTACTTTTTTTCAGAGAAGCAGTACATCTTATTGTTACTCTGCAACCCTGATCCTCTAAAGAAACGTCACGTTTTGTGTGTAATTTGGAACATAATCTGGTTAAATATCTTTCAAAGAACCTTGAAAGTTCGCTATGGGATGTGGCAGTTTTAATAATTTTGTTTCCGTTCCTTTTTTCTCCTTCCAAACTTTGGAATTTTCATTCATCCCCGCTCACTGTAATCTCAAGGATACACATTGTGGGCATAGATTCGATTAGGCTGTATGCAAACAAGCACTTTGAATTAAGAAGCTAACTAAGAAAGAATAGCCAAGATTTAATCATTTGGCTTGTGTGCATTATGTCTCCTTCTTTTTAATAACTTTCAGTGGCTTGGACTGGGGGAAAGGCCAGATGGAATTTCTCTCACACAACAGGGCTCTCTTGCCTTCCTCTTCCTGCAACTGCCCCTTGTGTTCCCTGCAGAACCACTCCCGACAGCAGGGTGATCTGAAATACCATGTCCTAGGGTGGCAAAAGGAAGAGGCTGCAGCTGGGGGGAAACAGCAGGAATCAGAGATTTCATTTTATGCAAGAAAAACATGGGAGCAAATGATTTTGGGGGATAAAACATATTTCATCATGCAGTTTTATGAGATGCTGGACATAGTCAGCAAACAGCCACTTTATTTATACAAAGTGCTACTTCAAATCTCATCCTTTCTATAGTAGCAGACCAATTACAATGGACAGTGCATGCAATCATCATTATACTACATCATTATACTACTACTAGTAGTAGTAGTACTACTAGTAGTAGTAGTAGCAGCAGTAGTAGTAAAAGTGGTGGTGGTGGTGGTGGTGGCAGCGTCAGTAGTAAAACCACCAGGCTGTGTGTTTGTCATTCCTTTGTAAGTGACAGCAAATATAATAAAATCAAAGATTCAATATTCTGTCATCTATAGATCACAGTAACACATTCTCAATGAATGGGAAATCTGTTTGCACACACACATACAGAAATGTTTCTGTATCCCCAAGAAATGCCTTAATCAATGTGAATATATCTATCAATTACAGAAATTCTATTTTGTTATATTTTTTAGCAAGGGTTCAT
This sequence comes from Paroedura picta, assembly GCF_049243985.1. Classification (NCBI taxonomy): domain Eukaryota; kingdom Metazoa; phylum Chordata; class Lepidosauria; order Squamata; family Gekkonidae; genus Paroedura; species Paroedura picta. Next base: position 139,294,444 of record NC_135369.1, read on the forward strand.
TCCCTCCCCCTAGGGAAGGGTCACATACACGCAGAACTCTCAGCACCTGGAACAAGAATCCAAGGGAACAGGCTCTTTTCTGTAATCTTTCTCATGGCTGGTTCTGTGAGCACTTGAGGAGAGGGGTTCAGAACTGAAATAATAATACTAAACCTTTCTACATGGTATCAAGTAGTTTACAACATCCCAAGAGTCAAAGCCTATGAAAAACTTTAAATGGAAAATAAGAAACAGCATAGCATTAAAACAACAGCACTGAACCTACATTTAACTACATGAAAAGTCAAACAGTAATTCACAGAATAACATGTTGGAAGGAAATGCCTTTACCTCAGGAAGAAGCAGAAGTGAATGAATACACAGACCTCTACAAGGAGAGATTTCCATAATCATAGTGCCACCACTGGAAAATCTCAGTTAAAATAGTTTTACATTGGACAGGATTGTACAGTGCTATAGAGTTCAATTGAGCCATCTTCCCCTCTTCCCCTTGTGCTCAATATTTCATAGTGAATAATAGCCAGTGTGTTCTACAGCAGCGGTCCCCAACCCCAGTCCGGAGACCGGTACCGGTCCGTGGATCAGTCGGTACTGGGCCACGGCTCCTCCTCATCCTCCTCCCCGGCTGCTGCCTCAGGAGCAGCCCTGCCACTCTACTGCTGATTCACCTATGGTGCTCGCTAGCAGTCGCCATGCCTGGGGTTCCCCCTCAGTGTGGCACTACGTATCTGCTGCTGGCAGCGCCCCCAGTGGGGGGTGGGAAATCAGGGACGCCAGCAGGAAAGCAAGTGGAGCAGGGGCTCATCTGGCAGTGGTGACGTCCTTCGGCAAAAGACTATCCACCCGGGCCTCAGTAAAATTGTCAAGTGCTGACTGGTCCCCGGTGATAAAAAGGTTGGGGCCCAGATCCTTCAGTGCTGGTTAGATTAGGACCCAATGAAAGAGTTTATGACCACAAGTTGGACAGAGGATGGGTGAGAAGTAGGACTTTTGTATCACCATCTTGAAAGGTCTTAATGTTAACGTTTATTGGTTAAGGCGATTTTAGGGGTTCTACTGTTTTTTATTGAGAACCGCCGTGAGTTCAAATGGAGAGCAGCGGTATATAAATCTGAAAATAAATAAAAATAAATAAATAAACCGGTACTAAACCTGCACAGAAAAATGTGCAAGGCAGAAAGGCTAATGAACGTGTTCTTAGTAGTCTTAACTTAAATAAACCAAAACCATCTCCTTAACTTCTCTCGTTATTTTTGAGCCATTTATAGCTAAACTTCCTCACTGAATAATGCCGGCTGATAATTTGATGGAAACTTGGCCTTCAGTATTTTCTAACAATAACACCTAGGTGAACTCGGCCATTTTTTCCATTAATATTGTAATGGATAGGTCTATTTATAGAGAGATTTTCTTTTCACGTGGGCCATTCAACCCTGCCGTATTCCAGGTAGAACTGCTGATTTAAATTGCAAGGGTATTATTTTGACACTTGTTTCTCATTGACCATTATGTGCTATCCTTGAGAAACATGGTTCCATTCCAGATTGCAGTGATATATATCCTGAAAAGATAAAGGTACAGGAGAAGTGTAATGTAACTTCAGGAAGATAAGATTACATTCTATTAATGTGTTTTGTTCATTTTCCATTTCCAAAGAACAAAGCTATATCTTGTTTTGACCTAATAAGCAAATTAGGTAATAATCTCTAATTTTAAGCAATAATATTATCCTCTTAATTGAAACTGAAATAGTCGATTCTCATTCCTACATGAAACAAGCTGCCCCAAATATTGCTTCAAATAGCCCCTAGTATTATTATTATTATTATTATTATTATTATTATTATTATTATTATTATTATTATTATTATTATTATTATTAATTGGATTTATATCCCGCCACTCCGCGTAGGCTCGTGGCGGGTCACAGCAGTCCTATCCCCATTAAAATACCCATTAAAAGACGTTAAAACAATCCCAACATGGCGGAACTTATTATTCCCACCCCTGCTATCAGAGCGGCAGGGAGGGTGGGGAGGAGATGCTAGTGTTCATATATTCGCAATAGTTTCTAATTAATAAGGTTGTAAAGAACTTTGTGTGTCAGGTTCAATTTTTAATAGTGCAAATAGGTTCTTTTAAGAGAAGACACAAAATTTTCACTACCATGCTTGATTACAGATGCATTTAGATAGAAAATTATTGTTATTCATTTATAGTCTGCCTTTCTCACTGGGACTTAAGAAGGCTTCCACGGCCTGAGAAAAACATTCAGTTGTTTTTTTAAAAACCCATTTATTAGCCATCTTTCTACCTTGTTGAACTCAAGGCATCTTACAATGTATATAAAACTACTATGTTAAAAAAACATAAAATACCACCGTTAAAGATTCAATCAGGACCACCAAGAATTAAAAAAATTAAATTATACAAATGCAGGACAAATTGTGTCCTGAAGATTGAAACTTTAGGGCGTCTCCCTGACGAGATTGTCCCATAATTGTGGGGATGTCACTGAAAAGATTTTATCTGATTTTCCCACCAGAAGAGTTTCTTCGATTTGTGCGACAGTCTGGAGTGCATCTCCTTGTGATATTTGTTTGTTTGTTTATATTTGTTTTTATTGACCACCACTCCCAGACCCTATTGGCTCATGGCAGTTTAGAGTAAAATCATAAAAACACCATAAAATACAAGATACAGATACTGGCAGCAAAAACCAATCTATGTCCTCCTCCCATCCCACCTATCCATGCCCGACAGCAGCTACACACCAATGCCCTGGGGGTGGGGTGTAACTAGTGGGCAGATGTCTGGCACATAGGGCCTATGCAGAGAGAGGCCCAATATTCCTGGCCTGGCCTCAACCAAATGCCTGGCAGAAGAGCTCTGTCTTACAGGCCCTGAAAAACTGTGATAGCTCTGTCAGGGCCCTCAGCTCTTCCGAGAGCTCATTCCACCAGGTTGGGGCCAGGACAGAAAAGGCTTGGCCCTGGTTGAGGCCAGGCGAACCTCCCATGGGCCAGGGACAACCAACAGATTCAAACTCACAGAACAGAGAGCTTTGCAGGGGGCATAAGGAGACAAGAGGTCCCTCAGATATGCAAGGCCCAGGCCACAGATGGCCTTGCAGGTAAGAACCAAAACCTTAAACCTGATCCTGAAGCTAACTGGTAATCAATGCAGTGGCCTCAGCTCATGTACTAAAGAATATTAGCATTTATTTATTTATTTATTTATTTATTTATTTATTTATTTATTTATTTATTTATTTATTATATTTATATACTGCCCTCCCCCGTGGCTCAGGTGGTTAACATGGAACATAGGGAACAAGGAACAATACAATATAACTTGATAACCATGTCAAATAACTAACAGTAGTAACAGTGATAGCAGAGAGCAGTGGTTAGCAACATCAACGTTATAACAGTTTAATGACATCAACATTTTAACAGTCCCATGGTCGGTCAATTCAGGGAAGGGAGTCAGGTAGCCTAGTAGATAGTTTCCTCTGGGAGTTCATGCCACCAGGTGGGGGGCAGGACAGATAAAGCTCTGGTCCTGATTGAGGTTAGATGAGCTTCCTTGGGGCCATGGATCACTAGCCAGTTGGTGGTGATGAAGTGGAAAGCTCTTTGAGGGGTGTAGGCAGAGAGGTGGTTCCTCAAGTACAGTGGGCCCAGACCACATAAGGCCTTAAAGATGATTACCAAAACCTCAAGTCTGATCTGGAATTTGACTGGTAACCAGTGAAGATATTGGAGAATTGGCCAAATCTGGGACCTCCATGGTGTTTCTGTGAGGACCCTGGCTACTGCATTCTGGACCAGCTGTAGTTCCCAGATCAAGGTTAAGTGTAGTCCTGTAAGAGTGAGTTGCAGAAGTCCAATCTATAGGTGACCATCACGTGGATCACTGTGGCCAGGTGTTTCAGGGACAAGTAGGGTGCTAGTAGTTTGGCTTGGCATAGGTGGTAAAATGCCAGCCGCACTTCTCTTGTGACCTGTGCCTCCATAGAGAGGGAGGCATCAAGGATCATGCCCAGCTTCCTGTTAGAGTGAGTCATTGATAGCTGTACATCGTCCAGTTTGGGCAAGTGCGCTTCCTCGCATAGACCCTTCCTGCCTAGCCATAGGACCTCCATCTTTGAAGGTTGAGCTTCAGACAACTCTGCTTAAACTACCTCATCACTGCTTCTAGGCATATGGCTAATGCTTCAGGGGGAGAATAAAGGCAGCCATAAATCAGGAGGTAGGGCTGGGTGCTTTCCGCATATTGATGGGTGTCATCCGCATATTGATGGGTGTCATCCGCATATTGATGACATCCCAGCCTGAACTACTGTACCAGTTAAGCAAGAGGGTGCATGAAGACATTAAATAAGAGAAGATCACTCCCTATGGGACTCCATATGTGAACTGGCAGCAGCTTCATAATCTCTCTCCTATTGCTAACCTCTGATCCCAACCCCAGAGAAAGGAGTTTAGCCATTGGAGGGCTGTCCCCCTTATGCTGGCATTAGTGAGTCAGTGAGCTAAAAGCTCATGGTCAACTGTGTCAAACGCTGCTGAGAGATCTAGTAGCACAAGCAGCACTGACCCATCCTGGTCCAGGTGGCAGCGGAGGTTGTCCATCAGGGTGACTAGCACTGTTTCTACCCCATGGCCAGGCCAGACACTTGACTGGGATGGGGCTAGGACTGAAGCTTCCTCCAAGGATACTGATGTTTGGTTTGTGAGAGCCCTTTCAACCATTATCCCCAGCAACACTAAGTGTGAGATGGGTCCAGCTATGGTTTTTTCAGCCATGGTCATAACACTGCCTCTTATAACCCTTCCAGGAATTCTCTTGTTGAGAGAGAGAGCCTCCCCAAATAACACTTTGTCCATATTTCTAGGATTCAGTTTGGGTTTGTTTACCCTTAGCGTTTTAAAAGCAGCAAGCAGGTATTGATACTGTCAATACTGATGCTAGTTTGGGGTTGGAGGTTAACAATGCTGTCCTAGAAAGTTCAACAGAGTAAATTCAATTTCAGATCGATGGGGATCACCATATTGAAATACAGACTTCACACAGCACATTATTTGTATGTCCCTTTGGCAGGACAAATAAAATCACAACCATGAAATAACTGAAAAGTGAAAACACATGGGGTTGCTGATGCTTGGGCCATTTTCGCATGAGAAAAATGTTCCTGGAAAGCCTTTGCATGTTGGCAGCATATAGAGCCTCCTCCACGTGATGTTACCAACATCCTGAGGCTGTCTAGTAGCTGGTTCACGATTTGGCAATTTTTAACTTGTGATTTCGGGAATCAAGATACTGGATTTACCACCCTAAGTCACACAAACCACCGGTGAGCCACCAGTGAGCAACCAGTTATAAGACCGTATGGAGGGTGAAATGTGTGATAGTCTGGCCAACTTTGTTCCACCCCCACCCTTCCCTCTCCATTTCCTGCTCCAGGTAATTTTTTTTTAATGGCACGGTCTGTATTGCAGCGCAACGTCAAACCTACATTGTCAAAGGTGTAATAAAATCTTCTTTATAGTGTCCATGGTCTTTTTTGGATCAAACAGACAAAGCACAGCCCCTTTAATGTATTCTGGAGGTGAGGAATGAACTGGGAAAAGGGGGGGCAGGTGATTGGGCTGCCTTCTTCCGATCATACAGGGGTCTGAGCAATTTGTTTTAAAGCCAACCATTAGCACAAAATGTATTTTTGGTTTTCAGTTACATGTCTAGCCTTCTAACAACTGGGGCAGGCAAAAACAGCCCTGTTCACATTTTCTGGAGATGGCAGCCTTCTCCTGATCAAACAGGGGTCTGAGCAATTTTAAAGCCAACCATTTACACAAAATGTCTTTTTGGGCTCTAGGGACCATGTTCAGCATCTCAGAAAACCACTCAGACAGAAATAAAGTCCAAAAGAACATGAATTCCAGAAAGGGGGGGGGGGGGGATTCTGTATTGTTCTGGCATTTCTCCATAGCAACAGGACAGTGCTGATTTCTATTAAAAATGCATCTGTGTTGTAGCATTTCCACATAGCAACTCTGAATTGCCTTAAAAAAAATTCAGGGCTAGGTGGGGAGAAAGTTTCAATCCACAAGAGAACTGCTGTGCTGTGATTGGTGGCTTGCTGTGATTGACACACCAAGGAGCAGAGGGAGAAGTTTGGCTTGTTTTTCCTTGTAGCCTCATCAGGAGGCAAAAAGCCGCATCGGGGCAGAGGGAAAACGTGAAAGGGGTCTCCCCACGAGGAGGGCTGCAAATGCAAGATTTACCATCCCACATTTGTAAGCAGAAAGCCACTAGTGTTTTACCCCTCCATGTGGAAATGGTCTTAAATGGCAATTTGTACCTGTTTTATATATATGTTTCTAACCAAGGTCCACATGGGCAGGAGACACTGAATGAGCCTGCTTGTTTAAAAACCTAGTTTTGACACATAGCAGTATAGCTAGATGGAGCAATTTTCTGTTATTAGATGGAATTGGACTTTGACCTTAAGCTGCCTGCTAACATATTTCCACATAAACAAAGGCAATGTATGTGACTGCTTGAAATATGCTCTTCAGTAACAGATATTTTTCCCCCAGAGGTAAAATCAGCCCAATTACCACCCAGATTGAAAACTCCTCTGAGATGAGTGGGCAGGAGAATAGCAACAGCTTCGCCTAAGGTTTATTTCAGGAAGAGCGACTGGATTAAATTGACAGCCACATGTACTCAGCCTCACACAGGATGACTGAATTCCTTCAGATGTGTTCCTCTTTCTTGCAATAGCTAAGAAGTCTGAAAACTTTCCAGAACACTAAGCTTACAGCACATTAGCTGTCAACCTAACCTGTTAAAGTCAAGTTAACCAATTTCCCCCAGCTAGATGATTTATCAATATTACCTTCTGATTAAACGCATCCCCCATTAAATTAAATTTAATATAATAGTGAGTTATAGAAAAAGAATCCATTGAACATATTATTATTATATTTATAGATCACCCCTCTCCACAAGCAGGCTTACCGAGCAGTTTACAAAATAGTTAAAACATTCATGGTCAAAATTTAAAACATCATAAAATTAAAACTTCCACACCAAACTCCCTCCTACCCCCTTCATATTATGAAAAAGAAGAGTTGGTTCTTATATGCCGCTTTTCCCTACCCGAAGGAGGCTCAAAGCGGCTTACAGTCACCTTCCCTTTCCTCTCCCCACAACAGACACCCTGTGAGGTGGGTGAGGCTGAGGGAACCCTGATATTACTGCTCGGTCAGAATAGTTTTATCAGTGCCGTGGCAAGCCCAAGGTCACCCAGCTGGCTGAATGTGGGGGAGTGCAGAATCGAACCCAGTTTGCCAGATTAGAAGTCGGCACTCCTAATCTCTACACCAAGCTAGAACTAGAATATTATGTCATATGGCAAAGCCAGCATAAAGGTATTAACACCATGAGAAGGTGATACATAAAATATTATCTAATCTCTCTTGAACTCTCTAAATCATGCCAATTATATAGCAAAATATGTGTAACCCATTTTCCAACTTGCCTAATAATTTAAAATACAGTACTAAAATTATGGAGAAAGTTTAAACAGTTGTGACTCTGAGAAAGCACAGTACAACAAACCACACTTTAACAACGTTGAGGAAAATATGGTAGGTCAAATATGAAAAAATGAATTAACTTCCACACATTCAGGAAACCCTTCCAGGGCTGTCAAGAAACCCCAGGGTTTTAGAAAGCCTGGTTGAGAAAGCCTGGCCTACGCAAATGTAACAGTATGATATTCATTTAGTTATAGAACTACATTGCTAAGCAACAAATCCCAACACACCCACATCCAGAAAGAATACACGTCTTTATTTATAATTAGTGCAAATAAAATTAGGCTGTCAGTGGAGTCCCTAATGATCCAACTTTGTATTAATTACCTGTTCTTTTGGACCATTTTACTAGCTATCACTGGTCCCAGGTTCATTTATAAACTTACTAGTAATAAATTCCTTTAATCTACAGCTTTAAAAACATTTATTTAATTTAATCACTTTGGGTCACTATTAATCAGTTTACTATAAAGTAAGAATGAACAGAAAACAGAGTGGGGAAAAGGGTTGCCCAACTCCAGCTGGAGAAATCCCTGGGGATTTGGGGGTTGGGTTTGAGAAGTATTGAGTTTAGGAAAGGGAGGGAACACAATGGAAATGTGATGCTATCGTCTGCAATCTGCTGCTGCTGCTGCTTTCTCCAGAGAAACTGATTTCTGTAGTCAGAGATCAGTTTTAATTTTGGAAGAACTGCCCCACATGAAGGTTGCCAAACCTAGATGGTGGACCACAGTCCTAATAACAGTGGCTCCAGGGGATGGTCAGCCTGCCCTGCCGGCTCCCAAATGGGCCATGGGAAGCTGCTACGAGGACAGGATGTGGGCAGTTTTGGAGTCACTGCCAGTGACTCCACCAGCCTCCTTCACACTGCAGCAGAGGCTCCAGTAGGTGGCTCATAAAATGGGAGAGCAGTCAGCACCAGCAGCTCCAGGGGGCAGCTGGCCTCCCCCTCAGGCTCCCAAAAGAAGGCTAGCTGCAGTGGTGGTGGTGCTGTCTCAGGGGGGGGGGCACAGGCTCTGACAACAGGCTGCAAATAGCTGGGCCACTTTGAGCCACTGCTGCCACCCAGGCCAGCTTCCTTCATGTGGTGGCAGTGGCTTCAGGGGGCAGCCAGCCTCCTCTGCAGGCTCCCAAAACGGTGTGTGTGGTATTACAGTTGTGGTGATGGCCCAAAGCGGCCCAGCTGCCCACGGTCTATCCTGGGAGTAGCTACCCGTGACTTTCCTGGGATAGCACAGGTGCTGCCCCAGTCAGCTTTCTTCAGGCATTGGCAGTGGCTCCAGGGGGAGGTTGACCTCTTCCCGAAGGAGCCAGCCTGTTTCGTGTGGCAACATTTAGCAACATTGGTCCTTGTGCAGAAAGCCCCTGAGTAGCAATGCAAGTATCTTCAGAACCCTTTCAATTATCTGGCTGCCCTCTTGTTCTTTATGTGAGTGCGTCACATTTTATTTTTTGTTCTTTTTTAATGGAGGGGGGGCACATGTAGAACTCCAGCAAAACACCCCCCTTGTTTTTTTGTTTGTGAATGGCTGGAAACTACAGGTTACCCGCCCCCCCCCCCCCACACTGCTAAAAAATATTCTGTCCACCATTGTATTGCTTGGTGAGGTGGTCTGGCATGAACATTTGATCTTTTAAGAGTAATTCCCTGTTAAATAGATCAGAACAATCTACTCAGTTTGGATTGCCTATTCAGCTTTCCTCATCTTTTTTCATTGAGAAACCTCTGAAATATTCTTCAGGCTTCAAGAACCCCCAGAAGTGTTACAATCATGCAGATTATGGTGGGGAAGCTGTGTACATGCCCACCCAGGGCCCCTCCATACCTCCTCCAGGCCCATCCTTGGTCATTTGGAGAGGGGTTCAACATGACCATATATGAGAATATCACCCAATAAAGGTTTAACAAATTTTTAAAATATATTAAAATTAATTAACTCCCCCTCATTTGGGAAACCCTTTCGAAACTGTCAAGAAACCCCATGGTTTCATGAAGTCCTGGTTGAGAAAGCCTGGTCTAAGGTGATGCACACAGGAACAAAAAAACCCACCCAACTTGAAGTCCAGGCTAATTGGGTCTGAACTTGCTTAGACTGAGGCGGGGGGGGGGGGGACATGGAGTCATAGTGGATAGCTCAGTGATAGTGTCAGATCTTTTTGAAACCTTCTTTATGTGGTCTTGGATAGATGCATAATGGGTAGTTTAGAAGAAATGAAGCTGTTTTGGAAAGGAGTCATTTTAATCTAAATTGTACTGGGCAAACTTTGATATGGGCTAAGAACCATTATGAAGTTCTGGACCAAAATTCTCTCTGGGCCTCACGTCATATATTAAGACAAAAACCAACTATCAACCCCCCATAACTGACCCAACTCCAGAGACATAACAACCAAGGCCCTGGATATCTATCCCCTAGTCTTCTTTCCATGACAGCCCTGAACATGGGTATCTGCATTTTCCCCCTGAATTAGCATTTTTCAGAAGTAAAATGCCCTGAGAAAAATGTGATCAAAAGCCCCTCAGTGTCAGCTTTATTTTCACCCTCTAAATTGCAGCCATGTCAGCCGTGTTCAATAAACAGGGCAGGGGGAGGCGGGAAGTCTGATTTAAAAATCCACCTTTATTCAGCCCAGCAATCTGTGACTTCTGTCAAAGGCAGGTTCCAAAACATGTACCATTCATCTGGGGCTCAGTACATTAAAGGTATGATGAGCACATTAGCGACAGTAATGGAAGAACTTTCAGCTTGTGCTCCCTGATTAAACCCAGCACCTAGCTAGAACATCCATTAACAACATCATATTGAAAGGATGTTTCCTCTAGGGAGCAATCAGATTCCTGCAAAGACTAGCTGAGGAGACATCATATTAAACACAGTAAAATGCAAGGAGCTGGTAATGTCTCAATTGGCAAAGTACAGATATCTAGAGAAAATGATGCTCTGAGTGATGGGTTCATAATGAAAAAGGTGGAAACACATAGCTTTATTTCAGAAGGATTTTGAGTCAAACTGGACCCAGCAGTGTTCACATTTTTTCCTTGGTTCCCTGTAAAGCAAGAAGTGATGCTGTAAAGCAAAGAAGATGCTGTACCGCATCAAACTGTATTACACCACATGTCATTTTTATGGCATTAGAGATATGGGACATTTAGGAGCAGGTAAACATAGCCTTTTTATTTCTTTTGTTGTGAATGTTGTTAAACATCCTGAATGGAAGAAACCAGAAATGTAGGAACCCCAGAGCAGTTTGCAGTTTGTTCAGAAGTTGTCACCAGCACAAAAAGCGGCCATGAGTCAACAAAGGCTGCAGTTGGCATGGCAGGTGGGTGGGCCAAAAGAGACACAGCTGTGTCTGGCCCCTCTGGCAGGAGCATGCAGGCAATGTGCACATGGGAGCAGCATAAGAGGCGAGCTCCACGGCGCATATTCAAGGCGGCTCATGTTGGAGCCTGGCCTCTTCTGCCGCTGGAGCCATCTCGACAGAATCCCACCCACCCACCCTAGGGTTATGACTTTTGATTTGGAGTTTATATTTGTCACAGTTGTGGAATAAGGGAGCATGAGGTGGAGTTTTTGGTCAGGAACCAGTTTGTGTACTGGGACCCTAGGGTGGGGGTCTCAGTAAGAGAGTGGCTAACACTGAGCACGGCCTTACCCGGCTGGGAAGGTCAGGGGCTTGGAGGCAGGAGGAAGGGATGGTTGGATGAGGTTGGCACTCAGCAACCATTTAACCTGTGGAGGGCATCAAGGGGCAAGGGACCCACCCTCCCAACTGGGAGGAAGGGGACCTAGGGCGCCCCTAAACACCATGTTAGCAGCCGAATGGCTCTAACCTCTGCCAGGCCTCAATTTATGCGGTTAATAAAGCTGTGGCCTTTACTTTGCCATGACTGGAATCTTGATTGGCCTAAGACCACCAGTCAACTGAACTTTTAATAAACTGCTTGCCTTTGTTTGATTAGCTCACTTGTGCAAAACATTCATTTTTTGGTTATACTAGTGCCCCCTAATAAGGACATGAGGCTCCATTACTCATTACCTGGTTTATTAGTGCTGATCTACATCAGTTGACCATCCTTGACAGTGCAATGCGATGCTAACAAGTATTTGTTTGCCAGAGGTAGTTCCCCTGAAGCAGAGACAGTTTGATGACCAAAGAAGTTCACAGAGGCAAAATATCCTTTCAAGAAAGAATGGTTTCATTAAAGAAACAAAATCCACAACATGAACAAAGAGCATTTTTAAAACTTCCCTTTGATCATGGGGGGGGGGCTTCTTGAAGCTTGGCCCATATCAGCTCCTAGTCTCCAGTAAAGCCCACACTCTACCACTTCCTCTTCCACCTGTTGGGGGCAGTCTTCCAGGCAGTCTGCTCTGTCCTGCCAACGTGGTGCTAATGCTTGCACCTGGAACTTCCTTAACCCTTTTATTGACAAGGCTGGGTGACTAATTTGAAACCTAGCTGCCAACATACCTAAAGCCAGGATAAAGTTACCTAACCACATTATTCCCTAATGCAGCGTGTTGTAGTGGTTAAGAGCAGCAGCCTCTAATTTAGAGAACAAGGTTCGATTCCCCACTCTTCCACATGCAGCCAGCTGGGTGACCTTGGGCCAGGCTCAGTTCTCTCATGGCTGTTCTCATCGAGCCATTCTCTTAGAGCTCTCTCAGCCCCACATACCTCACAGGGTACCTGTTGTGGAGAGAGGAAGCCTTGGTGATCGTAAGCTACTTTAGGACTCCTTTGGGTAGTGAAAAGCTGGGTATACATAGACACAAATATCTATGCATCCCTAAAATGTGATTTTCTATTTAAGAAAAAAATTGCCCTACAAAAGCTAAGGTTTTTTTTCCTCTGTGAAAAACCTACAATTTTTTCTGTGTTAATATTTCAATATACATTTTTGTGAAGAATAGGAATGTATACTTGGGGAAACAAGATCATATGCTACCTCTTAGTTTGTGTGTTTAATTCAGGGGCCAGTAATACAATTGGATAAATATTTGATGACACAGCTAGATTTGAGTCCAGTAGCACCTTGGAGACCAAACAGATTTGTGGGGAATAAGCTTTCTTGACTCAAAGCTCCCTTTGTCCTATTTTGATGGAAATCCATTAATCCTATGAGTGGAGAGCTGTCAGGAGTTTCTCTATGCAAGCACTTAAGGCACAATGCCACAGCATTTTATTCACTTGGCTGAAAATGTTCCTAACACCAAAGATTTACTACATTTATATACAGAGGAGAATCAGATGAATTCTACAACTGTGCTTCATAAAATGTCTGTTCGTTTGAATTAATTCTGTTATAAATATATTAGACTAGCTTCTTCCTTGTTTTTTCAGCAGCTTTACTTCCTTCAAAGCCAGTTTCTCAGCCCCTTTCTTTTAATAAACCAGTGGATAAAGTCAATTATTCTTATTTGTCATCTTAAGCATCCTTGCTAACCAAACAATCACATTTTCCTCTAGGCTAACTTAACTGTTGACGCAGGATGTAGCAATGATACCGCATTTGCCAAAAGAAAGACTTAAGTACACAAATACAGGTGCCCTTTAGATAAAGCCATTAGGCAGTAGCTGCAGGCAGGTGAGAGCTGCTTTTCCATGAGGTGTCATTCATGCTTAATCCCCAGCCATTTGGTTTCACATCATGGAAAAGCAACTCTCTTGTGGCCATGGTGACCCCTCAATGGCAGCACGTACATACATGCATATTTACTCTGCTGTATTACTGCTAAAAGTGTATGCAAGTAACTGCCATCTGTTAAAGGAAAGTATTGAAATCACGCGGTTTTTCATCCATTTCCCTCAGCCACTCAAGCTCAGGTTGCTCTTTATAATATAAGTAATATTAATATATAATTAATATTTTATGGTCCTAATAAATGACATCAAGCCATCTATTATTTTGTTCAGAATCATTTTATCAGCCTGGCTCTCCCGCAAGGGAGTATTTTAAAGGCTGGTGGTTGTAGTTGCTGGAGTTGCTGTGATCAAACAGAGGGCCGTAGCTGGCAAAAAGACAACAAAATAATGAAAGATGCTTTGGAAAATGGAGGACAAAATTGGGCACAATCCAAGAGATGAGGCTAGAATTTTAGGAGGGAAGTAATACTGGAAGAGAGAACATGCAGAGAAAGGTGGTGTGCAGAGCCGGGAGCTTCAGGGGTGAAGAAAATAAAACTGGCATCTGGATTTGAAACCACCAATCAAAAGTTTTGGTTGCAAATTACCTTGATGACAGTGGCTGTATTATAATCCTAAAACTGGCTACTGGCCTCACACCAAGCAGGGTTGGCTGCCTGAAACAACAATCCCATTGACTTCCTGAGGTCTTATGCTCACAATGTGTAGGTATAGTGATACAAAGCTTAAAGTATGGATCTGGCTAGAGAATTCCATGTTAAGGTAATGCATTTCCAAAAATGCATGCCATCATCTAAGGAGGGGTGATCATTGTTATGCTACTGTTTTAATGTTATGTTACTGTTAGTGTAGTGGTTAAGAGGGGCAGCTTCTAATCTGGCAAAACTGGTTTGATTCCTCACTCCTCCATATTCAGCCAGATGGGTGACCTTGGGCCAGTCACAGTCCTGATTGTTCTGCTGTCATAGAGCAGTAACTTTAGAGTTCTCTCAGACTCAACTACCTCACAAGGTGTCTGTTGTAGGGAGAGGAAGGGAAGGTGATTGTAAACTGCTTTGAGAGTCTTTCTGGTAGAGAAAAGTGGGATATAAAAACCAACTCTTCTTCTTTTGCAAACATTCTCCTTGTGTGCTCATTCTACAAGCCAACTCATTTCTACCAGTTCCTGTAAAAAGATGTACGGTATATATAGCAATGCATTTGAACCATGTTGCCTTCACATTATCTCTCGAGACACAGAAAACACTGTGGATATTGTACTACATTCTCTCGCTATAAAATATGTTCCTATTTGGTATATTGTGTGACAACTATATATTGATCAAAGAAAACACAGTAACAAGGTAGCGTACATCATAAAGCTCAGCTTTAATTAGAATGGAACCTACCAGCAAGGTTATAAAAATGTTAATTTTGACATTCTACCATATTCACTAGCTATAGGTTAAACTATGTATCTAATCTATGATTCTATGATTCTACCATTCCCCGGAGTCCATTTAAGTTTGCACCGACTGCTTCAGTGACTCCATCTAGCCACCTCATTCTCTGTCGTCCCCTTCTTCTTTTGCCCTCAGTCACTCTCAGCATTAGGCTCTTCTCCAGGGAATCCTTCCTTCTCATGAGGTGACCAAAGTATTTGAGTTTCATCTTCAGGATCTGGCCTTCTAAGGAGCAGTCAGGCCTGATCTCCTTTTAGGATGATCCTGCATTGAGCAGTGGCTTGGATTAGATGGCCTGTATGGCTCCTTCCAACTCTATGATTCTATGATTCTATGAATCCTAAGTATAGTTTTTATTACTGGCTTTTCTGTTTCAAGAAGCATGCTCACAAACATCTATGTGCTAATGAAGTGTTTCATTTCACAGATGACTTTTTTGATATTTGAGTATCCTTTAGTAGGTTGCATAAATGGGTAAAACAGGTTTTAATTTTTTTTTCAGACGAGCTTTTATTTTTGGGCCCAGCAAACAAAAATACTTGTCAAAATCTCAAATACCTCTTTAGGGCTGCTGATTATTTAGGAGTAAAATTAGACATGAGAAACTATAATATTACTCTGAGGCAATGAATCTTATTTTAAAAGTATCTAGGAAGTCCGTGCAGTATGACCTGTATTGCCAAGTGTTTATACCTCAGGGAAAAATCATTATGGAAACAACAATAATTAAATTATGCCTATAGGGTTACTTAGGTAAAAAAACAATGTGCATGTTACTCTGACAAAACAATAGTTTATAAAATCATAATTTGAAAGGGTTATGGAGAAGTTTAAAACAATTCTACTCTTCATTAGACACTACAATAGTGAAAAAATCTGTATGATAACTCACATTCTGCAGATATTGTTGATAACATACATTTATTCTACATACTATTACTGTGTGTAGAAAAGCGGTACATGTCCCTACCCTAATTGAACATCCTAGCAAAGGGAACCCACATGTTGTATAGAGCAGTGTTCCCCAACCACCGGGCCGCAAACCGGTATTGGGCCATGGAGCCCTTGGTATCGGGCCTCAGCGGGAGAGAGGGAGGTGCGGGTGCCAGCGGGCATGCCTCCCTCTCCCCCGGTGCGGCACTCGCTATGCCTGCACCTCCTTCCCCCCGCAGCGCAGCACTTGCTGCGCCGGGAGCAATTGGCCACTTCGGCAGCCAATCGCTCCCGGCGCAGTGAGCGCCGCACTGTGCGGGGGAGGTGTGCGCACTGGCATGCCAGCACCCACACCTCCCTCTACCCGCCTGGTCCCCGGCCCAAAAAAGGTTGGGGACCACTGGTATAGAGCATTCAGATAGGATCAGGGAGACTGAGTTTCAAATCCCCACCTCTGTGGAAGGTCAGTGGATGACCTTGGCCTACTCAGTTTCTCTCCAGATATGAAGATAATATGGATAAGGGGCAAATGCTATTGTAAGCAGCTCTGAAAAACAGAAGTACAGCATAAATATTAAAATCAGTAAATAACTCCCAATTCAGTTCTCTATCACACTAAAGTAGCTCATGAATAAGGAAGAAAATCTTACTTCCTCTATTTCATTACTTCTAGGAGCTACAGAGTTACAGCTACAGACAAAACCAGTATTTTGACTGTTTCCACACCAGAGGCTTTGTGCTGGGCTGCAGGTTGGAGTTTGAGCCAGGGCAGGTTGCCCCTCCTCTTTCTGCTCCCACCCAGGGCAGCATTTGGCCTGGTGTACCTTGTCCATCCCAAATTTGTGCTCCCGCATGGGAGATGGGGTAGCCAAGTTCCCAGGGCAGAAACACTGATTCATACAAACATCACTATGGCTTAATTGTATGCAAACCTTCATGGGTAGTGCTGAAGAAGAATTAGTGCATCCATCCCATCCCACTTTTCATAAAACAGTGACAGGGGGCCTGCCTATTTTCAGGGCCTTAAGTTCTGCCTTCCTTTGCATCAGAAATTCTATCCTGTGGGGGGAATGACCTCTAAATTGTGTGATTCCAAGAAATCTCTAAGGGTGTCATGTGATCCTTCTGTGAACTTGTCTTATTTTCCTAGATCAATTTGAAATGGTTTTGAGTTTGGGGGGCAACAGAGCATCCGTATCAGTAAGAAGCCCTTAGAAGGGTTGTGTGACTCCTTTATGAAGTTGCCTTATTGCCCTGGACCAAACAGACAGTTTCCTAATTAGTTGGGGGAATTAGCTTTAAGGGTACAGAGCAATAGGGGGTAACTGGGATTTTCCGTATATGTATATGGGAATTTTTCTCTTTAAAAGAACTCTCAAATCTGTCAAATATTCAACTGGAAAAGTTCTTTTATTAAAAGAGAAATTAAATAAAAGAAATGAGAGCTACAGTGCGTTGAAACATTTTAATTGTTTTAATTTTGTTAATTGGTTTTATTGATTATTGTTATAATATTTTGTTGTAAACTACCTTGACGCAGCTGTGATGAAAGCGGTAGTTATAGAAATCAAATCAAATAGATCACTCAATCAGGAATGGGAAGGCGACTGTAAGCCGCTTTGAGCCTCCTTCGGGTAGGGAAAGCGGCATATAAGAACCAACTCTTCTTCTCTTCTTCTTCTTCTTCTTCAATCAATAAACACATACAAATCTAGTTGAGAGGAAATCATAGAGGTGAAGGGGAAAAAAATTCCAGGAAGACTATAATTACCACACTCAATGAAAAAGATCTACAGAAGCAGAAGCATCTTCTGGAGAGGATGAACTCAATGGATTTAGAATGAGATGTTGGGACCTTACAAAATACACAGTGCTATGGAGCTGGATGTCATAATTTATAGGGCAAATTGCTCCTTGGGGCAAGCTGTTTCTCTAACATTCTCATAATTTAAAATCATTGCTTTTGTCAAGGCTGCACTTATCTTAAAGGGGCAAAATGAAGAAAAAACTTAACTGCTCTCTAACATTATTGCGTTGCTTTTCAGCAGCAAATTCTACTAATTCTGCTAGAACCCTCAAGATCTCCCCCCTCCATAAACACACACCCTTTCAAGACCACACTGTCAGCATCTATTTTGTGACAGATAATATTTTAAGAAGAGGAAAGGGAGATTCCCCTCCCCTATCACAACAAGCCTCTTTTTCTATTCAAGACACAGTTAGCTAATTCATTTACAAATCATCAATTATGCAGTAAGGAATTCTAGGAATTCTCCTTTACCCATCACAGTCTCTATTTCCTACAATTTCATTTTATAAGGAGTCATTTGTATCCAGTTGTGAGCTCAACTATATCCAAAAGTACTAAAGCAGGCAAGCTACAAGCTGATGCTATAATTGTTGTTGCTAGTTATTTGAATAGAGGTCACAAAACATTGCTCTTCTACTCTACAGAATTCTGACCTTTTATAGTAATAAACGGTCAGTGTCCAGCCAGTTTCAGTTCAAAACCAGAAATATGAACCATAGGAAGAGTGAAAATCTTGGGAAATGTAAAAATGACTCCCTGTCCAAACCCAAGCTACAGACTCAGGGCCAGCGCCCCTGACTTCCCACTGCCCGCTGGGGGATGCTGCCAGCAGCAGCTGGACAGTGCCACACCGAGGGGGGAGCCCCAGCCATGGTGGCCACTGGAGAGCACTAAAGGTGAGCTGGCGGCGGAGTGCCAGGGCAGCCCCCGAGGCAGGAGCTGTGGAGGAGGACGAGGAGAAGCCATGGCCCAGTACCGACTGATCCACGGACTGGTCCCAGTCCCTGTGGATTGGGGACCACTGGTACAGATGATATTCAGTTGATTAAGTCAATAAGCTGCTCACAAGGATGCAGCCCACCATATATAGACAATACTTTGCCCTTTGTGGCTGTTGGTACTGAGATAGGGTTGATTAGTTGCATGAGTCTGGGAGGAAATAAACGGCTCTCTGTGGGAGAGGGTATTCCAACCATCTTGAAAAATGTGGTCATGAGGTCTCTCCTGAAGAAGTTGTACCTGGATCCCACTGATCTTAAACAATACCTCCTAGAAGCCAACACTCCATTTGTGGGCCAGATATTTGAGTGGATGGTGGGCTTGGAGGAGATTGCTTACCTAGACCCATTTCAATCTGTGTTTGGAACACAAGCAGCTTTAGTCACCCTAGAATCATAGAATCATAGAATAATAGAGTTGGAAGGGACCTCATGGGTCATCTAGTCCAACCCCCTGCACTATGCAGGACACTCACATCCCAATCTCTCATCTACTGTAACCTGCCACCCCTTTGCCTTCACAGAATCAGCCTCTCCGTCAGATGGCTATCTAGCCTCTGTTTAAAAATTTCCAAAGATGGAGAACCCACCACCTCCTGAGGAAACCTGTTCCACTGAGAAACCGCTCTGTCAGGAGCTTCTTCCGGATGTTTAGATAGAATTTCTTTTGAATTAATTTCATCCCATTGGTTCTGGTCTGTCCCTCTGGGGCAAGAGAGAACAATTCTTCACCAGGAGAGTGACAATGGGGAGTATATCCCTCAAGGCTGTTGCATGGATGGCACCCCCCGATCCCTGGCCAAGCTGCTTGCCCTGCTGTGACCCTAGTGAAAGGGTCAATTGACCTCCAAAGGGGTCCCAACCCCCAGGTTGAGAACTACTAAGGTGATATGTTATGTAGCCTATTGTTGGCAGTATTCTATGTCAGCGTGACTTTAGCTTTCATCTGGCTGTCTTGGAAGACATTTGGAAAGCATCACAAGAGATTTCTATCACTCATTTTATTCAGAGTCTGCCAGCTTATTAGGGGATTTAATTGGAGCAGCAAATCATATTATGTTTTGTGCATTCAGATTTTTCAAATTAAAATGTGACCTTTTTTCTCTAGTTTTAATGGTAAATAACATTTTGTGACATGGACTACTTATAAATGAATAAACTGAGGTCAGGAATTGCTGAATCATTTGAAATACTGTTCTGCCCATTTGGTAAGTGTATGTAATAGAGAATAAAAGACTGGTAACAATGTGAATATTATCTGCTCTGTCCATTATTTTAATTGAATGCCTTTTACTGAAATAGAATGGACTAAAATTCTAAGCCAGTTTCTTCCATGGATGTACCATTACCTAAGCAAAAAATGTTTCAAAGGAAGGGTTAATGAACAAATTCTACCATATATGCTATCATTAAAAAGGGACTACTGCAGCAACACCAGAAGAGTGAGGAAGTGTGGTATCAAGGGAAACTGGACTTTATGGCAACATGCTCATTAAAAGGATGCTTGGTTATGGACAAAAATCCAGCTGCAAGCTCATGAAGTATTCGTCAGTTTCTACATTTTTTTTATGAAGCAGAAGCTCAAATAATTCCTGCCTTACATTCAATCAATCATATTTCTCTTTTCTCAGAGACATCTACATGACTGCTGTTGAAAGTCGAATGAGGGATAAAGGAAACCTTTTGCCCAGTTCTGTGATCTGAAATGTGCTTTTATAGTTGCCTAATAGTCTTTGTGTTGTGTTTTATTTGATATCACCATTCCACTTTAACATAAATGAACATAGACACATTAGTGTCCAAACTAATAAGACAAGAACTGTTCAGATAAGCACAACCACAGCTGTTAAAGTCCAAAGCAGATGTACCACTGGGAGTTCCAGTGTTTAAAAAGCAAGCAGATGGGAGCCCAGTTCAGATCATGACCATGACACAAGGGGGTGGGGGTTAAGCTTTTCCCTGGATGCTGTTTTCCGAACATTGAATGGTTCTGCAGAAATTGCTCATTTGGGAGAGCAGACAATAATTGTTCTATAAGCCTCATTTAGATTGAGGAAACGGCATGAGATGGAAAGCTTAACCGCCCTCTCTGTTTCTGTCATAATTCCGACGTGACTAGCCCCCGCACCTCTGTTAGGAAATAAAACAATAGCTGGTCTATTCACAGCATTATATCTTTGTCTGGTCCCAAGCTATGTAAAAAGTTAATTCTTTTTTTTTCATGTCAACTTATGGTACAATTATGAAAAATAACTTTGATATACACAGAACTGCATTGGCTTGCCTTAAAGGACAGAGTTGGAAGGGGGCCATGTAGTCCAACCCCCTGCTCAACGCAGGTTCAGCCCTAAGCATCCAAGAAAAGTGTGTATCCTACCTTTGCTTGAAGACCACCAGTGAGGGGGAGCCTTAGGCAGTCAATTACACTGCTGAACTACTCTGACTGTGAAAAAATTTTTCCTGATATCTAGCCGATATCGTTCTACACATAGTTTAAACCCATTACTGCGGGTCCTATCCTCTGCAGCCAACAGGAAACTTGTAGCTGAAAAAAAATAATGTAGTAAAATTAAATTAGCCTGATTATATGCACAAACTGTCTATTCTCCTAAGCAGATCTTCAGAAGCTGACTCTTTTGCAGCACTCCCTTGAGTGCTTTAAATCCTAAAGCATTTTGTTTTGTATCTGATAACTTCTTTCTGTCTGAATAAAACTCCAATTGAATGGAAGAACAATCTGCAGTTTTCTTCCCCTCAATACAAAACAGCTGGAGATGGGTCTGCTCCACCATTGCAGAGCAACAATTGATAGAAATGATTCCATAGCAGCAGCAAATCCATAAATAGCATTTTTTTAAAATTATATATTATTCATGGTACATTCCTGCTTTCCTCACAGTGTAAATATTTCTGTGTGTTAGGTAAATATACCTGTGTGTTAGGTATTTTTAGAAGTTTTATTTTGGGCTCTGTTTATTAGTGGATTGTATACATCTGATCATGAAATTACATTGCAAAGGCTAGATGTATTCCTGAAAAAAGGGCCTGGAAAACACATCAAGAGGCATTTGGGGGTAAAAGAAACCAAACTAACACATTTTGAGTCTACTGATTTTGAAAATATTGGTTCCTAAACTAATATTTGAGCGCTTGACCTTCTAATTTCAACAACAAAAAGTCGCTACTAAAATAATTTTGAATTATTGCATATGTCATGCAAAGTTTTGTATTAAGGATGTGCATTCAAATAATAAGTGGTCACAATCCAAACTAAACACATGTTCTCTGTTAACCTCATAAAGGCACCTAATCTGATTAAAATTTCCTATGACTTTTGGACCTGAACTAGGAAATGGAGGTGGCATGCTCATTGATGCCAGAAAGCATTTTCCATATTTCTGGTATTGGTAATCCATGTTCATATGAGCATTGATCACTTAAATATCAGGCTGCACTATATAATAGCATTCAAAGTATGCATCCAAATAAATTAGCTGTTTACCACTGGAAGATAGAGATGGTTAATCTTTTTTAGTTGCATGTTGTATATTAGTGTTCTTGTAACAAACTTCATCCACAAGTGGCTTATTTTATTTGCCTGAGTTTCTAGGTATATCATTTTCTAGTAATCTTTCTTCTTATCTGTAACTAGCTTGTCTTGCCATTTGTTATTTTATTTAACTGGGCACATCTTATGGATGTTATGCTGATTTTGTTTGAGTTGTGTTTTGTTGTTTTTGCACTTTTAATGCTAATTTTAAGTTGTTTAATGGTTTAGTACTGTTTGACAGTCTTTATACAGCTGTCGCTGTATAAACATAAAATGCTAAGGCCTAAGTGGGCGGACCCTCACCAGAACAGTCCAGAGTTCCAACCAATCGGAAAGCGCAAAACCAAAGTTCGGACAGAGCCAAAGTTCTGACAGAGCCCACCCAACCCACCCAGGGGCAATCTGGAGACATCATTGCCAATCTGCCCCTGACCACCGCAGGGTGAGGAGGTCAATAGGGCTGCCAAGGGGGGTGAGAACAGAGGCTTGGACAGGCTGTGCCAGCCCTTTTCACCCCAAGGCTGTCCTAACTGTCATGTCCTACTGTAAATTGCCTCAGAACCCTGACAGAGCTGGCTGGAGGCTGCAGGGTGCTCCCCCTCCCCCACTTCAGGCCTGCTGCGAAGGAGCCTCTGACAGCCCCTGACTGAGGGGAGGGAGGCGTTTCCAAAAGCAACGCAGGGGAGCCTGAGGACATGGGGGTGGGAATTCCTTTTCAGGGGGAGAACTTTCCCCTTCTGTCAAACACCTCCCTCATGGGGAGTCTGCTATGGGGAGAGGAAGGAAAGATGATTGGAAAATGCTTTGAGACACCTTAGGCCTGCTAGGTCACTGCGGCCCATTCCCAGTTCTCCCAGACCTCTCACAGCCCCACATCCCTCACAGGTTGTCTATTGTGGGGAGACAAAGGGAAAAGGTGTTTGTAAACCAATTTGAGACTCCTTTGGGTAGTAAACAAAAGGGTACAAAAATCCAGCTCTTCTTCTAAGGAGCAACCATGAAAGAAGCATGTGGGGACACATAACATTTTATCAACAGTGAAAAACTGGAGACGGAAGGAGCAGGGTGGACATCAGTGTACTGTGACTACCCCATGTGTATTAGGGCAGGGGGATATTTCGGTGTCTGTGGCATAATTCACACAAGAAGGGAAATGACGCAGAACTAGGAGGAATTGGTTGCCGTGTAATCTCCCCCTAAGAAGAGTGTCCAGTCTAATTTTCCCTCCTCATATCTGAAGAAATGGCCCTGGAAAGCTCATCTGTAACCACTATGCCACAATTACCAAAGGGCAGTCCTCTCCCACACTCAAGGAACATTGCAAACCACAGGTTCTTGACACCCATATCTCCACACCCATGCCCTCATTTATCACCATGTTACCACAACCTCCCACACAACACATACATTCAACCCCTGGCCCTTACAGACTGGACAACTCCTCCCCTTCCTCTTCCCACTGCCAAGCTCTAGCGCCCATTGTATTCTTGGATACAATGGGCTTTGCCCCTAGTGTTATTATAATTTGTTGATTGTAATTTTTAAAAAATCCTCTTTATGTTATTGGATCTTTTATACTCTACTTCAATCCACTCTGGAGAGGCAATCAAGAAGTAATCAAAGCCAACAACTATATGCTGGTGCTGAGAAAAGGGCTATTGATGTGGAAGCAACCATGACACCTATTCTGAGTAATTTGCCTAAACAAATGCCAGCTTAATTTCACACCTGAACATAGTGTAAATTTACTCTAGCTCAAAGTTACTTTTTAAAAAGATGGGCCTACAGTGTAGAGACAATTATATACCTACTAGAGGAAAAGCCCATTGTACCAGAAATACAACGAACACTAGCACATACACCTGCCCTGTGACTTTCCTCGTTTTTCCTCCGCCCCTCCCATTTCCCACTCAATCATGAGATCAAGTGTGATGGTGGTTAAAGAGTAGTAGACTCTAATATCAAGAGCTGGGTTTGATTCCTGACTCATTCTCCATATGCAGTCAGCTGGGGTTGCCAACTTCCAGATGGGGTCCTGAAAACCTTCATGAAGATGAGAGAGAAAGGGACAGAAAAAGAAAGATAAAAAAAGAGGGAAGGAAGGCATCTGTTCTGGAGAAAATAGCAGGTTTAGAGGGACACTGATGCTGCCATTTTCCTGCCCCCCCCTTTCCGAAAGGCTGGACTAGGCAGGAAAGGTCTGAGGGAGGCTGCTTCCTTCCTGCCCCTTCATCCACATCTCCCAATGGCCAAGCTGGGTGGAGAGGGTGCCTCTTTCCTACCCACCTCCAAATCTCACAAAGGTCAAACTGCTCAGGTAAGACCATAGGGGATAGGCTGCCTCCATCCACCACTATCTCCCAAAGTGCAGGTTGGGCAGGAAAGGCTGTGGGCGGTGCCTTCTTCCCCACCCAACCCCCCATCTTCCAAAGGCTGAGACAGGCATAGAGCTCTGACTAGCAGGAGAAAATGGAGTGACAGACAAACCAGAGCTTAGATTCCAAAGTTGTTGCAGGAGCTCCTCATTCTTCTGCCAAGCCTCCAGCTGCAGCTCCTTGCCTTGTCAGCTGACCTGGCTCATTTGATCCTAGCTGTGTACTGGCAGAGAGCTCCATTCTAAAAGGCACCACACCATGTTACCAAGACTACTGCTGACTGAAGAAGACTGTGAGACTTTACACAGTGAGGACGGAGAAGCTGCTGACAGACTATATTAACTTGATGCTGGGAGGCCTGGGTTGTGGACACAACCCATGACCTGTTCCTTCTGCTAATGCCCTTGGACTGCCTGAATAAACCCTGCTTGAAAGAACCCTTGATAGGACTGAGTTAAGACATTCATTGCATTTTGTCTGTCCTTTGGCATTCTGTTTTTAAAATACTGATCATATCTGCCCTCCCTTGCAGCTCATCTGTGCTACATTCCAGCAGAGAGCTGAAACCTGAGACCAACATAGGAGGCAAAGGAAGCAGCTGGCTTCCCTCCATTGCCTGTAGGAGGTATGAAGAGGCTAAGAATGGAGCAAATTACCTAGAGCAGGGCCTTTCAGAGAGGCCAGCAGGAAGAAGTCAACAATTAAGCCCCATAATTGGCCCTCATTGGAAGAGTGCTTTCTCCCTATTGGTGGCACACCTCCATGAAGGGCCAATCAGGTAGCGAGTCTGTATGCAATTTGAACTGATTGGCCCTCATTGGTAGATTGCTATTTGAACTGATTGGCCTGATTGACAGAGTGGTATCTCCCTATTGGAAGGGCCAATCATGTAGGAAGCAACTGGGCTTCTCACAACTTCAATTATATTTTGTTTAGTGATGACTTGTCCTTGTGGACAACAATAGGAACTGCCTTTGCCAGCAGTAGGCCTCCAGCTTCAGAAGGGCAGACATCACCAGCCATGCTGATGGGGTGAGGAGTGAGCTCTTTAGCTTTTTGCTCAGTAAGGAGAAACTTGGTTTCCAGGACTGTTTTCTTAATCAGAAGGCCCAGCTTGTGGGGAAGTATGTACTTGGCTATCTCTTGAAATATTGCCAATGCTGATATGTCAAACTGACCTATTCTCAAGGCCACAGGAAAAAGCTGAAATTGTTTATGTAAACCATTGGAGGCTGGCAGGGAGGGGGAGGAATGGAAGTTGCCTTTCTGGGACCTTTCCGGGGAGCTGGCATGGTGGCAACAGGGGTGGTCCCGTGGGATGTGCAAGGTGGTGGAAACCCCAGGTTATTGGTTTGACCTGAAAGGGCATCACCTTTCCTGCCTCCAATGGGAAGTTATATAATCGCATATAACTGTGTTGTTCTCTATACAAGTCTTTTTGGGACCATCCCACCTGTGTCATTTCTATTCTATTTGTTCAGAAGCACTACAACAGCAGTAGAATAAAAATTATAAAAGGTTTTCCAGTCTACTGTACATTTTATTGGGGCATTGCACACTAGGCAAACAATCCTAAAAGGCCCAGGCAAGACCCTGGGCCATCAAATCAACAGACTGTGCTAGCTGAGGGGAATCTGTGGACATGTGCATTCCTTTTGAAGAGGAGAGAGCTTTCCCTTTCAGCTATTTGCCTGGAGATGAACTATACTTCCAGGGGATCCTCAGATCCCCCGTGGAGAATGGAATCCCTAAACCTCAGTGGGATACAATGCTACAGAGCCATTTTTACCTGGGGAGCTGATCTTTATAGTCTGGAGATGAACAGCAATTCCAGGAGATCTCCAGGCCCCACCTGGAGGTTGGCTGTCCCTGGTTTGGAAATATTCATTGATGTTGGAAGTGGGGCCTTAAAAGGGTATTATGCCTCTATAGCCATACAACCAGCAACATATTCGCATATTTCAGGTCAAAAAACAGTCCCGAAATGAGATAAGGTTGCCAGATAGATATAGGTTTATATTCTAGAATTCCACATTTCCTAGATGTGCATGAACCTGACTTAGGTCAGGACTGCTGAGCACAGAAAGGCCTCCTCTTGTGGTTGCCAGCTTCCAAGTGAGGCACTAAACCTATACCCAACCATGTCCTAGTGCCTGTTGCATTACAGCACACAACAACCTATACTAATAGCGTGTACATAATAGGCATTACCCTTGAGACTCCGCAAACTACCTCAGAGGTTTAAAGTTTTGTTCATTAAATTGGTTCTATCATCCTTGGGGAGCCTTTCATGTAGAGGTTTGACTAAGTTCATTCATGGCTACACCGTAGGCTTCCTGTTCTATACATGATTTTTATAGCCACAGCTGAAAAATTCCCTACAGTGAGTATGGCAATCACCTTTGTAAGCCCCACCGATATTTACATATAGACTCATGTGTTGTTTATGACATGAATGTATCTCTGGGGATGGTCAGGATGCGCTGACAGAGAAAATGCTTAGAATAAAGCAGGTGTTTTTTTTTAATGAGTGTGGAACAGTTTGCCTATGCATGTCAAGGGTTTTTCTAGTTCATTCCACTTCAGCAGCCTACTACAAGTCATTTTATTCAGCTCAAGGACATTGTAAGCATACTTTAGCTGTATGAAAAAAGCAAATAAAAATCTGTTTGAATGGGAACAGTGAAGAAAAGAACCTATTGTTCATATCCAGGATCGCTTCTGATAAATCCATTGCAAATAACTTCCTAACTCATGGTAAGCTTCCAACACAACTTTCAGTCCTCAAAAGCAGTGGTCCCCAACCCGCGGGCCTATCCCCGCCCCCCCCTGCAGTAAAAAAACTTCCCAGGCCCGGGAAGCTTCTTACTGCGGGAGGGGGGGGAGAGGGAACCAGGGCCGTGCCCGCGCATTGCGCAGGCGCGGGCGCAGGTGCGCATGCACAGCATGCGCGGGTGGGCAGTTGCCCTGCCGGTCCCCAGCCTCAAAAAGGTTGGGGACCACTGCTCAAAAGGATGCATATTCTAGGGTCATTAATCTGCCTCATTAAGGTAACTTCTGGATTCCTATAAACAAGCATATCATTTTGAAGAAGAAGATGAATGGTTGGTTCTTATATGCTGCTTTTCCTTACCAGAAGGAGTCTCAAAGTGGCTTACTTTCTCCTTCCTTTTTCTCTCCGAACAACAGACACTCTGTAAGGTAAGTGAGGCTGAGAGAGCCCTGATATTACTGCTTGGTCAGAACAGCTTTATCTGTTCTGTGGTGAGCCCAAGGTCACCCAGCTGGCTGCATGTGGAGGAGGAGCGGGCAATCAAACCTGGCTTGCAAGATTAGAAGTTAGCACTCCTAAACACTACACAAAGCTGACCTCTTTGAAACAAGAATCCAGGGATAATTATTTCCAAATACATACACACACAAACTTTTTTGTGTGATCTCTAATATGTCAGAATAGATAACAATGAGGCAAGATGGAGTATATGTGGAACATAAATAAATTAGTAAAAAAATACCTACTTCCTCTCCTAGGTTCAAGGCTGTGGACAATCCAATGACACATAGCAAAGGCACAAAAACGTAGAAGCCTATTAACAAATAAAAAACAGTGGATGATTTAAAAACACAGCCAAATCTGCCAGAGCAGTTTCTCCTCCAACACATCTTTAGAAATTGAATGGCCTTGCACACCTTCCTAAATGCAGCCAGGGAAGGCAACATCCACAGACATTCTGGTAGATTATGTCTCACCACAGACAAATCCCAAGACCACCATTAGCCATACACCTTGGCCATCCCACCCAGCACCACCTCCATCTGGCTTCATGTTTACCCTCAGCCTCTTGACCATGAACTCAAGACGCTGGCCCAGTGCTTTCACGTTTACTAGTTCACCCAGCAACTGAAGAGACTGCTCAAGTTGCTGACACATGTTGTGGAGACGGATTTCTGTGCTTGCAGAGGGAGATGTTCAGTCTGAACATACTGGGAGCCAACTATCTACACTGCTTATTGAAAACATCCTTGGCATTAAAAATGCTGTGGTCTTTGAAGCACAGCAGTGCAGCCTTGCAGCAATTCCTCCCATTTTAGAAGGAAGCAGGCACATAAATACCATCAAAACATATGGAGCTCTCTTGTGTTTTGTTTTCTTTCCTTTTTCTTAGACGGAGATAACTTCACAGCCAACTTTCCTAGTTCACATACAGGAGAGAAACACAGAAGATACCAATAGCTCAGATGCTCAGGCAACAAGAAAATAATGATCTTGGTTGCTAGGTTAAATAGTATGATATAAAGACAGAAAGGAGATGGCAAAGCTATTTCTGTGGTCTTTTTAAAGAAAAAGACTTTGTTCAGAAGCACTACAACATTTCTTTTTACTAACGTCTTTGTATAGAAGGACAGAGAAACGTGGGTATTGTTTAAAGGCAAAAAAAGTCATCCATGCTCTTATGAATGGCTTTATATTATGAGTGTAAAGGTAAAGGTATCCCCTGTTCAAGCAGTGGGTCATGTCTGACCCTTGGGGTGATGCCCTCTAGCGTTTTCATGGCAGACTCAATAAGGGGTGGTAAATCATTACTGCTGTGTGAGTTTTTGTTGATCTCAGCTATACATTTAGTTGGAGATTTCTCTTGTTTAACTAAGTGAAAGTCTTTTTATAGTTTTCAGTGCTTTTTCAATTATGAACGAAAGGTTTAAGAAAAAATTACCTGTCAAAAAAATTGGGAGGGAAATGTGAATAATTTCAGTCCAACAACACTGAGTTTTAGGCTTAATTATTTCTTCTACAAACAGCTTGGCTGGCAGGAGGCCAGGTTGGCATAAGGAAGACCCAACACGTGAGCTTTGGCTTAAATTTGGCCACAGCTTTTATTGAATAACAAACACCTCCCACCGGAGGGTTGGCGCAGCATGGGAAGGTCCGAACCTAAGCAGCCCGCTGGCTGCTACACAACCCACCAAGTGAAGGAGCATGTCAAGATCCCCGCTGGGAATACGTGGTCCTTGGCTTGGGTTCCTAATATGGGGAGACAACCTCAGAAATAGACAAAGGGCGCAAACCTCCTTGCTTCAATCTTGAAGTTGTCTGGTCATTGGCGAACAGCTCTGCCCACCCCGCCGGGTGTTGAACTGCTCGCAACCGCCCCTTTAAGGGGAGCCCCCAGCTGTGGGGAGTCCGATCGCACACCGGCTCCCCACGCAATCGGCTCCTTTCCATGCGAATGCCCCGCCACTGAGCGCAGGACCCTGCGCTCCCGCCAACCCTCAAAATCTTGCAACCATTCAAGGAGTGCCCACTTAATGTCGTCGAGCCACAAGTCGTGACCCCACGAAGATAGATGCACTCCGTCAGGCCTATAAAGGGCAGCCAATTGGCTGTCAACATCGGGGTGCCACACAACCCGCCCCCCTAACTGATACATAAATTTCACAACTGCCCTGTTAACCTTAGCTTTCGCCCTGTTAATAACCGCAGGTCTTTTCAAGCTTCTCCAGGATCTGCGTGAGAGCAACTCAGACCAAATTAAAACTGTGCCGGGCAAACGTTGCTGCAGCACCGTCAGGTCTTCGATCATGTCGTTGATCAACTGCCGCCCTGGCAGACCTGGAATGTCATTTTCGCCTAGTTGTATGATCGCCGCTGCCGGAACTCCCCAACGATGGACTGCTTGAGAGGTCAGCTCCAGCAGATAACGCCACTTCAAACCCCGACGACCATACCAAACCAGCCGAAGATGATTCTGCAGGCCAAGCTGAGGACCCCATCCGGAGCTGGCAGCATATCTTCCGGCCCAATGAACGATGCTGTGTCCCAGCAGGAAAACAAACGGTAACGTGGAGGGGCGTCCTGAAACAAGTAAAAGATTAGCCGAGCATATCTGGCCGAATGTACTGTTTATATGCCGAAGAACGCCATCTTCCCAGGGCCATGATCCGTTTAGGTGAAGCCCCCTCCTGAAAGGCCTGAGTTGCCGCCCCAATTCTAAATGAGTGCGTGCCGAAGTGTTCAGGTGTTCTGCCCACTCGCCGCAGGCACGCTCTCGAGATGGCCAGGAACTGGTATCGTGAAAAGTAAGTCCCGTTCTCATGCAAGAACAAAGGGCCAACTCTGGGAGGGCGAACTTGTAGATATCTGCACAACCACCAAACCGGGCAGACCTCATGCGTAGGGCCCTCAGGTAAGTATATGGACGCTCCCCTCCCCGCCTGATCAGCTTTGGATTTCCTCAACCACACTGACACCCCTGAACTGGTGAGGTCCACATCGGCCAGTGTTAACGCGGCGCCCCAAGGACCTCGTCGTGAAGGAGTCACTAGCTCCCCGCAACGGAAGGCCCCCCAAAAGGCCATAGTGAAGGCCGCACCAGACAAGGCTACTTCATACGAGTTGAAACATACTCGATCTAACTGGATTACTAATTCCTTTAACAGAGCCTGTGTAATGGGATGTCGGGCGTCCCGAACTATCGGGTTAGCCTTTTGCCAACCCTTAATGGCCTTGCGCGCTAGGAATGATGAGCTAGGGTCCCATGTTCCAAGCAATTTGCTATAAAAGGAAAGTCCTGCTAATTGCACTTTCATTGTCTTAGGAGACGTGCCGCAATCCCTCAAATAAACCAAATATTGCAACAAAAGGCGTTCGTCCATGAACCAATGCCTAGAGCGGCCCCTCGCCGAGGTGAAGGACATATAGCTCCGGGCTGCTCCCTCATAAGCACGCTGCGTGGATGGTGCCAAGGAACTTAGTGCACCCTCCAGGATCACGCGATGCCAAGCGCCCACAGGTCCTCCGGGAAGACATCTGGGTCGGGGTTCGCGCCGGGAGCCAAACGACGAAACCTCTCGTCCTGAAAACGAGAGAGGGCGTCGGCCACCTCGTTCTTTACCCCCGCCACGTGTTTTGCCCGAAATGTAATGTTAAACTCAAGGCAAACTAGGACCAAACGACGAACCAGTCGCATGACCCTCATGGACCGCGACGATAGCTTGTTCACTATGAGTACCACTGCCTGGTTATCATACCAGAAGGTAACTCTCTTATTAGCAAACAACCTTCCCCACAGGGTGACAGCAACCAAAATAGGGAAGGTTTCCAGGAACGTTAAATCCCTGCGGACTTCCTCCCCCCATGATAAAGGCCAACGTTGCGCGCACCAACGTGAACCATATAAAACCCCAAAACCCATGCTGCCTGATGAGTCAGAATGAACCTGCAGGTCAGCTCCCAAGAACAAAGGGATTGCCAAATGGCCACTCCGTTAAAGTTGGCCAAAAATTCTTGCCAAACTGCTAAATCCTCTTTAATATACCGGGTCACCCGTATCCGATGGTGGGGTTTGGTTATACCCGCAGTGGCGCGCGCCAACCGTGCACAGAATGCTCGACCTGGTGTGACCACCTTGCAAGCGAAATTAAGGTGGCCCACCAAGCATTGCATTTCTTTTAATGTGCATTTCCGTTTCCTAGACATGTCTGTTAACAAACTTCTCAAGGCCGCCAATTTGGCTTCTGGTAACCTAGATGTACCGGCCCTGGAGTCCAACTCGATCCCTAAATAGGACAGACACCAGGTGGGACCTTCTGTCTTTTCAGTGGCCAGCAGGACCCCCAATTCCTTTGACAACTCCTGGAATGTGGCCAGGCGCCGCCCACACAGAGGTGAGTCGCGGGGGCCAACAAACAAGAAGTCATCTAGGTAATGGGTCGCCTCCTGAAATTGCCCTTTCTTACAAACTGCCCACTGTAAGAATGTGCTAAACGCCTCAAAAGCTGCACATGCAATAGAGCAGCCCATGGGCATTGCCTTGTCCACATACCACGAGCCGTTGAAGCGTAATCCCAGTAAATTAAAATCACCCGGGTGGACTGGGAGGAGCCGAAACGCAGATTGGATATCGCATTTGGCCTTTAAAGCCCCTGGTCCACAACCCCGCACCAGCATAACCGCATGGTCAAAAGGTGCATAACGCACCGTGCATAGCTCCGGCTTAATGCCATCATTGACTGACGCTCCCTTGGGATAAGACAGGTGGTGTATCAATCGAAATTCGCCAGGAGCCTTCTTTGGGACCACCCCGAGTGGGGATACCCGTAGCTGTGGAACAGGAGGGGAAGAAAAGGGGCCAGCCATGCGTCCCTCCCCACACTCCTTCCTTATCTTTTTTGCCACCACCTCAGGCAACTCTTTTGCAGACTTAAGGTTGTCACAGTCCGTAGCCATTCGGTCACCTATATACGGAATACGAAAACCGACCGTGAAGCCCTCCTCCAAGTACCTAGCCGACTCTCTATTGGGATACCCAGCTAGCCACTTTTTCAAAGCAGGTAAACTTACCGGTGTGCGAGCTAAGCAGGAGAGCGAAGCAGGCAACGCCTTAAGCAGTTTTGGATGCAGTTGAAGGTCCTGCTGCTCCCGACCCCCCGTCCTTTTTCCCGGAGGATCGGGCTCCTCGAAAGGGCGTCTGGGATCCCGGCCGAGTGCAGGCGGGAAGACCATGATTCCCCCCACAACCTTCACATTTGTGATCGAATCGACAATGCCTCCTGCGGCACCCCTTATTGTTATAATCCCAGCATGGGAGACCTGATGACCGTCTCCCAGATCCTTTCTGCTGGGATTTTTCTTGAGAGCGGTGGGCACTGAAACCCACATAGACCATCCAGGTGTCCGGGTGTTTCAGATCCTACCTGGCATCCTCATTTTGAGACGCAAGTTCACGGAAAACCCGGTCATAGTCCATGGCGGCTTCGTCTCCCGCCAAATTCCTGGCTTCTAAGATATGGGATTGGTACCGCCCCAAATGCCAGGCCCGCTCAGGGTAAGAACCCACTATAAGCGTAAGGTATTCTGTATACCCCCTCATCCAGTTGTCAAAATTGCGCTCGACCAGAGGGAAATCTTTCCTCCTCTTACGGTCCCTGCGACTCCCTGTGTCACCCCCTTGTTCTTGGCCTTTTATCAGGGAAAACAAATCCACATAATAGCCCTCAAGGGCCCTCTCTCGAATCTTCTCCTGAAGACGTACGCCTGGAGGGGCATCTGCTGCTGTATACTTGACGGGGGGGGCCCGCGCCTCCACTGGGATGCCTGCTTCATTTAAAAGCCTGTCGGAGTTCACCCTCCGTTGATGCATCCATGTGGGGATCCCGGGCACATAAGCCCCTTCGAGCCAGTACCAACCCTCCCGGCGCGTGGAAGGGCCCTCATCCAAAGAAGTGGACTCACCCGAAGAAAGGCTGGATCGTGCTGATCTTTTACGTTTTTCAGCACCAGACCCGACATGCTTCTTGTGTCGTGGCCTGCTCTTTTTCTGGTCTTGTTCTGCCTCCTCCGACCCACTGCTACCACTGACACTGGACACTTCAGGAGAGCTGGAGCTCTGACCATGTTGATTGGATTGTTTCCGTGCAAAGTGCTCAGCTGCACGGGCGTAACCCCGCCAGTAGTAGGCAGAATTCCCAGACCGGCCAGGATGAGCCCCAGCCTGATGACTGGCAGCTGAGTCCGGACTAGATGTGCTGCCAGTCACGGATCTGCCCTGCTCAGAGCTGACAGAAGGTGACGTGCTGGAAGGCACTACCTTGCTCCGATGCCTGTTGGAATTAGACTTACTGTGTGGGCTGTGGGCCGCCTTACGCCCAGTGACCGTGGACTTGCGCCCCTGCCTTGCCCTAGGCGCCCTAGGGGAACCCTTCTTAGGACCTGGCCCCACTGCTGACGAGGCGGGAGTGCCTGAATGTGAAACTCCCCGGCTCTTTTCCCTGCCTCTGGCTGAGCTATTTCCTTTTTGAACCGTCCCAGGGCTCTTAGAACGGGCAGAAGCCCTGTTACTATGCCCGTCCCCGGGCCTTCCTGATTTCTTGCCCCTGGCTGGAGGTGGGGATGGGCTGCTCCGTGCGCGCTGCCTAACAGGCGCCTTCTCTCGCAGCCCTTCTTTGGCACTGCGTGTTGCCGTGCGCCCCCTGCGGGTCCCGCTGCCGCCCGCCTTTTGGGTGGGGATTGCAGCCGCCCAGGCCTCACGCGCTCTGGCAGCGCTGGCCCTCCGATGACTGCCTCCCTCCCCGCCCTGGGCCGCCTCCTGCCCTCCTGCCGCAGCTCGTGCTTGAGCCGCTCCTTTTCCTCCCGCCTTCTTAGCCCAGGAGCGATCTCCCCCAGCCATTCTATTCTTCTTCTTTCTTTTCTTTTCTTTTTTTTTTTGAAGGGGGGGGGGGCGATCGACGAAAAAAGGGGGGGGCGATCGACGAAGGAGCCTGTTAGCTCCAATGAGGCGAGCTCTCTCACCTTGCTGAGCCTCCCTCCGCCCGAAGCCCAAACTCTGCCGCGGAAATTGAAGCCGGCGTGAGAAAAAACTCCTCACACAGGCCTCAAAACTCTTCCGCGAGCAAGGAAACCAACCTTTCACTTGCTCGTCGGCCCGGCAAAGAGGCGGGAACGCCCCAGGCAGCATCTGAAACAGACGCTCCTGGCCCCGCCCCCCGAGCGTGCCGAGCGCGTAGGCTCTGCCCGCGCGCCCGACCGCTCCAGGAGCCCGCCACGCCGTCGCGTCTTCCCTGCCCGCCCTCCGCCCGCCAAACAGCGGCTCGGGTGAGTCCTTGCCGCAACTTATCGTGCTTGGATGTTATTGTGTCTATTATGAACAATTTACATCCTTATCCATTGTTGTTCCTCTATGTATTTGTGAAACAGCCTGGGGGGTGGAACATGTCCGGCTGTCCAAGTTGGAATAGGGCCAATCAGGGTGCAGCCAGCTTGGCCTTGATTGGCCCTGCCCCTTCAGCTCTTGCCCTCCATCCCTGGACTCTAGCCTCTTTGCTCTCAGATGTGCTTCAGAGCCTGCAGCCAGCAGCAGGTAATGGGAAAGGGCCCTGGGCAAAGGGTTGTGGTGATTAGGAGCTCTGTCCTGACCTGCTAACGAACTGGCCAGCCCCCGCCCACCCCACTTGATCTGGCTGCGAGCTGCGGCCCAAAGCCACCTTAAGCTGCCTGGCCAGGGGAGGGGACCCTTTCAAGGCCCGTTCTTAGGAACGGGCTTTGAAGCTAGTAATCAAATAAGAATTAATTCTATACACGTGTCTAAGGAATGTGCACTGATTTGATATGTTTTCTGAAGATATCATATATATGGCCAGAAATATAAGGAAACAGTTGCTAGGCCCAAAGGCTCATGGAGGATGTTTGTTTATTAGAGACAGGGCTTGGTTAATTTCTCAGTGCATGTTACAAGAGTGAACTTAGAGATACAGAATAGACAACCCTTGAAAAGAGCAAGTAACAAAGGAGGAGACAATAATATGGCCTTTTGTGGATTACAAACTGGCTAACCCTTACAAATATATACTATGTGCTGGCCCAAGTGTAGAAGGATCTGAGGCTGTTAAGAATTTCCAACTTCACAAAGCAAAGATATACATAGTTCAAAGGTGAAATGTGGGCCAGAAGATAGTTATATACATGGTATTTTTAAATTGATTTTAAAATACAACCCAGCAAGTGAACTAATAATATTTATATATCTTAAGAAGATATTGAAGGATAGATAATTTTTGTGCTGTTTGAAATTATAAATAAGAAAAGTATATATGCCCTTATCAAGTGCAACAGTTAGCTACTATTCAGAGATTATTTTTTAAACATACAAGAACATCAGAAGAGCCCTGCTAGATCAGACCAGTGGTACAGCTAATCCAGCAACCTGTCTCACAGTGTGGCAAGGTCCTCTAAAGCAGTGGTCCCCAACCCCCGGGCCGCTGCTCGGTTCCAGGCCGCGAAGGCCTCGGCGCCAGGCCATGGCTCCCTCTTCCTGCCGAAGCGGCCAATGAGCTTGCGGCCTGGCAAGCTTTTTGCTGTGGGGGGGGGCTTTGGCGGCCGATTTTCTTGCAGCCTGGAGGGGCGGGGAGAGGGAGCCGTGGCCACCAGCATGCCAGCGGCGCAAATGCGCATGAGCGGCCTTGCAGCGCATGAGCATTTGCATCCAGCGGGGCACAAATGCGCACACGCAGCAAGACCGCGCGTGTGCGTTTGCGCCCCTGCCCTCTCCCCACACCCCGGCGCAGCGGTCTGCGCCCTGCAAAAGGTTGCGGACCGCTGTTCTAGAGCAGTGGTCCCCAACCTTTTTATCACCAGGGGCCACTCAATGCTTGACAATTTTACTGAGGCCCGGTGGGGGTGGGGGTAGTTTACTCCTCTACTCTCAACCACTGCCCTAACGCTCTCTGATCGCTATGGTAATGTTTAAATATCCCTTCAAAATAAGATACAGACACGCCACAACAATGAACATAAGGTACATTTTATTTTCATGGAAATTTCAACTCATGACAATGACAAATCAATGGAAACCCTGAGCTTGTTTCTCTGCAACGAGATAGTCCCATCTGGGAGTGATGGGACACAATGACACCCGAAGTGTGTTGTAAAGGGCCGGGGGGATGAAGTAAAGGGCCGGGGGTTTATTCTTTTGACCATCACTACATCCTCTGTCAGTAAATCACTCTCTGAATAAAGTAGTATTTCCTTTTGTCCATCCTAAATAGGAGAACACAGTCCATTGTTTGTTGCTGAACCAGTTTGTTCATAAACCAAAACAGTTTGTGGCTCATGGCCCTGCTAACCCTGTTGAAAGAGACCATAGTTCTTTTAAACAGGGATTGCAGAAAGCCCTCAACCAGCTGAGTGGTGGGGAATAGCCTGCTTCCCACCACTCAGCTGTTTCTGGATTTCTTGCCCAGTCCCTGTAATGTTTAAAATGGCTGCACGGGAAAGGGTGAAACAGCTGAGTGGTGGAGAGATGTAGATCTTGCCAAGAATTAAATGATCTTAGAGGAAACCTAGGGCTTCTTACAAGATTTCTGTAGCTGAATCACACCTGGCCAACATCAATCAAAGCAAAGAAGTAAGGACTAGTGTGGACAGAGACATACATCTAATAGGCATGTTCTCCATCAGAATGGAATTTTCATTTGCAAAAGAGGAAGCAGCAAACTAAAAGAAGCAAAGATGGGCCTTCAAATCATGCTGCAAAGTTTCTTCCAGTATCAAAAAGGTAGCAGGGTATAGCATGAGTTTCCCCCTCCCCCCCCCCCCCCCCCCGCATCTTGCTCTAGGCCCATTTTGCTGTAGATTATTCTGGAAGTATCATTGAAGCAAATTGACCATATTTTTAACTTTTATATTTTTAAAGTCTCCTCACATGCATGGAGGATTCCCCTTCCATGTATCCCTAAAAGCAGATTGACAGACAGATATAAGATGCACAAGCACCCCTTAAGATAATTGTCATAGTATTTCCGCTTCCTGTGCTAAAGAACTATTTCTTAAAATATCTCCTTCCCAGTGTTATAAACCGCTTGTTTATAGGGTTCCTGTACAATTGCTCTTATCATTTTCTGACAGCGAGGATTTCATTAGGAGCCTCCTTTTCCTTTCATTTTCAATCAGAATAATATATATATGAATTTAACAAAGTACAGGGCTTTCCCACAAGGTGTTTTTTTCACTGGTTCTGGTCCCATACTGTTTTGTCTTATCTTTTAATTTCTACATTCATTTTGGTGCCTGTAATTTTCTAATTTTTGCTTATTTCCCTCCCGCCCCCATTTCCCCACTGTTCTTTTAACACTATTTTCACCTCAATGTTTTTGTGGATGTTGATGTAAAGTCAGAATGTTCCTGATCCTTCATGTTTCTTCATGGTATTCTTACTCCCGCCCAGTCCTACTCACCTCCAGCTCACTATTTGATGATTGGACTGTAATGGCCAAACCACTCCCTCTCCTCCTCCCCAGCCTAAATGTGAGTGACATCTTTTTCTTTTAAAAATAACATTGACGTTGATATATCACTGAAATGTTCTAACATAAAGGCATATCTCTGCATGAGAAAAGGCTAGAGACTTGAAAAAAAGCTGGAATTTAGAGACCCTCCTAAACCTCTTACTATGACACTCCTGTGATCTATCAAGACCACTAATTTTTAGAAAAGTGGGATTGCTGTGATGTCAATGAATAGGACCTTCCCTTCAAAATCCTGATTATTGAAAGCATAAGCAGAAGAAAATAAACAAACTGCACAACTGCAAAAGTACCTATGGAGGGCAGGCATGTGGAAGAACTGTGCCCACACTGATCCAATGCTTGTGGATCAACTCCCAGGGCAGCAGAAGTAATCTGAGCATGGAGAAAAAATTACAATCCCATGTTATTTAATATAAGTGTTTAATTTATTTCTGTAGAAAATGTTACGAGGGTCCTGAAAATATAGGGCAAAAGAGAAAAGGAAAATTTCCTTTCACATTTAGCTTTTATTGTCACTTCATGGGTCAGCGCTTCATAAACAGATTCAAATATTTTGCAGTAGCAGCATTTCTTCAATGCCTTCTTTCAGAAGTTTGCTTGAAATAAGACACATTTATTTCTTTTTTATCAATGCCTTTATCACCTTAGACTTCCTATCTGGTTGAGTGGAACTACCTGTAGATTTTATGACTGTGAATATTAAACTGGTTTTATGACTGCAGTTTAATGCTCTTGATTTGCTTACTAGGTATATAAAGCCTGAGAGAACATTATACATTTCACTCAAGAAGGAAAAAAAATACAGTTTCCAGTGTAATAACAAATAGAGTCATGTTGTGTTGTAGGGTACTGCCACTTATACCTTGTAAAGTCCTATTGATTTCACTGGCTTAGGGGGGGCATTGTTTTTGTTTGTTCCTTAATAAATGATAGTAATAGACATCAGTTTTTGGTCTTTTTAATATATATAGTATATATGGGAGTTCGATCCCAGCAGCCGGCTCAAGGTTGACTCAGCCTTCCATGCTTCCGAGGTTGGTAAAATGAGTACCCAGCTTGCTGGGGGGTAAACGGTAATGACTGGGGAAGGGAATGGCAAAACTCAAAATCCAGAAAGGTGAAAAATATAGAGAGAGAAGATGGTGGAAGATCTGCAATAAAGTTTTTTAATAAAGGTTTCCAGATATTTAAAAATAAGTCCATACACAATCGATTGATTTATTGGGCGTGGGCTCTTATCTTTCTAGTATAGTAACACAACTGTTCTAGATGTAGTAAGGTCACAGAAGGTCCATTTTCATTGACCATCAGTTAGCATCCTCAAAAATCAATGAACCTTCTAATACAAAATGTATGCAAATAATAACTTCCTTCCAGAAACCCCACATGGCTAAACATGGCCAAAGCATGTTTAAGATGATGTAACACATGAATTGCAATGCCATCATTAGATACTTTACTCAGTACTTTATTAAAAAGGCACTGTGATGTCCAGTGTAAGTTAATTAATTTTAAAATCTAAACCAAATTTATCACATTAATGTTTTATTGTTTATGTAAATTATTGGTATTGAATGTTTTAAATCTTGATAAATTCAAGTTGGTAGCCATGTTGGTCTGAAGTAGCACAATAAAATTTGAGTCCAATGGGACCTTTAAGACCAACAAAGATTTATGCAATTAATCTTGATATTACCTGCCCTGAGCCAACTTGGGAAGCATGGGCTATAAGAATATTATTATTATTATTAATATTGTATCTTAAACATATTTCTTGTCAAATAAACTCAATTTAAATCCATTGAAATAACAGGTATAACCTTTAAAGCCATATCCCAGTGCTTTGGCAAAAGAAAGTTATCCAGCTCCTTATTCTGTTCATTCCAGAGACTCTGCATATCATATTGTGGTAAATGAAATTCATTGTTGAAAAGTCTAATGCAGCCTTCCTCAACTTTTGTACCATTGAGAAACCCCTCAAACATTCCTCACGCTTTGAGAAACCCGAGAAGTGATGTGATCATGCAGACAATGGTTGGGAAGCATAGCTGTGTACATACCGACTGGGGGCCTCTACCCTTCCCATCTCCTCCAGGCCCATCATAGGCCATTTTGGGAGGAGAGGTGGGTCGTAATGATTGTATAAGATCATTTCATCCAATAAATGTTTAATGAATTTTAAAAAATATATTAAAAATCAACTCCCACCCATTCAGGAAACCTTTCCATGGCTGTCAAGAAACCCCATGGTTTCATGAAGCTCTGGTTGAGAAAACCTGGTATAAGGTGATGCACATTGGAACAAACAAACAAAAAATGCCCAACTTGAAGTTCAGGCTAATTTGGTCTGAACTTGCTCAGATTTAGAGGAGGAAAAACTTGGAGTCAGTGGATAGTGTCAGATCTGGTGTGCTGCAGCGGTAAAAAAAAAAGGCTAACTCTATGTTAAGGATTATTAGGAAAGAGATTGAGAATTATAGGCCAATATTGTAATGTCCTGGTATAGATCTATGGTGCAGCCTCATTTAGAATACTGTGTACAGTCACTGTATCTTAAAAAGGACATTGCAGAGCTGATGAGGTGGTTGGAGACCCTTCCCCATGAGAAAAGGCTAAAGAGTCCGGGACTTTTCAGTTTAGAAAAGAGACAACAAAGGAGGGACATGATGGAGATATATAACATTATGCATGGAGTAAAGAGAGTTGACAAAGACAATTTTTTCTCCATCTCCCAAAACACTAGACCTTGAGAACATCCTATGAAACTGATGGACATTTATGTTCAGAATGGATAATTGGGAATACTTCTTTACACATAGAGTGATTAAAATGTGAAATTCACTGCCAAGGAATATAGTGATAACCACAGGAACAAACAGTTTTAAAAGGGATTAGATTTATGGAGGACAAGTCTATCAATGGCTACCAGCCTTTGTGCTTCAGGAGAACCTCCACCTTTAGAGGTACTATTACTCTGAATCATATAGCCAGGAGACAACATCAGGAGAAGGCCTCTATACCCTATTGTTGGTGCTCCAGAGGAACTGATTGGCACCTGTGTGAGACAGGATGCTGGACTAGGTGGAGTATTGGTTTAACCTAGCAAGGCTCTTCTTATGTTCTTATATTTATTAATGGACTAGTAATCAAGCCCGCTGTACTCACAATACAGCGGGCGCTAGATAAGGATTTCGTGGTGGCCTGACGCGTCAGAGGCGCTTTGCGCCTCTCATGGCGTCAGGCCGCCAGCAAGGGAGCAACTGCTTCGCCAATCGGCACCCTTCCTCATCTCGGACAGAGCCCACCCTAATTCCTCCCCCTAAGCCCTTACGGCTTTATTTAGTCCGCGGCGCCCGCGGTGCTGCGGGCGGGGTTTAAGATATCAAGTGTTCATAAACAAATACACACTTTATACCCTTTATACCCACAGTTTATTCAGTATTAGCTGAAATTACATATGGTTGCAATTTTGCCCATTTCTCTTTAAAACTATGGAGTACAAGACTAAGGTTGCCAATTCCATCTTGGAACATTCCAGGAAAAATATGAATTCCAGGAAAGATATGAAAGACATGGCCCAGGATCAACTGCTGGCCCAGGATCAACTGCTGTCTCTCCTGTTGTGTCATGAGAACGGGTACTGTCATGATAGCAAAAGACAAGCTACCTCTCAGCTCTAGCTGATCAGCTGATCATCAGCCAGTACCAGGAAGTTAGCAGTTCAGCTAATTCAAATCAAAAACTCTCAGGCTGGTGGCCAGAAAATGGGTAAAGAGGGACATCTGGGACAGAGGATTTGTTCTGATAGGATTAGACCCAGGTGCAGGGGAAGAAAGGACAATGGAAGAGGATGCATGATTGGTCCCAAAGAGACTGGAGGGTGGGGCCAGAGCTGAGGATGGGATGAAGAGGAAAGCTCCACTTGCAGGCCAGGGAGGAAAGAAGGCAGCACTGAGTTTGGCAGAAGGGCTAAGAGCTACTTGGAAAGAAGGGAAGAACCTGTGGAGTCACAGCTGTCATCCTTCGCACCCTATTTTCAAAGCATCAGTTTGGCGATTCCTCAGTACCAAAAGTATAACTATACAGCTATTTACAATTAAAAACAGCCCATAAAAATCTTCACACAATTCAAGAACATTTGGCCTACACGTGTTCATACAATAATAGTAATCAATATCTTCTCTTTGGCACATCACACTTTCAGTTTTTAAATATAAAGAAATGTGCATGTTGCAACAACTTTGCTAGTATTAACCAAAATAAGGTCAATTGTCACAAATAGTTGAATAACATTGGCATGTTGATTCTAATGCTCTGTTCCCTATGTTGTTTTGCAAGTGGTGCAGAACAAGAGGGAGGGAAAGAGTCCTGGGTGATTGTGGGATGGAATGGAATGGAATGGAATGGAATGGCTGAGCAGCAGGTGGGTGGACCGGGGGGGGGGGGAGAGGAGAAGAAGGGACCGGGATCTGACAACTGAGGAGGAAGGGAAAGAGGCTTAATGATGTTTGAACTGACAGGGGGGGATCTCTGCCTCCCTCACTGGGCAAGAAATGGAGGGGAGAGGGTGGGAGTGAGGGGTTGGACAAATCTGAGCAGACTGTCACATGTTTCACCCTCCCTACGTTCTTTCAGCAGGTTGCTAGCTGGTTGATCACTGGTGGCTTAATCGTTTTAGGTAGGTGAATCCACTTTTCTTGATTCCCAAAATCATGATTTTTAAAACATGAAATCATGATCTGGCTGCTGGGCAGCTTCTGGGTGTAGGCCACACGTGGAGGGGCCGGAATATGCCACCTACTTTCAAAGGCTGTACAGCAACATTTTTTGCAACCAGAAATACCTTCTGTGTCCCCCAGGGCACCTCAGGGCTCGGTGCTCAGTCCGGTACTTTTTAACATATTTATTAATGATCTAGATGAGGGGGTGGAAGGGCTACTCATCAAGTTTGCAGATGACACCAAATTGGGAGGACTGGCAAATACTCCAGAAGATAGAGACAGAGTTCAACGAGATCTGAACACAATGGGAAAATGGGCAAACGAGAACAAGATGCAATTTAATAAAGGTAAGTGTCAAGTTCTGCATCTGGGTCAGAAAAATGAAAAGTATGCCTACTGGATGGGGGATACACTTCTAGGTAACACTGTGTGTGAACGAGACCCTGGAATACTTCTGGATTGTAAACTAAACATGAGCAGGCAGTGTGATACAGCGGTAAAAAAGGCAAATGCCATTTTGGGCTGTATCAACAGGGGCATCACATCAAAATCACAAGATGTCATAGTCCCATTGCATACGGCACTGGTGAGACCACACCTGGAGTACTGTGTGCAGTTCTGGAGGCCTCACTTCAAGGACGTAGATAAAATTGAAAGAGTACAGAGGAGAGCGACGAGGATGATCTGGGGCCAAGGGATCAAGCCCTATGAAGATAGGTTGAGGGACTTGGGAATGTTCAGCCTGGAGAAAAGGAGGTTGAGAGGGGACATGATAGCCCTCTTTAAGTATTTGAAAGGTTGTCACTTGGAGGAGGGCAAGATGCTGTTTCAGTTGGCTGCAGAGGAGAGGACACACAGTGATGGGTTTAAACTACAAATACAACGATATAGACTAGATATCAGGAAAAAAAATTTCACAGTCAGAGTAGTTCAGCAGTGGAATAGGCTGCCTAAGGAGGTGGTGAGCTCCCCCTCACTGGCAGTCTTCAAGCAAAGGTTGGATACACACTTTTCTTGGATGCTTTAGGATGCTTTGGGCTGATCCTGCATTGAGCAGGGGGTTGGACTAGATGGCCTGTATGGCCCCTTCCAACTCTATGATTCTATGAATCCCTGTCTCTTTGGTTGAGGTTGGGACATATGATGTGGAATGGGGAAAGAATAATCTCAAACTATGGGAAGCAAGGGCGGTTTTAATGAAAAATTTCAGTCTGTTGCTAAACAAAAGCTGCCATTACCTCAGTTATTGTTGGCAAATATCAGTGCAATCGAATTGATGCTTGACAATTTTAAGCTTTTCTCTGTACACCATTGTTTTAAATTTGGGAATAGGGATAGGCACAAAGCAGAAATTCTAGTTTATTTCAGGATCCAAGGTGTTTCCAAAGTGAATTCCCAAAGGGAATAGAGCCAATAGCCCTGAAATAAACTGACCGATTTGGGTCCATTTCACTCTCCCCTTCAGGCTAGGGGAAGTGAAAAAGACAGCTGAAATGTCTGGCAGCCATTTAAACCATCCATTTTGCTTCCCCCTCCCTCCAAGTGAGGGAAAACAAAATGGACAGTTTCAATGACTTCAAGTTAGTAGCCATGTGGGTCTGAAGCAGCAGAACAAATTTAGAGCCCAGTGGCACCAACAAAGTTTTATTCAAGGTACTTGGGGCCAAGCACATTGCATTCAGAAATACAGTGGGTGCTAGATTGGGCGGTGGGGTGGAAGAACTCTGCAGAGGGCCTCCCTCTCCTACCAGGACCTGTAAAGGCTGCAGGCAGCTGTTAGGGAACTCACCAGCAGGGGGCAGCTCTCATGCAGCAGAGATCTGCAGTCTCTGAGCCTCGGCGGGAAATGGAAGGAGGAGGGGGTGGTCAGGGGTGGGGGACAGAAGGCAATTAGCTGGCCGCTGGATAGA
The DNA here is from genome assembly GCF_049243985.1 of Paroedura picta. Lineage (NCBI taxonomy): Eukaryota > Metazoa > Chordata > Lepidosauria > Squamata > Gekkonidae > Paroedura > Paroedura picta. The sequence continues at coordinate 139,339,245 of NC_135369.1, forward strand.
CAGGCAAGCCAGTTGGAGGAGGAGGAACTCAGGGGCGAGGACAGCCTCCCTGAGTGGGTGTTAAGTGCTGAATGGCACTTAAACTATGAGACACACTCCTCTTCCAAGCCCTTACCAGAAATATATTATGTGGAACAGATGAGCTTTTGTGTGCGACTGTACTTCCTCAGATATAATATCATAAAAAGGAAATAATCAGTTCATATTTATAGGCAAAGTGTGAGGATAAGTTAAAATACAGCATAATGAAAATGGTTAACAGATTCCAGAGATAAATAGGAAAAATCAGCAGTTTGGAAGGTTTCAGCTAACTGCTGTCAGAAACTGATTATCTAATCACACACTAATGTGGACATATTTATTGAATCCAAGATGTTTTCCATGCAATTCAATCTCAAGTGAATACAAACAAATCCAAACTGTTGTTTTTTCCTATTTATCTTTGGAATCTGTTAACCATTTTAATTATGCGGTATGTTAATTTACCCTCACACTTTGCCTATAGGTATGAACTGATTACTTCCACTCCATGCCATTGTATCTGAAGAAGTGTGCATACATATAAAAGCGTACCTTGAATAAAACTTTGTTCTTAAAAGCTTCAATAGCTGATAGTCATTTAAACATAACAGTTGGCAGAAGTGCCCATCTACTGCTAGCCTGAAATGGCTGTTGCATTTCAGTGGTCAATTTTGCTTACCCTAGGTTTGAAGAGAGGGGGAGCAAAATGGAGGGGTGAAAAGGCTAACAGCCATTTAAACGTAACAGCTGATGGGCATACCCATCAAGCTTTTGGGTTTAAATGGCTGACAGCCATTCCAGTAGTCTGTTTTTCCCCTTGTTTCTAGGATTGATCCTTGAAAACCATGAAGGTTTTGTTAAGAATATACATTCTCCTGTTCACTAAAATTGTATATCTCCTGAAGTTAGTAAAAATGATGTAACCAGTTAATAGAAAAACAAACTTGTCTATCATGTATATTGATAGGGATGTGTATAAATAATGTTATATCTTTGGTATGTTTTTCTGCTTTTATCTATAAGGGAAGGAGGATATAATTAGCCTGCAGCAGGAAAAAATATTTCTTGGGACAAAATCAGAAAGCAAATTAACATATGGTTGGATAAAATTAAATATTCCAAAGATGAGGATACTAAGAATGTTCATAAGCTTTTTATTATATTTGTGTCCTAACAGAAGGAAGACTAGACTCCAGAAATTCAAACAGCATGCGGGGGTATTTTTTCCCATTTCTCTTTAAAACCAGGGAGTACAAGACTAAGGTTGCCAACACCAGATTGGGAAGTTCCAGAAAAATGTGCCTGGTGCCTGCGGAGAGTAAGGCTTGGAGGGGGGAGATCAGCAGGGATTTGATAGCACAGTGTCCAGTCTCCAACGCAGTCATTTTCACCAGGGAAACTGTCATCTGAAAGGGAGTAGATGAGGGAAATTCTTAGCCAGATTTTGTTGCCTCAGATCCGCAATTCATAACATTGACCCTAGTTTGAACATCTGAAATGTACAATATAGTAAAAATGGTGCCTGGGGCTCTCCTCCAGACTCCCCCTGGAACTCAGTGCTCAGAGGTAAACTATTTACTGGGTCCAGAACCACAGAAGCTGACTGCCCTGAAGGAGGTGGTCCAGGAGCCACTGATGCCATCTCCCCTGTAGAGTTATATGAATGAGTACAGTCTTTGATAGCAACAGACAAGTGAAGACATTATCAGCTGGTACCATGAAGTTGGCAATTCAGCTAAATCAAATGAAGGACTCTCAGGCAGATTCTCAGGCAGGTGGCCAGAGGATGGATAAAGAGAAACATCCAGGACAGGGGAACTGGCCTGATAGGGACAGCGCCAGGTACATGAGAAGAC